>NC_092073.1:7584687-7898750 GCF_039877785.1 Chaetodon trifascialis
TGTTTTCCCTTTTTTTTTTTTTTTTTTTTTGTTTTGGGGCGCTTTTAATGTTAATTGCAGCAGATAAGTGCTGGTGTTGTGAATGAAGCAATCCCAGTGATCCCACTCCTCATTTTTATCCATGGTGGGAGGTCAGATGCTCCCACAGCCATGGCAGACGCTCTCCCTCCTCTACTCAGCATTTCAAAGCAGCAGGGCCTCCCGTCCCTTATCAGCAGAATAAATACTTTTTTTTTTTTTTTTTGGTGTGACTGGTGCGTAGCGTGCATGTGAGCCATGTGTTTCTATTTGTGTCTGTATCTACAGCCACACCACAGTCTTACATCAATTCTCTGCAGCTCACACCTTACTGTCTTAGATGACTGTTAGATGACACATCTATTTTAAGACGTAGCTCACTGTATATGCTGCACTATTGTGAACTGCCATGATGAGTTAGAAAACTAGGATGTTCAGAAAAACATCATGTGACTTCAAATTCTGACTGAAGAGTTATTTTCACCAATTTTGCTTTCTTAACACCGTTTTCTTCAGCCATACTGTGACGCTACCATTTAGCAGTGTTACTTTACTCACTGTGTTGTAGCAAATGCTACGAATTCAGACTGCAGCATTCAAATGCAAGTCACGCTTGGCATTAGTTTTGTATGACATATCCATGGCATCCTGATTGGAGGTGAAAAATGCAATATCAGCTTTTTGTACATGAGACATATTTGAAATCAGAAACACTGTCTCAAAAGGAAGAGAAGCATTAAAAAGGGCTGAAGCTTCAGCTGCAGAATCAACACAGCCTTTGAAAATTCAGGCTAAGAGATGTCGTGTGTGTAATTTCCTGATATGAAAACAAGAGCATTTGCAAATTGAGATAGAGAAAACTCAAATAATTAACGCTTTTATAGGCAAAATGGGCTATGACCTGACGCTAAACACTTTGTTTTTTCTGGCTCAAAGCATTAATGAGTTCTTTAACTCAGATAAGTAAAAGGAAATCGGTTAACTGGATGCCACTTTAACGGACGTTTAATGTTTTTCTTGCCTGTTTGGTCTTGCTGTCTTTCCTCTAAGGAGTATTCCTCTCCTCTCAGACATCTTTTAGGCCCGTTCTGTCTGTCCTTGTTTGAGGGAAATGTGAGGATGTACACTTCACCCTGACAGGCTTCAAAAAAGACTTCTGGATTACCTTGACTGACAGCTCCCAAACCCTAAGATCTGTTGTGTCTGGCCCACAGCGAGCATAGGGCAAACTCTGAATCAATAGCAAAGCTATCAGTGATGGAAATTGAATGCTGAATCTGAACGCTGAGTACCCCCTCATGAACTGCATAAGAGCATTTTCCTGCTGCTCATCTGTGGTATTTTTCTCCCTGGCAGATATGAGTGCAGCCGCAGCTAAGAGAGGGTGTAAAGTTTGTTGGGACGTGCACCTTTTTAGAGCATCAAAAATAGAACTCAGGGAGATGAGAGGCCACAGATGGAATTGTCTTCAAAGTACAGAGTCGGCAGTCTTTTAAAGTGATATTACACTCCCACGGAACATTTTCATTTTCCTGTGCGCTCAGCTTGATCTGACACTGAGAAGCAATTTGACATTTGCTGCCATGTATCATTTTGGATGACTACTCATTGATAGTTGCAAACAGGCTGGATTACTAGTTCAAAAAGACAGCAGACAACAAGATAAGAAGAAATATTACTTTCACATCATTTTTTGTGGCATTTAAACATTTGAACGACAGTAAAATGGATCCTCTGTGCACTGTCCCACACATGGCTGAGTTGCTTTGTAAGCTAGCATCCGCCCAGCAGAGGGAACCGAAGCAGTCAGCGCACAAGACGAAGGCTCTGGAAAATGTGCTTGCTTAATTAAAGAAGGGGAATAACCAGTGCAGCTATTTACACCTAATTCTGACATAAATCTGCAGTTATTGTACTGGCGAGACTGTCCTCTCCCCAATTTAGGAAGTACCCCAGAGCTTTTCCTTAATAAGCAATCCTCTTGATTAAGCCAAGGCAGGAGTTACAGCCTCTCCTCTATGGGAGCGAAAAGGACAAGAGAAGCTGAATTTAACTAGAGGGGGAGGTAGTTAGCAAAAAGCCGTCATGGATATTGAGATGGTTAGCATTTTATTAACTCAAGTGAGGACAGAAAGAGTAATTGGTAAGTTGGGTGTACACTTGCAGTGTCTGCAGGACTCTGGCCTAAGGGTGCTGGGATGTAGACACTTGGCATTTCAACCTCTCCATCTCCCAAGCCGTCCACTCTGGCAATACTGTCTGCCTCAGTCCATTGCTCCACTAATTAGCAAGTTGTTTTATTTCCTGTGGCTGCTAAACTAGTTTCAGTCGTTTTTTTCGTAGGCCTCACTGCCTGGAATGAGAGGACATGCACTGAAAACATCTCCCACAAGGTGCCAGGCACTTGTCAGAGAAGCATCATGTGACAAGGGTGCAAACGGTAATCTGTTCATTATGTTCGCAAGGACAGCTAGCGATTGAGAGGCTTGGCGTGGAAATGCACTTTACATCCCCTCTGTCTGCACATCAGAGGCTCTAAATGAAATGATTTAGTTAGAGGTGCCAGGCATTAGCTGTTACTCTGGGACACACATTGTTGTCACGTTGAAGGCTCTCTTTCAACAACATTCAGCATGGCTTCAGACTATTCCCCCACCGTAAACATGAGGGCGATACGCCAAGCTGTCGACACCGTGGCAGGGAGCGTTGGCGTTTGATATGAGTCTGCTATCCCGTCCTCGCTTGAATTCCCTTGGATCTCATCAAGGGCTTTCTTCTACTTGTATTATTAGCTGGCTTGCTGGCTTGCCATCACCCTCACTGCTTTAGAAAATATGAGAGAGACACTGAGAAGCAGACAATTATAAATCAGTAGTTGATTACATTTATATGAATACCTGACTTGTATATGGATGATTGATTTATTTTTCCCCTTCCCTTAAAGTGATGATCCAGCAGCAGTCTTCATGAGCTGTCTGGCAGTCGCTCCAGTCTGTATGCTAAGCTAAGACAGATGCGGCTCTTATCTAATTCACCAATAAAGCAAATAAGTGTCATTTTTAGAATTTCAGAAGTTTCCTTTAAAAAAAAAAAAAAATAGTAATATGGACAAGATTTTGTAGGCTGCAGCAGGAATGAGGCGCTTAGCTCTCTGTGGTGCAACAGCATGGCAGAGAATTTTCTTGTCAGCAACACATAGACATTAATACATGGCACATGACAACTTATTTCTTAGCCAACAATGCCTATTCTATGTTTTACAGCTACAACAGACCGTTTTCACAGCAGTCATTTTGACTTGTCGAAGCAGAAAAAGCACAGGTGGAATGTTAATGATGGCTGCATTCCACTTCAGTGCTCCAAGAATGTGGCATTGTGAGAGCTCACTCACTGACGTGGATCGCTGGGACACTTAATGGAATGGAGCCAGTCATGTTCAAGCTGCTGATTGGACACAACACATCACTGGTGTCAGTGAATCTCACCATGTAGCATCACTGCTTCTCCCCAACACATACTGGCTTTAAAGAAAGTGCGCTTTGACTGTCAGTAATTTTACTCTCATTTTCAATTTTGCTCTACAACGACTAAGCAATTTGTTGAAGTCCCAGCTGGATAAAATACTTCCTGCTAATAATCCTAATTAGCTCCCCTAATGTACTCCCCCTCCTCTTCTAAATACTCCCTCTGGTGTGCAATTGAGGTTGGAACCCATTCAGCCCTGCCGCTACCTCTCAGCTGCCTGTCTGACTGATGGCAAGACTTTTATCCGCTGTGGAGGGTGAAACTGGGCTAACTGTTTGAGGCTTTAGTTAGTTTTCTGTCATAAATGGAAGGTCAGCAAAGCCTCTCACCAAACATCATTTTACCACACTGCTTTAGCTTTTATACCAATGAAGTGAAAATATTAAAAAAATCTACATATCCATCAGCCCTGAGTAGTGTCTGCAGGTATTCCTCTCGGGCTTCATATCCAACAACCGTCTTGCTTTTAGTGCATAATAATAACTGAAGATAACTCATACTCTTTTCAAACTGAACACAAAGCCACCAGCACCCATTTACATCTGGCTTTTGTCTTCAGTGAAAAAGGGCACAATCAGCATTCATTCGCAGGTCAAGTGATTCTACAGGAGTCGCAGCTCCAATCGACAGTGATGGAAACATGACTCCTGGGTGGACACGCTAGTTTTTGCCCCTTTTCCAGCACGATGTTATGGCACGTGTGGAAGTTCCGGATGTTGGGGCCTAAATAGCCAGGAGCATTGTTTGTTTTTTGCAGTTTATGGGAACAACATGCAACGATTTTGTTGTTTCTTTGTTTTTTTGTTTTTTTAATCTTTCCATTTGGATATTTGGAACTCATGCAGGTCATGTAAGCTGTCAGTTTCAACTAGTTCCCCTGCCTGCCACTGAGTTTTGATTTGTTTTGATGGAAAAAAAAAAAAGAGTTTTATTCATTCTTTTTAAAACCATCCTTGTTTTAACAGCAATTCTTGTAAGCGGAATCAGTCACACACAATTTTTGATAATTAAAAAATGTCTTTGTTTACCATCATGCAGCTTATCAGTGAGTTTACAAAGAGGTTACACAACCTGATTCAGATCAGTTGACAAAACCAAGCAGAAACAACCATATTTCCAGCTTTTACCCTGGTGTTAATGATATCTCGGAGCAAAACCTGGCTCGGGCCCCGAATTCACTGCTACTGACTCTTTTGAACCTGCGGAAGTGCTTTTGGGGAACAGATCATAAGAGCCAGCGTGTGTCTATATGTGTGTTGGTGTGTGTGACTGTCTCGCTGTGTATCCGGGTGCCATGTGGCACTGAGCGACTCAGCTTTGCTCTGCCAAGAGATAAGAACACAGGGTAAGCCGCTCGCTGCGCCAGCCTACTGGATTTCACCTCTGAATCGTCTTTGTTGCAAGTTGTAGGGCTGCTCTATTTCTAAAGTGACAATTCTTGCAGAGCACCGTATTGACTTTATATGCTGTACATGCTCCATGTGAGAATCTATTTGAAATAGATTATCAATGGTAAAACACTTTAGAGGGAAGAAAAAGAAGCTAGATCCTGCAAGGGCTGGAAACCATAAAGATGTTAAGGCATTGTTCATGGGGACATTTTCACATGCTGAGGAGGGATATTAGCATGTAATAGGCTGGTGTAATTGTTTTGGTAATGTAAGTACTTTAATGTTAAGTACTTTCTGTTATTATAGCACCACAAAGATGTGAGAGATGCTGTTTAATCTACTGTGTTATTGCAGATGAGTGCATAGTGAAATTAAGGGAGACTGGCTCCTCAAGTGAAGGTGTTAGACTGTTGTGCTGACTGGATGAATGTCTGCAGAAGATTTCTGCCAGTGAAATGTTGGCAGCAGTCAGCAACTAGGTCTGCAACAAGAGGGCAGTGCCTGCTGGGAAGTGTAGGCGGAGGCTGGCATATGGCTGACAGCGCTCACAGGCTTTTGCCTCACCAGTGCTTACCCTCGTTAGGCTGCCTTTTTAGCTTGTTTCAAGTGTGCAGAGCTGAGATAGTTCAATCCATAGTGGAAATTCAGTGTCGCATATTGATGGACAAAGGGGTCAGTGGCCACATGGTGTCATGCTAGTGGTGTCACAGCTTCTCTAGCAGTCAAACCACAGATTTATTGAGATTCATTGTAGACTTAAGAGAGACTGGTTTAAAATACAGGTGGTCTCTATATTAAAGCACCCCCTCATTTCTGGTTTTCATCTAAATAGCACAGTGTCCTCTTACTGTCCTGCTATATTCCAGATACCATGTGCTGAAACCATTGAGCATCTGTGACGGTTTTGTAGACTTTGTTTTGCCCTCAGTGTGACTTCTCAGGCAACAAACAGCTGCCGTACTTTAGTACCTTAGTAGTAGTGCTGTATGAAAGCTGAAACGAATACTGGCAGACAATAAGTGCTGAAAATAAGGTATTGCCAATTTTATACTAAAATTTGTCAGTTCATATGTTTATTTACTCTTTTTTACTATCTCATTTATCCAGCAACAACAGCTCATTATCCAATTGCTTTAACTCCCCGCTCCAGTGCTGTTAAAAACTTACTTCAGCTGTAACCTTTGAAATTCACTGTTTCCTCTCCAAAATTCACAACAACTGATTTGAAAGGGCTTCAGTCGTGGTGCGTTCTCAGGCATCCGAGAGCTGAGAGCGGGCTGTGCTACTGCTGCTCCCTGTTGGAAGCATGAAGGACTTTTTAGAACAAGATTGACATTACTCTTTTCACGACATGCGTGTTACCCTTGCGCTTTAATGTGTCAAGTTTAAAGCATTTATCTAATCATAACAGGCCCAGTTGCTCATCTGTAACCACCATGGCTGCTCCCTGAAGAAATTACAGTAGATGTGAAAATTAAAGCTTGCCCTGTTCTCAGCTACTGTACACTGAACCAGTGTTTACCTTTGTTATATAATTGCTTGTGGCGTAGTTCTAGTTTTTACCCCTTTTCAGGGCCCATTATAAGTTAGACCTTATGAATATTCAGAACAGAAACTTTTACATAAAGGCCTGGTAGAAATATGATATGTGTTTGAGTGACAGCCACTAAACATCCCCCCTCCTCCCCAACCTTCTCTTTTCAAATCCCTTCTGGACACCGCCTGGCTGCCTCCAGCATAACAATTTAAATCCCACCTGGTAATACCTCTTGTCACACTGACAGCTGTCATCAAGTCAGCCGTGTTCGCTGTTTAGTTTGCTTTTCAAATTAGCAAGTGGATATTTTCACAATGGTCTTTGTTTTTCCTCCTCTGAAAAAGGAGAAATACACCCTCAGGGAATGCAGTCAGGCATAGACTTGAGTTTTGCTCATGTTGCTGAGAATTGACAGGCAGTTTGATTTGTCATTTGCTGCAGTTTGCTGCCGCATTGAAGTTCTGAGTGTTTCAGTTTGGATTTGTCTGGTAGATGCTCGTGGTACTTGATCGCGTTTGTTGTACACTGTGCACAGTTCAAACTGCCTGCTGCTCTATGTGAATTTAAAGCTTTCAGTGTCATTCTGAAACAACAAAGTTTTATTTCTGGATTGCTGCTTCGGAGACAACTTCATCAAATGTGTTCTAAAACCCAGATTTCAATTTCAGCTAAAAGCCTGAATTTGGCAAAGTCTGATTTGGAGCCATACTTTGATTTAAGTGAACAAGACTTAATAAGAAAAATACAAAACTATCAAATATTTGGAACCAGGTTGAATTGTCAACCTCGGCACCGATCAGCATCTCTTCAGCATTAAAATACTCACAGGGAAATATCACGCTGCATGTAAGACTACAAAACAATCATCATGTTGAATTAAACCACCATTATGGCGATGATTTAGGCTTACTGTCGGCCATAAAACACAGCAAAAGTGGAGCCTGTGGAGTAATCAGCTAATGTTCTGAAAGCAACAAATAATAATATTTAACCGACTGTCTGGAGGGCTGCGGCATGCCAACACGTAATCACTCTCCTCTCCGATTACCCCCAACCAGGCCTCGGTATTTGAGTAAAAGCAGCCATGACCGGTAGCTTTGGCAGTTTATGTGCGCAGACGTGCAAATAGAGGCTAACTATATGTCCATTATGTCACCTTGCCTGGTGATGGTGCAGAACACAAGCCAAAGAGGAGAATTTGGAAGTGAGTTGGCTTGTGTGAAGCAAGCTTAGGTGAGGAGCAGACCGGCCTAAATTATTAAGATCCAGCCTGGATGATCACACCCAGAGAGATCCTGCTGTGAGGAGATTCAGGTTGAGGGTAAACCCACAAGAATTTCTCAGTAGCACTCCTGTTCATCTCTCTCATTCTCTGCATCTCTTTTTTGTTGTTGTAAATGGACTTTACACTAAAGAACGCTTTTGTAGTCTACTGACGACTTAAAGCGCTTTATAGCACGTCAACATTCATCCATTTTCACACACACACACACACACACACACACACACACACACACACACACACACACACACACACACACACACACATTCGTACACTGATGGCGGAGGCTGCCATGGAAGGCGCCAGCCTGCTCATCAGGAGCGATACAACACTTTCTATTCAAAGTACCCCACAATGATTCTATGCTCATCTATGCCCACCCATTCACACACACGCACACACACAATTTGGGGTTCAGTATCCTGTCCAAGGACACTTCAACATGCAGACCGGAGGCCTGTTTTCCATGAAAAGCTATTAAACTTTTTAATAGAGCTTTTACTTGTATTCAAATGAGGGCCTTATACAAGGATCTTAACTTCTATTTTAACAGAATTTAGCAAGGTAACAGTGCTTCGACCCCACTTGTAGTTCCAGGCTCACATAAGCATTTCTAAATAAAAACTGCCATGTACACAGCCACAGGCACACAGTGACAGTATACACACAATCACAAAACTCTGAAGGTTCCCTCTCAGTCTCTTCCTCGCTCTTTCCTACCTTTTTTCTTCCACATCTGAATTCCTCCTGAGCACAAACACACAACTTTTTTGTTAAGAAGCTGAACAACACACCACCCCTCGCTGGAGAGCTAAGCCTTCAGAATCCCATCAAGTCCTCTCGTTGACCTGTTTCAGTAACAAATCAAATCAAATCTATAGCTCATTCACACAGAGAGCAGAGAATTAACCTAACATACATGTTTTTGATGATGAGGGAAAGCCACACAAACACAGGCAGAACATGCAAACTCCTTTTACCTCCTCTAACAGTTTCCACAATAGGTGTGATGACCACATTTATTCCAGTGCAGCTGCAGTGCTACATAAAACTCTATGCAGATGATATAACTTTTACAAGCACCTCTGCTCGGTGTTGTCATTCAGGTTCCTTTACAGAGCTCAGGCTCAAGGTCGGTGCACAACATACACCAACACAAAGATTCTCACCCTCTTGTCAAGAAAGCTTCTGAAGAAACCCACAACAGAAACTTTATCAATTCCTCCTCACCTCAAACTGCGGAATGCACCTTCAGCTCTGTAAGGGTATGGTTGTTTGCTGTCTCTTCCTGCTTTGATTTGCTTGGAAACCATTTTGCTGGCACTAAATCACAATAAAATAATTCCACATTTAAAACAGGGAGTGTTTGAAGGCAGTGTTGTTAACATCGACAATACTAGTAGAACTGTACTGTGGCACTTTGTGAGTTAATTTGGCACTTGTAATTTCCAATTATGCTAAATTTTCACACAGTACCACAGCTTGTTTTCAGGGGTTTATTGATATTTAGGAGGCTTATTAATTCAGGTAGATTGGCTGTCATATTCCCATTAAGAAGTTAAAACTGGGAGGAGGTTTGGCAAGGCTTTTCTGTATCACTGCCAACAGACTCTCTCCAAGGGTTTGAGTCTGGAACTGCAGGCGCGCGCACGCACGCACACACACACACACACACACACACACACACACACACACACACACACACACACACACACACACACACACACACACATTCACAGTGTAGCGCCAGAGAACAAGACTGCTTTCACTGTGTGTGTCAGTTGCATCATGTGCTCAGGCGTAATTCTAAGTAATATTACAACATTTCTAGTCGATTAAATTTCCATTTAGGTATTTCTATCACTTATTTCTGAAAGACAGGAATGATTCAGTAATTCACATTGGCTGGCCTTAAGTAGCAATCAACCTGAGAAGTGAGACAAAATGTTGCCAAACCAATCGTCTTGCCTCTCTCTTGTTGTTGAAAGCTGTTCCCTAAATGCTAATCTGAATCACATAGCCCAAAGTATAAGGACAAAGTAACCAGCCATATTTGTTTGTTGAATATCTTGTGCCAAAACCAGTCAGTCTGCACTCTTCTTAGTTTTCTGAGAAGGCCTCATTCACCACATTCTGGGACCTGGCTGCAGGGATTTATTTCCATTCAGTCACAAGACACTCATCTTTGTTCAACTTTGCGGAGCAGATGTGCTCGGTTAGCCAGGGGAAACACTGCTGAACAAGTTCTTATGACAGCAATTACAAGAATAGAAAAGAAGGAAGTCGTGTGACATTAGAGACAAAGTGACGTGGAGAGGAGGTCGTGGTGGATGGGTGGGTCAACACAACATCGGACATTAAAACAGAGACTGCTGCTGTTTGTTTCCCACGTTTAGATGGCATCACATATGCTGTACAAAGCACCACACGGACATAGTGTCACCTGTGTGTATATGTGTGAGTGTGTGTGTGTGTGTGTGTGTGTGTGTGTGGGGTTATTATGGCAATGAGAGTTAGATTTTGAATTAAGATCTACACAGCTCATGCACAACACCAACGTCCTTCTTTGTACATCAGTGCATCATTTAATCCTACAACTGAAGCTGAAACATTGGCCTCCCCAAAATTTGTATTACAAGTCATCTCCACACACACAAGAGAAAATTTACACACACCCCCAACACAGATATTTTTCAAATCTAGGCAACGGTCAGATAATGCCACAGAGATTAGATCTATAAGGAAGGCTGAATTACAGCCAGCCCTCACTTCTGCCGATACTGTTGAGTCAGAGGAAAGTGGAAGTTTGATACTCCGCAGTCATATGCATTAACTTTATTTTTTCCACCGCCGCTTCAGTGACACCTTATTTACGTTGAAATGAAACGCCGGTTTGATTGGTATTGACATCGTCGACCCCGCCGCATCATGAAAAGCTGCTGCTGTTTGCTGTCTGTTCTGATAATGTATCTTGTTTGTAGATTTCATTTTAGAGTTTTCCTCCAAACAAATAAAAGGCCTGTTTAACCAAATAGTAAACTGTGTTTACATTTTGTATGCATCGTTTGAACCAGGAATTTTCCCCTTTGGCATCCAGCGCTCGCCTTTCCCCTCCCCCTTCCTTGCCACCACTTCCCCGCTAGCGCATTCTCCCTCGCCAGTATCAAAACTAGGCCAGCCGAACGGGGTACGCACAGAGCAGTTTGCCGGTGCAGTTGAAATGAGAGATAAAGGCTGAAGTCAAACAGACTTTCCCAAGATTTCCCAAGTTGCATCCGAGAGCTGTCGAGGCGTTCGCTTCCTGCCATGTTTAACGTGGTGACAGAGCATTTGTAACACCTCCGCCCATGGCTTCCACAACTCTGTCACGTCAGATTAAATCAACATTCAGAGAGGAGAAGTAAAGGAAGAGGTGGTAGAGCAGTAAGGGAGAGATCTTTTTCTGCTCAGCGGGTAGGGGTTTGAGATGTTGTTGGGGCAGGAAACACAGGCGCTGCACCCTACTTTCACCATGCATTGTTATTGTTGTCAGTCACAGGCAAAAAAGTGCATGCAGGGGTGGTAGAGAATAGCTGAACAGGAAGTCAAGGGTGAGAATGAACGGAAAAAAAACAGCTCGAGTCGTGAAACAGTGATCCTGGATGGAGCACCTGGGAATGAAACAACCTTGGTGTTGTACAGTACTGAATAAAAACCAGCATACTAGTATCCTTACATGGTCGCAAACAACTAGGAAACACCAGAGGCCTCTTTTATCAAAGTATGGCAACAGCAAGTGAATGTTTATCTGAGCTGCCTGTACGAAGAAGAAAGTTTTGATGGTCATATAAAGAACTGCAGAACACTGTAAATTAAATCAATAAAAATAAAACAGGTACCAATAGGTAACAGTTTTTCATTGCTTTTCTTGAACGTCGCTAACTCCTGTATGCAGCCACAGCTGCTCAGTGACGCACTTGGAGGAAAATAACGGCATAAATTCACTGCTTTCACTGATTCCCCTGCTTTCCATGGAAAAAAAAAAAAACACGTCTTCATCACAGACAATTTATTTTTCATGCTTACGTGGTTCGACAGTAGCGCTGGGAGGTGTGTGTCTGTAATCTAGGAATTGTACCTGCGAATACACCTGCGCGTCACTGGGATTTGCTGGTACGCATTGTCAGGAGCGGTTCTACACGCACACACATCCTCAAGCACACGAAGAAATTGATAAATCCGATTCTGTGTGTACAAGTAATTGCACACGTGATTGATAAATGAGGCCCCAGGTGCCTCTGCCTAAAACGCTGTAGTCTGGCTTCCAGTCATTAGCATTTGATTACACTAATTAACGACTCCCTCTATGGTTAAACTAACTTCTCTATGGCTGAAATGCAAACATGTACAGCACATGCTCTCGATGTAGGAATGACCAACAAATGGCACCCTCAAAGAATATGCTCATCTTTCCAGCATTTTATAATGTGCCGTGCCAGCTTTTGGATTTAACAAGAAAACCTTCCGTAAGGTGAAATCTCACTGTGGGTTGCACAAATAGTTTTGATTGCACGTATTTCTGGAGGAGTTCATGAACAGTCAGGCACCAAAATAGGACATAGGAACCTGCAGTCAGCACTGTTCTCTTTTATTCTACAAACCCAGTCTACAAACTCGACTCCTTTCGAAACAAGGAAATGTAGATCCGGGGGATATTGCTGCTTTCTTTGTCCCAGATCACACTGTACACTGCAAGAAGACAGTTTTGTAGTTACTGTATGCATATTAACAGCTCAAAAAATGCCTAAGTGCTGATGATGATAGCACATTCCCAGGGCAGCTAAGTTTAAAAGGAGAATATCCTTCAGTGTGACAGTAAGTTTATGTTGTTTTTATTACTTTCAGCTGTGAAATGGTAAAAATCCAAATGATGTTCGTCACGCCGTTTCCCCAGAGTCGCCAAATATAAAAAAAACACCCTTGAAGAAGCCATTCGGATTTTATTCCAGCGTCTGTGAAGACATTAGACGTGTCTGAAACGGCGAACAGGAACTCCTGGCTGCCAGAGCAGGGTGACGTTTCAGGATGCACATTTGCCAGGATGTAAAGAAGCAGGCTAAAAACACACAGGTGCAGATTGTTTTAAGTTCAGCATTCACACGTTTAATGAGGATCATTCTTCAGGACTTTTAATCATGTTTCTCCAGATTGGTTCTGCATTGCAGGATAAAGCTGGCTGATATTGCACATGTGTTACTATTATCTCATGACCCCACACTGAAGCCTGACACCGTGACAACAGATGTAAAATATCTGAAGTTAGGGACCATCCTGATTTTTTTTTTTTTTTGGAGATGATTCATGTAACCTTACATCCATCTGGTCCTTCTCCTCATTATAAACACAACCTCCCTCCCTAAATGAAATGCACACAGTGTGACTCGATGCAATCCTGCTTGTGTTTTGAAGTGTTAAACTCTCCTGTTATACATTGTTTCCATTATTCATTTCCACCTGGACCATTAACAGGAACAATGATGTATATGAAGTTACATTGCTTCATGTTATGTCATCGTGGGCATTTTATCTCAAGTGGAACACATAAATAACATAAATAACACAGAAAATGAGCTGACACAATCATTTGTGACAACAAGCAACAACAACATCTACTATATGACAAAACATGACATGCAGTCATCATCCTCTTTTTCTTCTTCCGCCCTTTCTCCTCCTCCTCTTCCTCCCCAGCGGGAGACAGCATGAGCATCAAACCCCTTACGTCACAAAAACCTGCCAACACATGAACATCTGCTGCCGCTAAGTGCACTAAGTTCCTGACTGAACCCTTTGCTCCTGTATTTATAGGCAAACTATGAATATTTATGTGGAATCTTACTGATTTTACATTTTTATTGTCCTGCGAGTGTAAACAACGATGTTCCCTTCCCTAAAGTCCGAGAGCAAATATCTCTTTATGTCAGCTATCTGTTGACTCTGTAATGAGCACAGCCCGTGTGCAGCCATCACAAAATCAACCACTGCATCTAATCCCTCTGTAAAGCAGGCTGCGGCCTGAAACCGGTGTGCTGCTGCTGCTGCTGCTGCTGCTGCTGCTGCTGCTGTGTTTGCTGCCAGAAATGTATACAAGAAATTTCGCAGGCCACCCCACCTCACACCCACACGCGCACACACACACTTCTCTGTGTGGTCTCATTAGTTTGAATCTCTCGGTTTAATTAATCACTAACGGAGTGTTTAATTCATCTATAATTTCAGCAGAGTGGAGTTGATTAGTGTAGTATTTCCCCCTGGCCCTGTTAAAGTTTTTGATATCATTTTCTTTTTTTTTTTTCTTTTTTTCTTTTTACCCCTCACACACAATTTTCTCTCATCTTTTATAATGGTGGCTCATCAAGAGCTCAGAGACAATCAGCTGGCGGAGCACCCTTGACTCCCTTTTGAGGGTTGTGATTACGATGGTGGCAGATGCTTGAAGTTATTGTAGTAGAATCAAGTGGATCCACTTGTGTTTCATTGTTGCTGGCTGCGTGCTCTTAGAGTCTTCCCTTAGTTTTTATTTTCTGGACCGCTGCCTTTTTTCTAGCCTGACATGATGAAGGGGAAGAGAGGCGAGCTTTCAAAGAATAGATGCATCAAGTGTGCCCTCTTGCTTTGGTGCGCTGTTGCTGGTGGCATTGAAGAGTTCCTTTATCTCAGTTTTAATCATGCATGAAGACCTAGAATGGCACATTTCAGGAGTTGAATTGTTATTCACAGTTTTTGACGGCTGCCTTTGTACTGACTGGTGTTCGCAAATGCTTTCTATTGCTTTAAGCTAAAGAACGGACTTGTCATGTTGTTACACTGACGCCGCTGTTTTTTTTAATCCTTTGGCAAAAATGAGGTGGTGACTTTAAAGGGACGCAGTTATTTTCTGTGGTCACAGCTGCTGATAATATGAGGTCACTAAGCTTTTTTAATGTGAAATCAGAGAGAAAGATGTCCAAAAAGTCCATTCTTGGCTAAGTTTAGGAGTTTCGTTCATTTTTATAAATACACTAAGCTGTCAAAGATCATAAGTAGAGTGCCAAGTTAATGAGTCTGTGTGTGTGTAAATGAATGTGAGTCCATAGGATGTCCAAAAAAGTGAAGGAAAAACAACTGTGTGTGTATGTGTGTGTGTGTGTATTTGTCCTTATTTTTCTTAAGGGTTCTGTGTGACTTGCCTTTAAAATGAATGTGTGTGTGTGTGTGTGTGTGTGTGCGTGCGTGCGTGCGTGCGTGCGTGCGTGCGTGCGTGCGTGCACACATGCCCGCGTTGCCTGTCAGCGTGTTTGAGTGTCGTGATCCTTAGAGCTCTGAGAGAGGAAAAGGCCCGAGCTCTTTTTCCCAGGAGTCATCTGCCAATCATTTCCTCAGATTCAGTGGTAAGAAAAAAATGGAGGGGAGGGAAGGAGACAGAGAAAGAAGAATAAAGGGGGGATGGGGGGGTGGGGGGAGAAGAAAGTCTCCCTGTAGAATGACTAAATAGACCTGCAGTGATCTGACAGAGAGGCCTGGAGCTGAATCTCAACTACACTCTGCACAGTTAAATATCCACACTGCCAAGTCAGAGCTTTACCACAATATTGATTTTAATCATCTCGTAAAAACTCACATTTCAAAAAATAAATAAAATAAGAGCCCCTAAAGACAAGAAGAAAAAAAGAAAATGGATATCTTGTGAATCCGGAAGATGTCGATTTATGGTTTGTTTTTGTTTTTTTTGACATATCCAACACCGTCAGCCCTCCACCCTCATGCTGCAGACCCCTTTGAGATAATTAGAAGGTGCTAAATTTACCCCCTGCTCTGGCCGCTGCTGACCGAGTCACAGACACGCTCATTAACGGGAATAGATTCTCCATGTACTCACGGAGGTCTGTCGAGCCACTAATGAGGGGTGAAGCTTGATGATGGGGGCTTGATTGAAAAGACATTGCTCGGAGTGAAATGTGATGGCACTTATATGGCTGTGAGAGCTTCCAGAGCAAAAATGGCGCGATGGCCACTGTGCTGCTCTGCTCATTCTTCAGTGGCAGCAGGCCAGATGAGAAGTCATTTCTCCTGATAGTATTTATTTTCATCACAACTAATTTTTCTGGCATTTATGAGTAAAAGGTGTGTCTGTTTCTTAATGCAGCCAAATGAGATCCTAAAAACCGTGGCATCTGTCCAAAAAAACAATACTATATCTCTCTATTGGCCTGAAGGTCAGAGCAGTCATTTGTGGGGGAATCAAATATTGGTTAAAGTAAAAAAGTCCAAAGGCTTGATTTTCATTACAGCCGCTAAACCCATAGAAATATGTTCCTTAGTCCTCAGTGTCTGGCAAAGCCTTTCTATGTAACCAAACCTGTCACAGTGTGAACAACACGCTGGCAGAGCAGCGGTGTCAGTCCTCCATCAGTGTCTGCACAGGATACGTTCAGGGACAGTATTGATTGTAGGTCACTTGTGTTTTGACAGCACTCAGAGCCCAACACACTATCATGGTAGTTACACAATTAAAACTAGCACGTTTTATTATTATGCATATATAGAATTTACAATGTGAGCAGGAACAGATGGGTTGTTAACAGACGTACATATAGCTGAAAGGCAGTCATGATTCTGACTGAGTTACATGAGAATGATGAGAGAAAATATAACCTTTCACCTGTAGGAGGCGCTGAAGACAAGCTAACTATGGGCAACAACATACTGGAACGGGAGATGAGGTGTAATTTCACCTCTTCTTTTTATTGCTTCCATCACTTTCTTCCATTTTTTTCTCATCGTACAGGATTGTATTTCACTTGGATGTATTCAATGCTGAAACCTGCTACATTTCTAGCTAAGTCATTCCCATATCAGCGCCTAGAGTCGCTACGCTAATTTTACCTTTATGAATTATACGCCGTACACCAAACAAATACATTTTTTACATTGCAGTGTTGTGTGTTTTAACCACACTATGTTATAATTTCTGATGCCTAAATTCAAAATTTGGACAGGCTCAGGCATGGTTAGTCCCAGGCTGAACCATATCAACAATCATTGGCGTCAGTGCCCCTTTATTCCTTTGTGTTTTACTTCCTTCCCCTCTGGCATGAGGACAGCAAATGCTCTAGCACTAATTTGTAAGGCAGCCTTATTGTTGCAGCAGGTCGGGGTTTGTATCCATGGGGATGAAGCTGGGGCAGCTCCCAGCGCTGGGGTTAGCCTCTTAGCTTGGTCAAGGTGACAGAGATTCATGTATCTCCAGAGGGCTTCTATACAGGATATGTAGCATTATTATACCATTAAAAAAAAAAAAAAAAAAAAAAAGCGTGGATGGAGAGATGGCAAGAGGGAAAGGAATGGCAATGGGGGATGGAGGGGTAGTGAGTGTGATGTAGACCCTGCTTCATGATGTCAGCTCTTGGGGGATTTCTTAGCTGAAAGATAAGGGGTGATCATGGCCGCAGGCTGGTCTTCTTTTCAAATCTTAATGCACAGTGAAAAATTCCAGAGTCTTCATGTTATCTGACAGGACAGTTTGATTGAGAGATGTAGCAATGCAGCAGCCAGCAGATCGATTGTGCCCTGGTGTATTGACTCACTGTGGAAATGTCATCTTAATAAAAGATGAATGAAAATAAGAGCGCTCCATTCCCGATGGGGTGCAGCAGTGTCGCCTAAAATATGTTCTTTATTTGAAGCTACAAAAAAGCCACATCTACTGGTGTACCTGGAAGCTGTTCGCTTAAATTTTCACTGTATGTGTCACATGTTTTTTATAACAAGCATAATGCATAATAAAAATGACCAGTTCCAGACAGCACTCAAACAGAAAAGTTAAAAAGTAAAAAAGTTTTGCTTAAGTTACTTGTAAATTAATAATGCCCCATTTTTCTTTTGTAGATTTGAATAAAGGATTAGTCTTTGATTTGAAATGGCACATGGTACACTTGTTCTTTTTCCATTTTAATACACTACCGCTTCCACTGGGTATTCGTCACAGGTAATTTATTATCGTTCTATATTAAGACACCACTGTGTAAATCTGTGATTCCTATCCAGAGTTACCCCCTGGGATAATTTTGCAGTTGCCAGGAGGTTGAAAGATCACAGCATAGCTTGACTAATTTGAGAAAATTGAAATTACATTTTTTCCCAGTATATCCACATATTGAGTCCGCTGTAACAACTAAACCCTGCATGTTGCGATTGAGTGTGTGAAGGTTGTGACTGAGAGTGTAAAAGTAGTTTTCAAACACAGAATCTAAGCTCAGAGATAAATGGTTAAAGCAGACCCCCTTTACACCTGGCTTTGAAATGCATTTTGGGTTTGCTTGACCGCATGAAAGTGCAGGTGTAAATGCACCCAAAACACATAGAGGATGGATTGTGTAAATGCAATTGTCAGTGCACATGTAACAACTGTGTGGGCTGAAATAACACCAATAATAACACCAGTTGCAGTCTCCCACAAATAAAATCAAATACAATACATGATTTGACGCTCAGGCTTCATCCGTAGAGGTCCCCATCACATCCTCCCCCGCCAGCACTGCATTCCTTCATCCACTGCATGACACTGACCACAGCTGAAATAAAAGCAGCTGCATGAAACAGTGATCTCCTCTGCTTTCATCCTCAGTATTCTCGTTGCTGAAGACAGCTTCTTCCCTCACTTTGAAAAGCAATCCAAAGACGTATTAATACCTTATTTACTGTGTGTCTACGTTCATAACTAATTGTCCTAATGAACAGCTTTTGCGCCTCGACACTCTACAAGTTATTCAAATTGAAGTCAACATTCAAAATTCAAACCGTGCTGCTGATTTTTTTTCATGCTGCCAGACATTATTCACCTTTCACTCCTTCTACATTTAGATCAGGAGATCTTTCCAAAGATCACAATTTATTTTTGCTCAGAGAAAACCGTAAGCATGCACGTTGTGCTGCGTGAATATGTTTCCTTAGCTTAGAGTGAACTGTGCCAATGTTCTTTACTGTACCATTAACCTGTCAGCTTCACTGCCTGTGTTAAAGGTATTCTTACAGCCATCAAACAACCCTTGGCTGGAGTTCTTAATGGGTGTACTTGCCTTGCTCTCACAAATCTACCATCTCTTAAGCAGGGGATATCGTCCTGTCCTCCAAAGTGTATCGCAGTGGCACCCGGTGGGGCTCGCACTGCCATATAAAAGATAATGGAATATAAAATTGTTTTTATATCTTCTGAATGTGCAGAGGCTGCGTGCTGAAGACATTCCCCACTATTGTTTTAAGGCTCATGAATCTTCTAAATCGCCACCACTGATCGCGATGAACGCAACACGAGGACATTTACACATCGTCTCGCCTCATAAACTCCCCTCAGTCGACTGGACGGCCGGCACTGTGGTGCTTAAGGTGGCTGATCGCTGCGGCTCGTTGCCTTAGATCACTATTGGATTTCCCCCACTGGTGCCACAAAACAACATATTTCATCTGCTGGACGCTTTGAGCTGTCGGTCTACGTTCCACTTCAAGCTGCTGAGGGTTGGTGGAGCACCAACACTCTTTTTATATCTGTGTTTGTGTGGGTGTACAACAACTGGCATGGTGAGACTTGAGTCTTCTTCTTTCAATTTTTTTCTCAGTTCATTTAGTGAAATCCAAATTATTCAAAATACAATGAGATTAAAAAAAAGTGAACATAAAATGAGAGTGAGAGAGAGTATTCAAAGGCTCTAATGCCCTCAGCGGTGTTTAATCTTTAACCCATAACTTTATCTCATGTCAAAATATGAATTCACACTTTTGACCTAAAGGTTACAGTAAAAATATTAACTTTGTCCAAAAGCGATTCTAAAATCTGAAAACACATGCTAAAACATGCCTGTCCTGAGACACAGTTGGCAAAGCCCAAGCTGGTGTGTGTTGGGGTGTGTGTGTGTGTGTTTGTGTGTGATTTCAGGTCCCCCGTCGCATTGTTGACCATGGGCCAGGCTGGTCGACCTCCGGCCGACCCTGAGCCATTTGAAAATATGATTGTAATCCTTGTGAGGATTTGGCCTGGGTGTCTATTACCACTGTAATCTGTCACACTGGCATCCAATATTCATTCCACGTCCAGGTTAAGCCCCTCTTTCTGTCTGCATCACCCATCACCATGGGAGAGAGAGAGAGCGAGAGAGAGGGCGAGAGAATCCAGTAAAGGTGTTGGCATGACTGGAGAGAGAGAAAGATTTTGAAATTGAGAAAGCACTGCTTCAATCAAGCCCCTGGGTCGGGGAAGAAGAAATCTATCGTGGAACACAAGGTCTCATTAATGCAGCAGGGATAGCTTTAACCCCCACCCCCGTCTCACACACACACAGACACACATACGCTCACACCTCGCCGAGGACAGAGAGGTAAAAATGTGGAAGAGAAATTGATAGATGTAAGAAAGGAGATTATGCATTTCTGGGGAGAAGGTGTGAGAAATTCTACGCCGCTGATGCAATGAAATGTTCACACGTGGCACAAAGTTGTAATAGACGTGCAGGTGACAGAAATATTTGCCTGCTTTATGAATTTCTGTCAAACTGAACTTTGTAGCCCGTTTTCCTCGTCAATAAGTGAAGCTGGTTTCATTTCATACTTGCTGCCAATTTTAATGGACAGCAGGAGACCTGTGCAGGTGGAATGTGCAGCTTGTCCAGTGCATGCTGGGATTGCCTTCAGTCCTGCATGACCTTGGACAGAATGCAAGATGGATGGATGGATGGATGGATGGATGGATGGATGGATGGATGGATGGATGGATGGATGGATGGATGGGTAAAATATCTTACATCAGTTGTTATTGCTGAGCTCTGAAATATCAGACGCCTGACTGTGCTGCGTATTGATAAATCCGTGGTGCTGTCCGTGGTGCTGAAGTATAAATACTCAGTTCTATATATATTGTAGCTTATATATTCTGCAGAGTGGCGTCACCTTTGTGATCAAAGTGACACAGAGCAACATGTAGAGGATCATGTAGACTCACTGCTGCCTGTAGTATTCCTGTAATATGTCTGTGATCATTCAGTTACATCTGTGCCGCTGAAAACACACCCCCAAAGCTTCCCCTCCCATTGGGCCATCCCCCTCCCAGTTGAAAATTAACAAATCATTGACTGCTTACAGACATCTAAGTGCATGTGATCTTTAATCTTAATGCATTTTAAACCTCTGTGCCAATAAAGATTACTCTCCTAATAGACCACTGAATCTTTAAAGACAGCAGTTGCAGATGCAAAGCAAAGGATAAGAGTGGGAGTGTGACTTGGAAATGATTTGGATTTATTTCTTCGGAAGTTTAGCTTCTTACCAAACCGGCAACGGCTGGAGCATGTGGCGAGGAAGCAATTTGTTTCTCTCATCGGGAGTTCCCGGGCTCTGGTATTGATATGTGTTCAACTCCTCCCATCACTGTCCATGCGTCTTTGTCTTTCTCATATACAACAGTGACAGCAAAGACAGAAGTCTGTGTGTGTGTGTGTGTGTGTGTGTGTGTGTGTGTGTGTGTGTGTGTGTGTGTGTGTGTGTGTGTGTGTGTGTGTGTGTGTGTGTGTGATGGATGTTGGTCTGCCTGCTGTGGCATTGCGTAGGTCTGAATAAATAAAGCATGATATCTCTTATAGACCACACATTATGTAAATGAATTCATTAAATTTCTTGGAACAGCTGCAATCAAAAAGCCAAAAGTCAAAATGTATAAAGGATGTCTGCTTCGCTTGCTGTTAGTCAAAATGTATATATTGTAAGTGTACCTACTGTATGCAAGGTGAAGAAATCCTTCAAAGTCTGCTCAGAATAGCCAGAGCTCGAAGCTGCAATGATTGACAGTTGCCTTGTGTTGTTGTAACGTTCTCTTCCTCACTATGGAAACTGCCTTAAATGAGGATGCACCGCTGTTCTATTGGGCTATTATTAATGAAGCTCTTTTTCAAGCTCATAGTTTAAAGGTTTGTGATGAAAAGTGACCAAAATGTAAAACTGATTTTAGGTTCTTTGACAGTCTGGATCTCGATGTCAGTGCTCTTTTATTCAAACTGCATCAGGTCCTGCTTCAACATTTTCTCCAAGGTCAGCAGCTGTGACAAGAAAGCGATAAGTGATAAGAAACAGCTGATAAACAGAGTCGCTAAAACATAACCAAAGATTATTTGAAAAAAAAAAAATACTGCTTTCCCTTCACAGTGTCAGTCCTTTAAGAGTATTCCTCCTTTTTTAAAAACAAGATCAAACCACCTCTTAGGTTGATTTATTTCTCTCAAGTTTGCACACCTTTGAAATTAAACATTTTAGTGCAAGAAGAAAAAGAGAAGGAAAGGTAGAGGAAAAAAAAACATGGAGGGTGGATTCAATCTGCTATCTGGGTTAGAAGTGCAAGACATCTGTCACACAAACGGATTTGTTTGATTGGTGGGAGCCCATCTATCTAGATGGCTTGTCGGCAGTTAGTAAATTTATATTCCCCCAAGTGCCGTCCTCCATCAGCGGTGTGGCCGGGCCGAGGCTGTCAGCCGCCACGGTCATCTTATTTAAAACGGGACATGTTCAAAGCCTCGGTAACTTTCCTGCTCTGCACTTCTGTTGCATATGTATATATCTGCTTTTCATCCTAACTTTGACCTCTGTATTTGATTTTTGGTACAAATGCAATAACTGATAAGGACAATTACACAAATATTCCCTCCCCCCTTCTGTCAGAGCAACTCTCTACGTAAAGTTTTGTTCTTAAGGTTTTTCATTTATGCATATATATGTTAGGGTGAAGGATGAAACATGATACAATTTACTTGCTTGAGAGTTAAATTGAGACAGACAAATGATGTGAAGTGTTCTCATACTTTGTGAGTGCATCAGGCAAATTGTTCCACCTCTAACATATCTAAAAGCCTTGGATGGCAAAGAGAGGGAAAATGCTTTCCTCTGGCCTAAACGCCACAAATGACGCTGGTCTGTGGAGTGCAGCTGAGTGGATTTAGTCTAATTCATTATCCTCCACGTTGCCGCTTTGTTGATTTTTATTCCTCTAGTCAGTTGGTAAAATTAGCCTGAACAGTTTGACAATAACAGGCACAACGCCAGATGAATTCAGAGCAGCTTCCTGATGATTTGTGAAATCCACCCACATGCGCGTTGCCGCACGTGAACACCCACCTGCACGCACACGCGCCTGCTCCCTCGTACTATCTCACTGCATCACAATGCTAATAATCGGATTAAGCCTCTGCGTTTTGGGTGGGTCGACGGCATCTCTATTAGCGGCAATTTAGCGTGACTTATCCCGCTTCAGCAACCTCAGCGCTGGCTTTGTAATCTGCGATGGCTGTCCCCCGTCCTGGCCACTTATCATCACACTAGGATTAATAGAAACATCTTTTGTAATTACAGCAATGCTGCAGTGCCTGTCAATTATTTAATGTGTGCCAAAGCATTAATCGGCTAACAGAGCCCTCCTCGCTGCCCTACAGTAAAACACAGAAACCTGCCATTGATTTTCACAAGGCCGTATACTCAGCATCTCCTTTCTCTTCTCCGGAATGACTGGTGGGGTTATTGATCTTCATAAAGGCAGTATTTTGTCGTTAGGCGAGAAGCGGAGGAGACAGTAATGAAAGGTTTTTAACCTGTGTGTTCAGGGGAGCACCGGACGACTGGCCAAGGTTGCCAGGTGCTACACGCAGCAGATTTTCAGCTGGCTTGCCCACAGAGATCGATATGGATACATCTTTGTCTGATTACAGAGATGTGCTGGTGTGGATGGCAGTTTGTGTGTGTGTGTGTGTGTGTGTGTGTGTGTGTGTGTGTGTGTGTGTGTGTGTGTGTGTGTGTGTGTGTGTGTGTGTGTGTGTGTGTGTGTGTGTGTGTGTGTGTGTTACAGTAATAGCTGATCACAGGATGGGCCTGATTTAGACGTAAAGGAACAAAAAGTTTGGCCTCAGACATGATACAGCTGCGTGAGTGAAATTTACTTCAGTGGATTTATCTGACAGCGGTCGTTACTTGATACTTTGCAGAATAATATTTTACATACAAAACCTGAGAATATTTTACCAAATACGATAAACTGTTTAAGATTAATCTCCCAGCTGAGCATAAAGTAGTTAAAATGAGCCCCACCTTAATATGTACAATATTAAAATGCTGCTCACGTATTTGTGCATCAATAATATAATCCATAATAAAATAACTGTCCAGTAGAAGAGTTTCAGTATTTTTTCTAATAACACTTCAGTACCTTTAATACCAGATTGAAACGCAGTGTTTTGCTGTTGCAAGCTGTTTGCTGTTTGACCTCTGACCTCGCCCAGCAGTGATGCTGGTGGTTGGCTGTGGTCTGTTGAAGTGTAACAATGCCCAACAGTGATGTCACAGGGTCCACCTGTACATCACTGCAGCGAGGTGAGAAGTTAAACCACCAGAGGTCAACTAAGATTTTCAGGTGCAGTTACCTAAAAGTTGGAATAACTTGAGTAGCTCCTTCAGCACTGTTTAGAAGTAAGAAAGAAGTAACTCTTACATTACAAAGTCTATACATATGAGAATGAGGAAATAATTGCCTGATGTAAAACTGAAATCAGATTTTATTAAAATATAGATTTCTCCAACGACCTTTAATAGGATTTCAGGCTTACAAGGGCATCATTTTAAAGGAGATGTGCTAATCACTAAAGTGCATCAGTAGGAGTGTTGTTCAATTAGTGTGATACAATAGAAATACAGTATAATTAACAAAAATTAACAGGCGGGGGGAAGAAAAGCAACATGTTGTTCTCTCTCCTCCCAAATCTACACCTGTGTCCCACTATCACTCACTAACAGTTTTAAGTCTCCCTGAATGAACGTGTTTCCAACAAGCTACAGCAACACAGCCGACCATCCTGCATGCCAAGTGTGTTTTTTCGAGACTGTCCACACCCCCTAAGCAGGCATAACTGTCAGCTATGAGTTATTACACATCTGTCTGTGGATATGCCGCGCACCAGATGTTGCAGTTAATGGCACACCTAACCTCCCACCATGAAATGGTACACTAAAACCCAAGTGGAATTTTCCACTGCCAGTCTGCTTTCTTCCCTCTCCGTCTCCTCCCAGCCACCACTGCCCAGTGCTGGGGGAAGCCTGTAGGGGATGGTCCAGACAGGATATTAATGGGACCCTCCAACAGTCAGAAGGCCTGACAGAGCCCTGTTTCATTGTCACCTTGCCTTGGAGGACAGAGAAAAACTTGCAAAGCTTATTAGCTGAATGGAGCTGTTTCTCCCTCTAATTTACTCAATCTCTGCCTCACTGCTTCATTACACTGTCTTACACCAGAGGCCTGCTCCTCTCCCTGTTTCCTCACCACATCGCCACACTCGCCTCTGCACACACACACACACACACATAGGCTCACGCACAGGGTGACATCTCCCACCTAATCAAGTAGTGGATTATCTTGTCCTGATAAATTGGAGCTTGTAGCACTTGAAAGGTCCTCTTGGAGGAGTGCCTCCTCCCCCTGACAGCTAGATGGAGCCCCCAGGGAGCGAGGAGAGAACATCGCCTGGTAATGATTTGTGGTAAATCCGACAAATGTTTTTGGAAAGACCTCTTTCAAGCAAGGGGTGTGATGAATTTGAAGCTTGCGAAGAGAGTCTGAAAACCACAAGTCAAATTCTGACATGAGGGATGAAAATAGACATATGTGAGTCCTATGAATGAAGATATGATGGAAATGATAAAATGATACAAAATATAAGTCAGGTGCACAACCTGTTTAATAGTATACGCGCTCTGTGTTGATGACTCAAAGCGGAAAAAAAAGTAAGATGCTCGAGAAAATCAAGATACTTACAGATACTTGAAGACCCAATCAAATAATGATGATCGAATCAGCTCACCAGGAAATATGACTGAAAAGAGGCCATTCATTTTCTCTTATCAGTTTATGAATGAATTGATGTTTTATCAGGGCCATTTGGCACATAGGGCACGGTATTCTTGTGATATTAACACTGGAGAGCAGGAGACAACAGACGTGTTAATTTCAGGGCCTGAAAGGATATGACATGATATACGCAGTAACTTGGTGTAATGACAATGGACAGGGGGTAATGTGCTCTAATGACAAGAGTGAACAGAGGCGTTGGCAGATTCTCAAAGATAAATGTGCAACATAAAACTACATGGCTCCAAATATTGATGCCTGCACACTCCACCCAGCAGAGCATGTCTATGCATTTGACACACTCATTCCCTAACTATGAGACATAGTCAGAGAGGTACAACGCCATGCTTACATTAAGTTCTCTTCATAATCAACTTTGAAAATTATGCAATTTGTTTAAGACCAAGACCAAGAACTTCTCCTTACTTTTTTCCTCCTTCTCTCTTGTTTTCTCTGTTCTCTCTCTCTCTCTCTCTCTATGTAGGAGAACCCCTACATGTGTAATAATGAATGTGACGCCAGCACAGAGGAACTCGCCCACCCACCCGAGCTCATGTTCGACATAGAGGGCCGTAACCCCACAACCTTCTGGCAATCCACATCTTGGAAGAAGTACCCAAAGGCCCTCCTGGTCAACATCACGCTATCTTGGAACAAGACCATCGAGCTGACTGACGACATCGTCCTCACCTTTGAGTCAGGCCGACCCGAACAGATGGTCCTAGAAAAGTCGCTGGATTATGGACGAACCTGGCAGCCATACCAGTTCTATGCTACTGACTGCCTGGACGCCTTTACCATGGAGCCTAAGACGGTGCAAGACTTGACTCAGCATACCCTGCTGGACATCATCTGCACTGAGGACTACTCACGAGGTTATGTGTGGAAGTATGATAAAACAGTACGCTTTGAGATCAAGGACCGCTTTGCTCTGTTTGCTGGGCCCCGGCTCCACAACATGGCTTCGCTTTACGGCCAACTGGACACTACCAAGAACCTGAGGGACTTCTTTACCATCACTGACCTGAGAATCCGCCTGCTGCGGCCCGCTACAGGAGCGACAATGGTGGACGAGAACAACCTGTCCAGATACTTCTATGCCATCTCTGACATCAAAGTCCAGGGCAGGTAAGACCTGAATTCTGTGTATACGTGCTATGTGGTGGACTTGAGGCTGGATTTACCATCAAAGCACCTGTTTTTTGGTAATTTGAGCAAGTCCAAATTTATAAAGGAATTTGCGTCAATCAACTAAATGGGAGAATTTCTTGCCTTGGGGTAACCAATCAGCTAATTCAGCTATGGGTGGACCAATGTTTAGGACTGATAATGTACTGATGACTCTTAAGGTTGATGCCTCAGTGGTTTTTCTGTGGTTTTACTGCCGTGACAGTACAGCTACCCAATAGCGAAGAAAAATGCATTTACCGTTACCATTCTTTCCAATTAGGCAGCAGATCCATAATGATGTGCAGAGTTCACCAGTTGTCAGCATGTCTTAATTAACTAAGCTGCTAACAGCTTGCTGAAGCACTCTATTTTGGACGCCAAATTCACTCAGCTGTGTATTAGCCCGTGGAAGACTTAGAGGTAGCATTTCAGCCATCAGGTCACTGCACGTTGTAATTAGTGTTTGATTTACGGAGTCCACAGAGGGTCATATAACATGAAAACAAGAAAGCATTATACTGTTAGCGGAAAAGCCGACAAAAGCTTCCCCACTTCCTGACGATACTACAAGAGTCACTGGGGCATAGACTTAAGTGGATCTGTTTTACACTGTGTGCTTTTTCAATTTAACAGATGTGAATATGGTTGTAGGGATGAAGATTTAATTACTCTTGTTGTGCTTTTCACACATGAGAGGCTGGCAGTGCAGAAGTGCAGAGTGGCGGAACATCACAACAATTCAAAGATATGGGCAGAAGTGTTGAAGTCAGGCTGCCAGAGACTAAACTACAAATAGAAACATCAGTAGAGTCCTGCTCACAGCAGACATCAGTTTCTTTAAATAATTTGGTTGTGTAGAAGCATTAAATAATGATTAAAATGAAAATAAGGCCTTAATTGTTGCCTTTCTCATCCCACGCTGCCTGTTACGTAGTTATATTGTAATAATATGTTTGCTGCTGTGACACCATTTACATTAATATTGTCACACACCTTCAAGCAATTTAATGAATCTCTAATTTGTTGATTTCCTAAATGTGCCATTAAAATGGAGTACAGCCATACCACACAACGCTCTAATGCACTGTAAATGGGCAGGTACCCTTGAGCACAGGGGGCTACGATAATGAATGCCTCTTTCAGAAATTGAATTTTTGACTTTTCTTGTGATTGAGAAGGTCATTCAGCAAAAATAACTGGAGGGAATTTACTAACACAAAAGAGTTGGACGGGGCATCCATTCAACACGCACTGAAATGAAGGGGGGCTGTCATAAGCGCAGATTATTTATTCTATCTGACTAATCATGACCGAACTCATACATCCCTGTGGGGCTGTAGATTTGAGAAATGGCTGTGCGCCACCATCGGGCCGCTGTCGTTTACCAGCCCGCTGCTTTTAGAGTGACGCTTGCCTGAGAAATGTTCCCCACTGTTTACCAAAGGTAACACACAGTTCAGCCATAATGAGATACACTCAACATAGAGAGGCTACACTCTCCTTTTCCTCCTCCCATGGCGAATCACTGCTCAGCCCCTTTCTCCATGCGTCGTATACGAGACATAAGCTCCTTAACCCCCGGAATACAGTTCTGTGAGACTCGGTGGGAGCGATTTTGCAGGGGCAGTGAGGTTGAGTCTGGCATATTTCACTGTGCTGGACTGAGTTGGATCAGGAGAGATGGAGGGGGTGTGGAGGGAAATACAGTAGGAGAGCTGGCAGATTTTCTGCCCTTGCCACAACAGTGTGAGAAACAAAGAAAGGAACCTAAGCTCTTTGCCAAAGTAGGTCAACCTAGAAAAAGAAGGGAAGAAGCACAACTTCACAGAAGTAGACCTCTTTGGATCTGTAACATGTAGCTCAAGTTGTTACAGGGAAGCCAGAAGTGCCATGCATGACCGTTCTATTATGATTGATTAAAAGGAAGGACAGGACCAAATGCACAGGGGAGAGAAAATCGATGCGAAGAATTTCAAATCAAACCGACCATGGAGCTGTGGGATGGATGAGAACAATGCATACTGCTGGTGACTTAAATGAATTTGACACCCTCACTGTTGGACTGTATCAGCGGTGCTAAATGAGTGTGTGCAGGGAGACAGAATGGGGGGTTGCAAGGATTTTCTAATTATCTACTGTATGAGTTTGGTATAATTGCTATGCCTCCCATTTTTACATGCTTTACAGTAAGTACAGCCTGCAATTTGGTCATCTCTCTCTCCCTCCTCGCTCAACCCCCCCGGCTGTGATCAATACAGTGTAATTAAAGCCGGAGAAGATTCAGGCTACTACAGGATCTCTTTCGGGCTTGCGTTTTCTCTTTTTCAGACTCTGTTCCCCGCTCCCTGTCTCGCTCTAATTCTCCTGTGCGCAGTAGTCTTATTTCTAAAGGGGCTCTGGGTCCCTGCCTTGAATTACATACAAAGACCCTGTCCCATTTCATTTCTGTACCACCACTCAAGGGATAAACACCACCCACCAGAAACCAGAGAAAACACCTATATCAGGAAATGTAGGTGGAATGTTTGGTCACAATTGTACATCGTGCCACCGTCACGGTTTTTAGTTGGCAAAATCTTTAAGGACAATCCATTTTGTGGCCCAGAGTAAATGATTTCTCAATGTGGCAACAGACTCATGCCACATAGTGAATTACATTTCCGGCTTATTTCTGGCCTGTTTGTGTACAGAGAACCAGAAGATAGGGAAAGGAGAGTTTGTTTCAACAATTTACCCTTGAACCTGTGGGAGTTGTGATTCAATTTCCGAAGCATATATGTGCCACGGAGGATTATCAGGGAAGGTCAGAAACAACCTCTAGGGTTCACAGCCACTTTGACTGCAGGGTGGATAGGTAATTCACTGGAAGGGGCAAATTGGTTATACCAGCCGTTTTCTGGTCCAGCTTCCCCATCAGCTTCATGGAAAGAGTCTTGTTCAGTGACTGAATTCCCATAGTGATAACAAACCAACATCTCTGCTGAGCTCACCTCAAGTCCAGTGCAATTCAAAAGATCATTTGGATGTTAAACAAATGGAGAGTGGGCTCACCACCTGTATGTTCACTCTCGGTCAATCATTTGGGGTGCTTCAAAGGAGAGCACTAACAAACCTACTTCTTACTTTTTTACTTAATCACTGGCAACAATCTTATGCATACGTATTTCCCAGTTCCGGATCACTTGACAACACATTTCAGTGGCAGGAAAAAGCTAATTTGTACTCAGATGACATTACTGAGTATGTAGAGACCAATTACTTCACAGTCTCTACGGCTTCAGGTTTTCTTTTAGACTCAGACATCACACTCTGACCGCACTCTTGTCAAAACAGTCCTTAAGTAAAGATTCATTATACTCTCTCTCCGTCCATGAAATGATTACACAGCATTTGAGCTTGTTTTTCAAATTCATTATCACTGGAAAAGATTCTCCTGGTTCTACAGAACTGGTTATATGATAAAGATTCAGTCTTACTGTCCATCCACTTATAATAGTGGTATTCTAAATCAGTGGAGTCCTTTTTAAGTTTACATATGATCAGCAAAAACAATGTAGAAATTTCTAAATCTAAATATAAGAACATTTATGAGTGCTCACGTCATATGTGAAATCATTTGGATGTTGCATCGAGGAATATGATTGGATTTGTAAAATACTGCTTGTTTTCAGATAAATTCTCAAAATTTCTCAGTCAAAGCTGAAGATTGATTGAAATTGGTATGAAAAACATCCATAGCAATCATATTGCTATGCCCACTGCCAGCGCCCACAGAATGTAAACATGTCACCATGTCTTCACACTTGAGTCATCATTGCTACTCACATAAAGGATTTTCATTTATTTATTTTTATTTGTATTTTTTTTGAGGCATGGTACACGATTAATCGCATGCTGTGCAATAAGAGCACTGCACCTCTGTGATAGTGTCAGATATTAAGTAGAACAGTAGAACACACGGCATTATTCTTTCATTGGGAATGAATTATCATTACTTAAAGGAATGGTTCGTTATTCTGAGAGATGCATTTACGTACTTGCCCAGAGTTAGATGAGGAGATTGATGCCACTCTCGTGTCTGTATGGTAAATATATAGCAACCACTAGCAGCCCATGAAATGAGCTTAGCAGGGAGGTTATGGAATATTTCTTGGCTGGGACCAGTAACTTCTTGTTGAAGTTTCTATGCAACACTGTTGTATGGATTCAACAAACAAGATGAGACATGTTGGTGAGCTTTGGAGGGGCTGGTAGGTGGAGGCTAGCTGTTTCCTCCTGTTTACAGTCTCTATGCTAAGCTAAGCTAGCCAGCTGCTGGCTGCTGCTTCGTATTTAGCGTACACTCATGCGAGTGGTGTCGATCTTCTCATCCAACCCTTCCCAAACTGTTCAACTTAAAGCATTTCTACTCTTCTGTTACATTATTGGACGTCCACACCACTGCAGCACACACATATCCAAGAGTGTAATCAAGCAGAGCTTTCATCTAAGCCAAAAATATAACAGATGTAAAAGATGAGACGGTTCATGGGTCGTACTCTTGGTGCATTCTAATTGCTGTGGTGTTTAGTGCATGTGTGCTTTGGATTCAGCTGTTTCAACTACAGATCAGCAATTTGGTGAGTGATGACTCTATCGGGTCTCCCCTAAGGGAGGAACAAACAAGAAGTCAATCTGCTTTTTTTTTTTCTCGCTCTCTCACTGTCCCTCCACAGTGCTTGGCTTGCTCTTAGGCTGGCCTGTAGTTGACAGATAATCTATTTGTGCTAATTTCATGTTTCTTCCTGCCCACTTCCCTCTTGAATAAGTCATTCCACTTGTCTATCCTCCTTAGTCTTTCTCTGTCTGTCTCTCTTTCTGTGCCACCATAAGCATCTATTTAACTTCCGCTGCGCTCTGCATTTCAGCTTTTGTTGGTTTTTTTTTTTTGAATCAGCAGTCTGCATTAGTCATTGTGTGGGAGAATGCCATGTTTGTGGAACAGGCCAAGCAATTGGTCCAGATAACTCAGACCATCTGTTAACATCAGTGCCACATGTTAGTTTTATGGCTGTAATCAAATGACCCACAGCCTTTTGTTAGTCCAGCAGAAATGACTTAAGTGAGGTATTTCAAACGTCAGTGGGGCTATAAGTCAAATTGTCTAATGCACATCTCTGTCATATTTACTGTCGAATGATGGGAATGGATGTGGAGCGTCAAGCGGTGACTCATCAAAGAGGAAATACAGGAAGTACTGATGTGGTTGCTGCTCAAAGGCCAGAACCGTAAAGTGGTTGTAATCATACACCCAATTCATTCTCCTCCCATTTATCAATCTGTCACTTTGCTGTCCACACAGTCACTGTTTCCATACACTGCTCCAGCTCATGCAAAGAGGGTAATGTCAATATCAGACCATTATGACCCACACCACTGTTCTCAAAGTTGTCTGCCATAAAGTAACATCACTTTGTGCATTAAAGCAATGCAGCAGGTTGTCCATCAACTAACCAGTTAGCGGTGGTGGAAGAAGTATTGCAATCCTTTACTTAGCAGGAGCAATACAGCAATGCGAGTATTCTCTATTGCAAGTTAAGGTGCTGTGTGCAAAATCATATGAAAATGTAAAAGTACAAAAGGACTATCAGCAAAATGTACTTAAAGTACGCTAAGTAAATGTACTGGCCCTGTATATAGCTTTATGCATGACATCATTAGATTGTTAATACTAATATCTGGTATCAGTGCTAAAAAGAATTCTGCAGTTAACTAGTTGAGGTGGAGCTAATTTTAGATAATGAATGTAGGGCGCTGTGAGATGATTCATTGGATAGGAAAGAAGGGAAAACAAATTTTACGCAAACAAAACAAATCCTTACAGAAATATCAGCTAATTTTACCTCTTTCTTACTTTCTCTCACTGCTTTATTTATCAAATAAAGGTCCGATACTTAAATCACTTCTTTATTATTTCATTTTGACAGTTGCTTTATACTGTGCTGCAGTGATACGGTGCTTTTTGTGAATGGCGTGATTAGGTAACAAGCACACGCTCTAAAATTAAACCGCTCGGTGGCCTGAGTCTGTCCTCTGACCTACGCTTGCTTTCTCCCCTCCCTGCCCTTGTTTATCCTCCCTCTCACTTCAAAGCTTAAAGGGAAAGGCTTCTTTTCTTTATTTCTGCCATGTTGTGAGTCAGTTCGGTCTGAAGCTGCGAGCTGCCCTTCCTACACGTGTGGGTCCACCGGGAGAGGAAGCGTAGGCTGGTTTATTAACTGGCGACCTCTAGTTTGCAACTGAAATATCATCAGTCAGCTTCCTCATCGAAGGTTTGTGGTTACCTCCCGAGACTCTGTGTCTTTGTTGCAAGATTTGCTGAGAACTGTAGCATTTGGCACCTAAAGGAGGACTAACTATCATCCTAAATAGACATTTGAGTCCTTGATTGACGTCACTGTGGCGGGTGTTCTGCTTCTGACCTTTTACGAACCTTCATTTATCTCAGTATGACACCTGACCTCACTTTATCTCCTTGCATCTTGTTACTGACAGAACTCAATTAGCCAGCCAGTCGCTGCCTCAGACACTCCCAAACAGCCTCAGCTGCCTCTGTATTCCCTTTATCTCTTTCTTCCTCCTTTCATCAACACCTACATCACCTGTCGCTGCTGACTTGTGTCCAGGCCATTTCTCCACCTCTCCTGTCTTTGATCCTCCTCCCTCGGTTTGTCTCTAGCTGACGCCCTTCCTGCTGGAGTCTGCCAGGTTGAGGAGCTCAAAAGAAATTTTTATCAGTCGGAGCAGAAACTTTTTGCTCGCCCTGTTCGTAAGCTCTGAAAGTGCCTGCTTGATAAAGCTGTGAAAAGGCTGCATGAGTAAGGGTGTTAGGACAACAGAGCACCTGGCAAGCTGGCGACGAGGAAACATGAAATAAATCTGAATATGATGTATTTGTTCCATTTTTCCTTGTGGAGTTTTAACACAAAGCCACCTGCAGTCTTCTTATTGACCTCATGCAGCTCCTGCTTTGACTTCTCCGTTTTTAAATGCTGGTGATGTAGGTAATAATGTAGAATTAATTTCCAGTGCTTTCCTCGTTTTGAGCATTTACCATCAATCAATTCCTCAAACGTGTAGCCATGTAGAGCCAGCTGTAGTGGGTGTGTTTCAGTGCGAGGCCATAGTAATATAGAAGCTGGCCCCCCTGTGCAATTAATTGGATAGCTCCAGCTGCAAAATCCTCCCCAAGCAATACTCACGTGAACCGTGAAGGTAAGACAGACTATGAGGAGAGGGCGGATTTGAAAAATGTGATAGGCGGAGACAGAACATGAGGTGCATCGCGCCTCAAAAGCTCCGTATCTAGAGGCCGCAGCTGCCTGTGCACAGCCATCTGCACATGGCTGCTGGCAACATCAGACCATCGTCACCACATCTGTGTCCTTTACGGCTACAGACAACAACAGGGCACATTCCTGGATGTCGGGATAAAAATGTTCTATGTGCCGTTGTTTTTCTTGTCAATCAGGCCTTGCTTCAGATGCTTAATTATGTCTCATTAAGGAGAGAGGCCACATTTTTGCCAGCAGCGTTGCTCGGTGGGCGGCAATGTCGGCCTGTTCGTGCACCAGTTTGGTCATGAAATTTGGTGCAGATATCGATGGTGTCGAGAGGATGACGCCTAATGACTTTGGTGAAAAGCTTTCCACCTTGGTTTTGCTGAAACATTTGTTTGAGCAGATTGCTATTGGATGGATTGCAATCTATGTTCCCACAGGATGAATAATGAGATGAATAATAATCAACAAGTCAAAAAGTATGTGGTCACTTCTTTAGTTTATGAGTGAATATCTAAAGGTGGTGGCAAAGGTTATGCCATTACCATTAGAATAATATCTAATAATAATAGAATAATAATTTGTGAAAAATTGTATTGTTTTGTATTGATACACAATAATAAAATAAGTAAAAATGGAGCTTAAGAACCAAATTTTACCTATATATATAACCTATATATATATATTTAACCTGTAAACAACACAGTGATTGACACAAAACTGATAGAAAATTATTGTCTAAGAATGAAACCTACCACATACTCTCCACAATGTGTATAGAAATGTGTAAAAGGCCAAAATATGTGTTCAAGGCTACCTGTTCAGAAAACGAAAACACCTTTGCGAACAAGACAAGTTGTGCAGTGTCGATGTTGAGAAAAAGATTTGAAGTCGCTTGTTCGAATCTCGCAACGGACAAAAGCTTTATTCTCAGTGTGAACGGGCATCTGTCTGTCTGAGCAGCACATTTTACTTATACTATGTGTCTTCAGAGGTGAATGTGAGTGTGGGTGCTAAGGTGGACTTTTAAGACTGTTTCCACGTATTAACGACCTTTTTCCAAGCACAGATCCTCCTGGCTGCCTTTTAAAACCTCCTCTGTCTCTCCCCACGCTGCCTACCACTCTCACATACAAATGACAGGATGAAAGAGGGCTGCATTTTGACTTGCTTAGTCTCTGTTTGCTGAATTGCCCCTTTCCAAAGACAATCCAGCTTAAACCTATTGTACTGTACTTTCATAAGGCCCATGATGTTTCATTTTTTTTAATATTCATAACACAAACAGCAGAGCGCTTGCTTGCGCTCGTTTCCCGTCTGAATGAAGATGCTGCAGCTGGAGCAGTATTTATCAAGGAGACTGCCTCTGTAGGCGTTGCATGTGTGAGGAGAGGTGAATGTGCTTTTGAGATAGATTGTGCTTTAAAATTACAGGTGACTTAAGAAGCTGATTGCTGAATTTAAAGTCTTTTCCAGATCCTTTGGCTTTGAGATACACTTTGTTTGACAACATATACAAGTAAAAGAGTTGTTTTAGAGTTTCCACCATAAAGAAAGTTGTAGTTTTGGGCCAATTCATCCCTGATTTAGCTCTGATTCACCCTTCCAGATCCACGCTTAAACCTCCCGAACTGCTCACAGACTCATCCACTAGACCCAGTAATTTCAAACATGTTTGAGATCTAGAAGTTCAAATCTGGATGGTTTTGTCAGTTCTTTCTGTGTGGGACCACAGCAGCCAATGAGAGAGATAAGTCCGTTATTCCCGGAGCAGCTGATGGTGTTGCCAAGCAGCGGTTAACATTGTAGCGCTTGAGGCTAACGTTATACTGCTGTCGACAGATATTAAAGCTGACAGTTGAAATCTCACCTCCAGTTCTCGCTGAAGAACAGTCAACCCGTGCTGACCGAGTCTCCCCAACCATCTTCTCACCCGCACTCGTTTAGCCTTCTGCTTTTGTTTTCTTCTCGCTGCAAAACACTCCTACAGCAAGTTGTTGCACCATGAGATCACCTGAAGCGGTGCGTCGATCCCTCCACCAGGATAATCTGAATAATATCCTGTAGTGCGCGACAGGCCTTTCTTTTCAAATCTCGCAGTGTGAGCATGTTTGAGATTAGAGGGAACATCTGTGAACATTATCCAATTTCAAGATGGGTGAGAAGTTTAAACCTCCTGTAGCCTGAGCCTTAAATCCTACAGAAATGTGCACTTTTGTTGAAAATTAACATTTAGCTCAATGAAGGATACTTTTCTCTAAACTAACTAAACAGGTTGTGTCCAAAGCGCACTTTCATGCTCACCTGCGGTGCCTTCTCATACTAAAAGCAATTGATTTTGGTAGTTCCCAGTGACAGGGAACATAAAAAGCCAATCCTGGCAGCAGTGTAAATGTTACAGAACCGCTCAGTTGTGAGATAAAAATCAAGTACACTGAAAGCTTTATGTACAAATAAAATCAAGTGATAAGCCGCCATGTCACTGACATTAAACCCACAGAAGGTGTACAAGCCAACCCCTTACTATTTATCACAGGCCAGAGGAATCGACCGAGTCCAGAGATATGAGGAGCAAAGCTACAAGTGACACGAAGATTTTATCAGCAGAGCAGAGGACAGGAGGCGCGTCGCCTCAACAAATCCTTTCCCCGTTCGCAGGGATGAAGCAACATTCATTTCTCACTTCAGAAGCTGAAGTTTACACTTCAGCTTGACGCACTGGTTTACTCACTGAGTGCTGCATTGCTGATAATGCAGATCTCATATTTTGTGCATTGATTTCTCTCCCAATGGGTTTACCATTATTAGTAGCCAGCGCAGACAACAAATTGGATTTATGTCTTGGACTGGAAGACTGCACTGCTGATGTGAGACAAATACGCTTCATTGCTATATATGGGATGTGGTGGCATCATATACTGTGTTTCCACATCTAAGGTTTGGTTTGTGTGTGTGTGTGTGTGTGTGTGTGTGTGTGTGTGTGTGTGTGTGTGTGGATGGATTTGTGTGCATTTCCTCCAGGCAAGAGGCAAGATCTATCACATATTTTATTCCATAAATCCTAATCTAGTTCAACTGGAATTCAATCTAACCCCCCCTCCCCACATACACACACACTCACACACATATATATATGTACTTATAATGCAGGCAGCATCTTTGATTCCTGTCATGACCCATACATTAACACCCCCATGCAAACCAAATGATTGATTCTGTTTACTATGGAGTTACGTTAAAACCACGAGAATCTCAGTGGACACAGTGAGACATTTTCTGTTCTGATTTCTCATAAAGCCTTTTTATCTCTGGGTTAGGGAAGCCAATTTTCCACTATTGTGCCAGAAAGGGGTCTTGGGCGCAGAATCCAGCCATATCGGGAGGCATTTTTCTCTTCCTCACTGCCGACAGAGCACATTCAACATTCATGTGGTGACCCATTTTATTAATGGAGAGGCCTTTTTCAGCATGTCTTCCCCCCGTCTTTGTCGGCTACAGCCACCCTCATAATGGGCCCTCCTGTCAGGGTTTCATGACTAATCTCCTCATTGACCTCTCCTTCACTTGCAGCCCCCACCACCACACTGATGATTCAGTTACTGGTAGAGATAGGGGAAGATGTTGGCAACGCTTGCATAGTCAATGCCATCTGGAAAAACATGAAACACTCCACTCAGGAGAAGTTTAAAAATGGTTCTGTGCTGTACTTTGGTTTATAAGCTTGTGAATATGGGTATATCAGGGGAGTATTTAGATTTGAATAGGCAGTACATTTAGCATTTTTGAACCAATACATTGATTCACATTTAATTGCATTTATCACACATGAAATCATATCACAGTGAGGTTTGGGAGCCTTTACAGTGGCAGTGTTTAAACCACCTCGCTAATCCCTATCGCTTCATGTTGGTTCCTTGTGTTGCCTGCACTGCATTTCACTCTCCTCCGTTCAGCCCAGTATTGCTCATATTGCCTCCATGTTGGATGATTCCATAACTCAGTGCTTGTGTCCAGTGCTGACACAGGAAATAGCATGCCCTCTATGAAGTGAGGGTGTGGAGGTTAGGGTGGTAGATTCATGTTTTGCACATCATAAATTTTCAATTAATATTCACTTTGTTATGCACTTAAATTGTCTTTCTCTCACCTTAGAGCCAGTATAATCACTCAGTAATCAAGGGTGGCCTGCAGTGAGCAACCCACAGAGAATTATCACCCCATTTAGCAGTTCCCCTCAATTCTATGGAGCAGTTTACCATCTTTCAGCTCTATGTACGAGAATTTAGCGGCTAAATAGCCAGATACTTTCCTTAGGAGTCGGAGGACACCAAAAACAGAGCTAAAAGGAGAGTTAATATTGGATTTATATTCCCCAGTTGGTCAGAGATATGACTCCAAATTAATTCTAATGTTGCCCTGGAGCTGCTGGATGTGTAAATATGCAGCTGTTGCCTAACAAGTGTATCAACTTTAAAGGTGATAATATCTTAATAATGTATTTACAGCTTGTCTCTGCTTCCATCAAGTGGCCAAAAAACTCATATATAACCACAAGTTTCCCCTATCTTAACCATATAATAACTATATCTACAAGTTAGATATCATAGAAATGGAGAATAAAATTGTCCAATATTGTCATTTTTTTTACCTCCTTTTTGTGCCCTAAAGCAATACAGTAACTGGACTGCACTCAGAAATACCAAAAAGAGTCGTCCATCCCCTCATTCAGTCAGACATCCCACTGAGCTAGCCATATCAGCATGGGCGACATGAGAAGAGAGCTTCGTCAGTGAAGAAAACACCATATGGCAGTATTTCCCACTCATAAGCTGAAGCAGATCTGAAGCAGATATAGCATTTCTAACAGAGGGAGAAGTGTTGACAGCGTCATCATACTGTTTCTGTTTGTCTAATTCAGCTTGTGTGCACACAAACGCACAGACACAGTGACAGCGCTGATGTGGTAACCTCCCCAAGCGACATATTCGATTCTGATCCGAAGACGACGGGGAGATGAATAAAAAACGGCTTGATAATGGGATCATTGAGTCATGAAAAGCGATTCTGAGCGAGTTATCTTTTGCGGAGGACAATGAGGGCAGCCGCTCATTATGTGTGACCATCCGACGGTGCTTTAGCACAACAGGAGCGTACAATAGAGCTGCGACTCACAAAAGAGGAGAAGAATAACAATCAAACAAAGAAAAAGTGCTGTACTGAATCTTCCAGACCTTTGCTTCTTTAGCAAGGTAATGTAACTTACTGGAGCATGTTGACTCAGTGGTGATGGGGCCACTGGTGATCATGATGCTGAGTGATGGTGATTAAAGGGTCTGGGCAAAGTTCAGTAGGTCTGACTTCCCAAGATGTCTCACAAATTACCAGAAGTCACGTAAATTTATGTCAATATTAGTTTTGTAGCGAGCATTTGCACAAATTATGTGCAATGTCACTGTTGTCTTCTGAATCTTGTGTATTACATGTACATGCCATTTTCTGTGAGTCCCCTGATGCACGCCATTTGAATCCAGCCTGGGAGAGGCGGACTCCGACACTGACACTGTAAATAACTGTAAACAGAGGTAAATACTGAGTGTACATACATTAAATGGCCAGAGCAGAAAAACAGACAGCCTTAAATAGCATCAGTAAGTCGGTTTGATATGATAACAATTATAGGGATTGGAATTTCAACATGTGTAGTGTGCCTGACTCTGAGAAAAAGAATTACTTCTGCAGCTGAAATTGAAATACTGGTTTTAAAAACATATTTTAGAATTTCAATCACATGCTCGGTGTAGGAAAGAAGGCTGTTTTGGGGATTATTTAAATATTGCTGTCAGCACTCAGCAAAAGGTCAGTGATTTAATTAAAAAGGCTTCCTTGAATTACAAAAAAAATAATTAATGTGGAAGATTTTTATGATTCGCACATTTTTTTTAAAGGGTTTTACAGAGTACATATCCCTGTGCCTGAGACAGATTGTCCTTTGCTGAAATGTTCTTCGTTTCTGTCACTCATTTTTTTTTTTTATTGCAACGTAGCTCTAGCTGGGGCACTGACGATGAGAAGAGCAATAACCTCTCCTCTCTGTCCCTCAGTTTGGGCCCCTGTTGTTCTCTCTCAGTGGTAAAACAAATAAATGCCGCAAATTTTACACCTGCTTTTCCCAGATATTGAATTATAAATGCATTTCCCCTGCCACAGCACTCGGTCTGCAGTGATCAATCAATTCCATTGACCATTTGTATAAAATTCCCATCTTTCATATTTTACATTTATGCTGAAAAAAAAAAAAAAGGCAGCACTGCGTTCCTGTCATTTTGCCAGCTAAAAAGTTTGGTGTGGCCTCTCACTGAATATATTATATATACTCATTAGAGCCTTGTCTGAGGACCCTCTTGAAATGAGATGCTGTACCAATTAAAAAAAGTGGTAAAAAGTTCAGTATTTAGCTGTAACTGCTCTGGTCTGGTGGTCTGAGTTGTGGTTTGTTGCTCCTGTAAAGTGCACTTCGTATGCATCCTTTACTCTGTGGTTCTGTCACTTCCATGGTTTGCATTGTAATGGAGCTGGCACTGAAATGATTTTATTTTCCCTCTCTCTCTCTCTGTCTCTCTGTAGGTCTCTTCTTTGTCTCTCTTCTTCCCTGGTTGCTCAATAAAAATGACTATGGTGCAGATCATAAATACGCTTCCTCTGCTGCAGTGGTCAGTCAGCAACAATCAATCTTTTTCAATGACCATTTGTGCAACTTTCCATTTGTTTCTTTGACATTAACGCAAACTTGCTATTTTTAGTGATGCCAATTTCTGTCATTTTGCCCTGCACAAAAGTGTGGGGTGGCCCCGTATTAGATATAGACACATTCTGACTCATTACAGCCACAGATCCTGACCTGAAATGCACCAATGAAGGGCACAAATACAAAACCTCTGGCCAAGACGAAAACACACACAAACCCAGATCTTCTCTCTGGCTCTAGATCTTCATCTCTCTCACACACACCTGCATTCTCACCTTCAAGCAGTTCTTTACGTCTCATTCTCTTCTCATTAATCACCAGGAGCCCATGCAGCTTCCTATTTAATTTCGTGGAAACATTGCCCCCCCGGTCTATCAGAAGCTCACGTTTTCAACACAGCACCGTTACCACCCGAGCTATTAATGACCCATGCCCGAGGTTTAAGAGTTAACCCCTCTGCTCGCTGGAAAACTGCCAACACTCTCTGTAATTACACCTGCTCTTTGGGTCCTACCCTGGTTTCAGATTCTGGCCCCTGGTGGGCACAGCCATGGGAGACGTCTGCTCCAGACATCGGGATTATGTAACAAGGACGAGGGCTGGCAGAGTTTAATGGCTGGTGACATTAGCACAAAGCAACAAGATAACAGAAGACAATTAGGAAGTAATGGCTTTTATTACTTTCCATGTTTCCTGCTATTCAGCTAATGTTGTGACGTTATTTCAGTGTTCTTCCTTGAGATTGCTCGCCAGTCAGATAGGCACACCAGTATTGAATCTACTTCATTTTATTCTCCTTGATTGAAAGTTATTAAATAACTTGGTGATACTGAGTACAAAACAGATGTTTGTGCAAAACATGAGCTTATTAATGAGAAAATGTGTGGCTGTGAATACTTTGTGCTGCAGTGTTGCACCTGTACTCTCTTTCTATGTACCAACTCTCTCTCACACACATACACACACACGCACACACACAGAGAGGTCAAATGCAGTCTAACCCCTCGCAGTCTGCAGACTAGCTCCCAACCCAAACTGATCAATGCTGCAGGAGCTTTGGGGAGTTACTTCCTTTAAAGGGCTCCAATCAGTGATGTCGCTTATGAAATGACAAGATCGCTTAATATCACCTCTCCACCTGGCCTCGCCTTCAATGTGTGCACCACCATCCCCCCCGTGATGGAGCGCTCTCACTCCTCCGCAGTGCACTTTCTGTCGCCGGGTCCACGGCCAATAGTCTTTAGCTGGGAGCAGTATCAGTGAGGCCCAGCATGTCGATTCTATTGAGCTGGCTTGGCATGTCACAGGCAGTAAAGACCTCTTGATTGACTCCTGCTTGGATAGCATGTCCAACTCCATACATTAGTAATGCCCGAGGATTCGATAGATGGATGGCCTGGACGGATTGATGCAGGCACACGGCACATTTACCTTAAGGCCTTAATTTTAGTTGCCGTGCAATGACACATCACACTATATATTGGACTGTTATCCTGGTGTTTAGTGGCTGGTTTTACAGTTCATAGCCGAAGAGAGATAATTATTGTCAGTATGGCAAGATCTTGTTATTTTTTTTTATTTTTTTTTAGATTTCTAACGAATTATTTTGACAGAGACATGCACAAGAAACGAAAACCATTCATCAGCTCAGGAAAACAATCATTAAAATAATTTCAAGCGCTCCAATTTTTTCAAGTTAGCTGCCACAGTTCAGCAGCTGGGTCACTGCAGTGTGTGCTACTCCAAGGCTTAATTGGCTACTTAAGTGTATTACTTTTCCAATATGTACCGTTGTAAATATGAGCACAGCCAGGCCATGCAATCAGGCAGTCGCTTGTGGAGAGACTTCCCTGCATGAAGTCATTTGTTCATGTATGTATGAACTGTAATGAAAACTGCTCTTTGCCAACGCTGCCCCTTCTGGCCTCAGACTAGCTCCTGCAACATCTTTCTCTCTTGTGTGTCTCTCTTTGCTGTGGACTGAAGCTGATAGGACTCACCCTGCACTTCTTTAAATTCAGGAATAACACATACGCCACTCTTGCTCTGAGGGATCTTTCCTGTTGTTTCTTTGACTTCAAGTAAGTTTTTGTGCCGTCAGTTCCCGCTGTTTCGAGCGGCTTTAACAGAATAAAATGTGGAAATTACAAATGATGACGATAATTGATTGGTAAATACTCAAGAGCCAGTGATTTCACTTGCGTAAAAGTTGCATATTATGTACTGAGGACTTCAAACTGAGCTGTAACTGTCTTTGGAACGTGAAGCAAACTGTGTGTGTTACTGTATGTTCTGCAGTAATATCTATTGAACTGTACATGTACAAAAATTAGCATTTAAGTGAGGACTAATACAGAGAATCTGCCATGATTTTTCCCACAGCCTCCACTTTTAGTGGCCACTTTCTAGTGAGACAAGAAGGAGGGATGGCAAAGAAGGATATAATTAGGGGGAGGTTGGGGGCCGAGGTCTATCCCTGGAGAGCTGGTGCTGAGATCTCACTCCTGCCACTTCCCACAATGCACTGCAGGCCGGGAGGGAAAGAGAGAGAGGAGGCAATTAGCAGGTAACACATAGCAGGCTGATCTGTTTTAAGCCAATACGGATGGCAGCTGCAAGCGACATGTCGATGGGGAGGAGCCCAGTGTTGTATATCTCTATAGAGGAGACCACGTGGGACAAATATATTGTACAGTAAATTTCATCCTGTGTGTGTGTTCTGCAATTATCCATTCCACCGACAACAAATCACCGACACACACACACACACATGCACACCTCAAGGCCTTTTTACCAACCACTCCTGGGTTTCTATTTCATTTTCATCACACGTAATTAAGCCGGAGTGCTCTCGCAAACAACCCGCCCCTCGCCACTTCCCCCACCCCGCTGCCCACACCTTTGCAACCCCTGGTGTTTTGCCGCTCATTTACAGCAGACACTGAATGCAGACGCGAGCTAAAAAGGAAAAAAGAAAAAGAAGCGTTTATTAACTGCGTTTGACCCAATTGGCTTGCATATGAAAACACCTGGGCGTCAGATTGAAATTTAATTGCTTCACTTAGTTAACCCACTTAAGGACCATGTTGAGTTGAGTCTGCTCAATTTGTTGGGATCAGCAGCTTTGTGCGTCGGGGATGTTGTAGGCTTGGATTATGGATAATTACTATTAATTACTGGCTGAGACTTTTGGCTTTGAAGCCGCGATGAGCAAAACAGAGCGATGTCGGGGAATGAACTTGGCTGAATGGAATTATGCAGATAATGGCTGAAGTGATAGAAAGGAAAAGGGCATTTTCTGTGAGAAACGGGGCGTCGGGTTGCTTTGTTTTCCTTTGTTATTGCCGGCATCATCAGTGGGAAAGCGCAATATGTTGTCTGCACCCACGGTGTCAATCAGAATCCCATTACTGCAGAGGTCATAGACACACTGCTCCAGGTAAGCTAAGTCTCAACAGGCTGCTCTGCTCGCATTTCCACCAGGATAAAGAAAAATAACAAATTTGAGCCCAACAGTATCTTCTGTCCCCCATATTTCAAGTCGAACTTTAAACTCTTGTCAGATATAAAAATATGTTTGCTGCTTTCTGTCAGACAAATGGAATCAAAACTTCTGTCGGGGTTTTTTTCCTCTCCCTTTCTTTTTATTTTTTTTTTATTGCCAGTCTAGCAATTTGAGCGCATAGCCTCATGGGTAATTTTATGAATACATATCAGGACCTTTAGCTCACAGGCGGTGGCTGGCACACTCAATAATGCCTCGAGCAATATCACTTTGAGAGAACCACACAAAAACAAAGATGCCTTAGCTCCATGAATATTTATTAATATGAGATACTGGAGCGGAGTTAGAAATGACAGACTAATAGGTGGACAGAGATATGAAGAATGAATGAAGAATGATGCAAAGACCGATGGAAAGTTAGGAGGACACAACCCACAGAGCTTTCAAAGTGCAGCAAGCCCAACAGGAAACGGAGACACAGCGCTGTACTCGAGGAGCCCTGGAGGAAATTTGCTATTAAAATGCTGTTAAATACACGTTTACTTGGCTCTTCCTCTGAAGCTGTTGTTGCTGGTGCAGCGGTGAGGCGGCCTCCCCCTGGCATCCTTATTCGGGAGCCACTGCTGATTGGCAGCACAACAGCACTGGTGGGTATGAGACCCTCAGGCCCTCACTGGCGGTCTCCATCATTATGCCGACGGCGCTATCATTTCTGGATGCTGATTAAAATGTTGGCGAGGTTAAAAGAAGCTGAAGGTTAAACCACAAAGGGCTCCATGTGAAGTTGTTTCACACCACGTACCCGACCCACTCCTCTTACACACACACACACACACACACACACACACACACACACACACACACACACACACACACTAACAAGGCAGACTTACAGTATATAAAAGGAAGCACACTGAACAGGGCTGCGTATGACTTGAGATCAGATCCTGGCTTGATTTTAGCCACTAATGGACGTTGACTCAACTCAGAGCACTTTTCCTCAATCAGTCCTGCTATGTCTCAGTGTCCACTGGATATTACTGTGATAGCTGCTGAAGATTGAATCCATTTTTACAAAAGAATGCCACAGTCAAGCTTCAAATGAAACGAAAAGGAGTTGCTGCTCTGCTCTTATTTCTTTAAAAATACTATAGTTATTTGTGCCTGTGTGTGTGTGTGTGTGTGTGTGTGTGTGTGTGTGTGTGTGTGTGTGTGTGTGTGCGTGTGTGTGTGTGTGTGTGTGTGTGAGGCTCAGTACCTCGATCAGGCAAGCGAAAGCTGTCATGGAAATCTAAGAAATGACTAGTTATTGAAGGGGTTGGGCAAAGATCTGTGAGGTGAAGTGGATTGCATTTTTATTGAATCTGAATCCTTTAGAATCCCTTATCGGATCCATGTTGGGTCAGCTTTCAATATTTGTTACCAAAGTTAAAAATAAGACCGATAATAAGACGATTATATTATATGTTATCAGCTACTGTAGGCTTAAAAGGGAAACTCACAACATTTTTTAGCGCCAGCCTAATAACTGCTCACATCCTGGAGCTAAGAGCAGGGAGATGAGAATAGATGATATGAAACCCTGATGGGAAGTATATCTGACATCATGAAATAGCAGGTGGAGCCTACACGCCTTATATTTCATGAGCTGCTTGCTCCTAAATCAGATCTAATATGTTGAGAAGCTTAAAAAATGTGATTCATGAAGTGTTTCACAGGGAGATTGTGACTGCTGAAGCTGGTGTAGCTCTGTTGGCGCTGAGTGCGCTCAAGATCATACAGCAGGGGTCCTCAGCTGCATTTGTATTTCATTTAGGCTTAATTGTTGTTTAATATTTTCACTTTCTTACAAAATCTAATCTAAATCTAAGCTTTTTTATGAGCCTATATGAGTTTGAAGAGACAAACATAACGATAACTAGATACTTGTTGTCAGACCTATCAGGCCAGGGTTAGTGCTCAGTCCTTATCTCAAAAAAATAAAATAAAATAAAAACAAAAAACCTCCTCTTCAGGATCCCAGGAAGCAAACAAAAAACTCAATACAGCAGTTGGACAATGAAAATGAACCCAAGTGCAGCCTGTAATAGACATCTAAGTTACCTCTCGTAGTCTGGCCAGTGCGCTGCTGTCGGCTCCAGGGAAAGTTCAGCCTGGGAGCCGAGCGGTTTGAAGGTGGGTTCACGGTGCCGAGAGGATCAAGTTCTGTAGAGTGAAAACTGTGAATTATGAATGAAACACACTTCAGCATGTTGCCAGGGGTTGGCAAGTTATCACTCACACTCCATCAATCACTCTCAGGATGGGAAACTCTTTAAAATGAGCAAGGAGAGACAAACGTTTCCATATCAGATTGAACAGGATTTAACATGGAACTTGACCACAACCTGGGCCAGCCCTTGAACTCGGGGCAAGCAGCAGATACGCTGAGCATCAGGGTCAAGGAGTGATTTAAGACCGTGCTTTTCCTTCAAATTATGATATTTATTGGAGGATCAAGCTAAGCCGTGGTGAAGCACAATGGGCAGGGTGAGAGAGGCCGGCTGTCACCGGAGTGTCTCACACCTTTCCCTCCACCTCTCACTCTGTGCCGTGGGATTGAAAGGAAAGACGCCTTTCACCTGAGTTAAAAAAAAGAAAGAAAAAAGATTGAAAATAGCTGAATGAAAGGGTGCTTTTGAAGGAGGGAGAAGCCTGATTTGTGCCATTTTGTTTTCCTCTCAGCATTTTGCATCGGCTCCATTAATATACGATGAGTCATGCTTATGGGAAGTCCGACTTCCAGTCTCTATTTCAAGTTGCAGTCAGTGCTGGTATTGGGACCGGATTGTGACTCATGGCACATTTTGTCAATGATAAGGTGATCTTTGAGAATCAAGCTGCCTCATGCTGATGATGTTTTGGAAGTGTGTCGCGTCACATTTCAGCATTAGATGTTAAGCAGTGAGTGATTCGAGCTCAGTCCTTGTCGAGACTGTCCATCAGTAGGATTCCAGTACAGCAGGAAGTAGACAAATACAAAGGCAGACATCTGTTGTACAAAACAGATCTACAAATGGTGATTCTTCCTTTAGAAAAATGAACACTTCATGCTTCTCTTTGTGGCCTGAGAAGATTCTCCGACTTCCATTGGGCCATTTTGAAATGCGCTGTCACAAAGCTTCATCACGCACTTTCTGGAGTCATGTTGTTCTCTATTGCAAAGTTCTTCAAAAAGCAGTCTAGCAATTCAAAGTTCCCTTTATTCCTCCGAGTACTTTATGCTGCATGAGGATCATAAATTAATTTAACAGGTAGATATCCCCTCAATGCTCATCTAGGCACGGCAGAAAATGAATTTGCTGAGTTTATTGTTAAATGAAGGTTCTGGTGAGCAGGATGTGAGTGAGGATTTAGTGCACCTTAAGGGACCCCCTCTTTCCACACTGAAAATATGCTTCTGAGATCTCATCTCATATTAATTTGTCGTCGCCGTGCCGCTGCTCCATGCCGCCCTCTGGCTACCTCAGAGCCATTCATCGCCTTGCACAGCCACAAGCCTCGACGCCTTCACTCTCCCAGCGCTTGTTCCACAATTTAACTTGGCTTGTTTTCCTCAGCGTCCCCTTGCACCTCTTTGTCCCTCTCTCCCTCCTGATCTTCCTCCCCGCCCATCGACTGTGACCTTACTGCAATTATGCATCCTCCAGTGGGACAATTAAAACTGAGCCACTGTCCCGAGTGGAGCGAGGAGGGGGGAGAAAAGGGAGAAAATAATGATGCCAGATTTGCTCGTGCAATCGGCTGCCTTCTTTGAACTAGCTCTTGTTGAAGCTGAAGAAGCCACAGTTTTAGCCGGTCTGTCTGTGCTCCAATGCCGCCCCTCGTCAAGGGCGTGCTGCCCTTCAGCTGCATTGTCCAACGAAATAAAAGCTGCGTGTCCTTTTTCATTCATTCCTGGTAAATTCATTCATTTTGACACTGTTGTCCTCTTTCACCCCCCTCCAACCACCCTCCCCTCTCTCTCTGACAGGTGCAAGTGCAACCTTCATGCCAACAGCTGTGTGTATGACAAAGAGAAGTTGAGCTGCGAGTGTGAACACAACACCACCGGGCCTGACTGTGGCCGCTGTAAGAGAAATTACCAGGGGCGAGCGTGGAGTGCTGGCTCCTACCTGCCCATCCCCAAGGGCACGGCTAATATCTGTGAGTATGCACACACCACAGACACGCAGAGTAATTAAAAAGATGGGTCACATGGCAGAGCACGTAATAGTATTGGTCTTATAGGCAAGAACACAAACGCTGGACAAGCTAGTGGAGAGCTCCCATCAACACGTGACTCACAATAACAAAGTCGCAGACAAAGTTGAATGCTAATTAGCAGTGTCCTCAGAGAGCTGATCAGCTGTTCAGAGAGGCAAATTTTTTGTATATTCGGTTCGTCGTGGGGCTGCACGGTGGGGCTGCAGCAGGTAGTGCGCGTGCCTCACAGCAAGAAGGTTGCCGGTTCGATCCCCGGGTCAGGCGGGGCCTGTGTGAAGTTTGCATGTTCTTCCCGTGCATGCGTGGGTTCTCTCCGGGTACTCCGGCTTCCTCCCACAGACCAAAAACATGCTCATTAGGTTAATTGATGACTCTAAAATTGTCCGTAGGTGTGAGTGTGAGTGTGAATGTTTGTTTGTCCTTGCATGTGGCCCTGCAATCGGCTGGTGACCGGCTCAGGGTGTACCCCGCCTCTCGCCCATTGTAGCTGGGATAGGCTCCAGCCCCCCGCAACCCCGAAAGGGATAGGCGGTATAGATAATGGATGGATGGATGGTTCGTCGTGTCCTGTGGAAACAAATGCGTCAAAAAATCAACCAATCGCAAAACAATCTACAAAATCTGGACAAATTCTGCCATGTGTGGGTGAACTGCATTAGCAAAGAGAACAGTGATGGCAGGTCTCCAAGTATAGTTTACGGATTGAAAGGCAGCAGTGACATGCAGCACATCCAGCAGGTGCAGCAGGCTTACCTGCGAGGAAGTGAGTCCTCCTACCTGACCCCAGTGTCAAAACAAGTGGAAGAAGCAGTTACAGCAGCAGATGCACCCGTGTCAGACTTCACTCTTCGTTACCGTCTGCCATCCTTCACAGAACACCCACGACATCGAGTCAGCGCTCAGGTGAAAAAAACCACGCGCGCTCTCTCATCTGGATGCGAACAGGGTCAGGGTTTCAGTTCACTTTACCTTTTCCTTTTCATTTTTGTTTGTTTTGGTTTTTTTTCGCCTGTGTTCAACAGGGGAAGCGACTTGTCGAAATAAGCACCGCTTTGATGAAAGTTTGGCCTCAGCTGTAGTAACTGAGAGCAGCGTTTCAGGAGGATTAATCGACAAAGCAACCCCGTCAGAAAGCCCCCTGTTAAAATACAGTAAACGACTGGCAGCTACAGTTGCCAGCATGAAACTGTTATTCTACTGTGTACATACCTAATCTATGACAACAGTTTATTACTGTAAAAAAAATACGCTGCTGTGCTGTAGAATTTTTAGCTTTACAGTATAATACTGTCAGCTGGTCGCTTGCATGATGCTGTTATTTTAGTGTTCCTACTGTAATCTCCAGTTTATTTTAACCAGTTTATCACTGTAAAATGGATTACAGAACTGTAGAATGAAAATGCTGAAAATTGAAATGAACTTGACAAGTGAGTCTTTTTTTAAAGTCAATCCAACACATTCAGTCAAATTTAAAATAATTTCATTTTCGTGGAACACATAAAACATGCTCCATAAAACCACCATTCATCATGCTGAACAGGTTCTCAGTCTGCATGTCCATGTACCCTGAATTCACTTTCTTTTTTCTTGAACTATGACAAGAGATGCCATTATATACATCACATTATATTTATCATATTCAGTAACTAATGCACTTACAAAAATAGAATTATTGTAAAATACAAGCTGAGAACAATTAATCATGTCAATCATACTTAATTCACCTTGAGTTATGATCATGTGCAATAGGAAGCAAGTGAAAGAACAAGCCTGAAAGTGCAGAAAAAGAGAACTGTAGTGAACTATTCTGAACTTAACAGACCAGAGTACCGAGACTTGTTACCCTGAAATAACATGACCATCTGGCTGCACTGTGGGCTGTTCCTTTGTGAAAGTGAGGTCCTGTGTGGAGACGTGTTGTGGCCTAAAGCTCCAATCAGAGTCAATGAGGTTTTTTTTTTTTTACACAGCCACATGTAGATCAGCAGTTGCTTCCTGGACACCGCTGTCCCCTCGTTGGCCTTCGTTCCTCTTTTGGGGTTGCTACCAATGAAGGGCCTGAATGTGTAATAACAGAGAAAGCACATAACCTGGTGTGCTCAGGACAGATTGTCTGCTTGTAATGCATTCACCAAATAGAAATTCCAGGATGTTTTCTCAGGATAATCGCCTCTGTGTCTCATCACTACGGAGCAATGATCTAACTTTTATAAACTATTTTATCTTATGAGAAACAGTTGATTGTGTAGAAATCTTGTGCTGTTCTCTTCTTCATAGTCCTGAAAAAGGAAAAGACTGTCACCTACAAATTCCTTGGCATTTCAGAAGTTCAGGTGAAAAATATCGTGCATTCCTCCGCCCAATATTTGATAACCTAAGGTCTTTAATAAACCGACAGTAAACCCACTCCACTTCAGCCATGTGCAGTTATGGCCATTGTCATCGCTCCATGTACGGTCTATCCATTCTAAGTAGCAGCAGGCTGCATAATCTTGCATCTTTATCCTTTTGAAGTGCCTGTTGTCCCAGGCACACTAATGCACTAAATGTATTAGAGTTGATGAAAAAGCTGCAGCTGCAACGCTCATGTGAGGTAGAACCAATTATTTACTCCTGCTTTAGCTGAGGAAAGTAAGCCAGCTCCTCTTGGTCTCATGTCTTGTGGTGACATCACATCATGGGAGGAATTCTTCTTGGCGTTCTTCTTGTGCTGAGGCTGTGGTGGCAACCTTTGTTGGTGTGGGCCTGTTGAAGCTAATGAGACAGAGGGCCTCGTACAAGAACCTCATGTCTGGACAGAGCGCAGAGCCCTTATCAGGCAGTATACTTGCTTATGCTAATGGTTAATTCTCATGCATGCACACCTATTTACGAAGATGTCGCTTTATGACAACTTAAAAAGAGTTTGCTTAATCTGACTCATAGCACTCCTGAACTTGAGCAAGCCTCATGGAAAAAGCAAGATTTACAATAAGAATACAAAAATGCTCCTACATGAGGCCTCCAGTTTTGTGATATTAACTAGCCTAACTTGCCTTGACCAGAAGAAAATCTTTTTACAAGCCGTGGAAAATTTGGATATTCTAATCTCAATTTCCTTTCACTTTCAAAGGCTCTCTCTAATAAACATACCCAAACTCTTGCTGTTTATTATTTATTTGGATCCCCTGCAGACAAAAGCAACAGCTGCTCTTCCTGGGGTTTGAACAAAACAAGGACACAGTGTCACACAGTACACCCTGCGAACGTTAGTTTAATGCCACCGAAGTGAGCTATGATCCAGGTCCGATGCCCCGTGTGAAGACTTTTGCAATGCCTGCTAATGGCCACTAGGAGGCAGATACATCATCGGGGAATAAAATCATTAATGTATTTATGGACCATTTCACGTTTAATATAAAAACATCAGCGCGTCCTGTCCTTGTTATCATGTGGATGCCTGCCGCACATCAGCTAAACGAGCAGGGTGATGAGCAGCATCGCTAAGAGTTCGAGTGTGCTGCTTTATTTGGAAGCCCAAGTCCCCTTATTGCATCTGCTGTGATTTCTGCCTTTCCACGGTGCTTGAGGACTCTTGGCCACCGGCTGATGACTTACTCTTCCTCCCAGAGGATCTGTGTTATGAGACTTAGGGAGGGTTTGTGAAATGGCCGTTCCCAGAGCCCAGATTGACAGCACATTATTAAAAAAGGTGACACACACACACACACACACACACGCAGGTGCTCATCCAGATCTTCACACACCCTCCTCAAAGCACTCACACGCACAGATTCATAACCACTACACAAGGACACACACACACTCCCTTTATCCTGCAAGTGATGAAAAACAGTCTTAGTATAAAGTGCATTATTATACTTTGTCTTGGAGGGGAAAAAATCCATAATGTAATAACGCTGTGAAAAAATCTATAGGAACGCAAGGCTACCCCTCCTGAATTGAAAAAAAAAAAAAAAAAAATGCACAAGGCTGACAGAAAAATGCACCTCGTGCTGTTTTGTAATTTTCAAGCCCATTCAACACCAATTCCAAAAGTCCCCTTCCCTCTCGATGTTTCCCCCCGAACCCAGTGAGCATATGGCAGCTCTTTGGAGACAAATTTGTCAAAGATGAAAATTTAATTAAGATTTAATTTCTTTTTACTATGCCCATCAAGTCGTCTGATGTGATAACAGGATCGATGAATCATCATCCGGAGGGAGGTGTGGAGTGAGGAGGGAGTGGGGGGGGGGGTGATATTTCGTCTTACAATGGCACGAGGAAGAAGAACAGGATTTAAAAAGTGATGATGAAAGAAAAGGATGGTGGTGATAGAAGGAGGGGAAGTGGGCATCACTCTCTGTCACGGCTAACTCAGCCTTCTGGGGTGGCTCTGTCTATCTCGCTTTCCCTCTCTCCGTCTATGCCCCCCCTCCCAAAAAAAAAAAAAGTCTCTCAGCCTCACTCATTCTCGCTTCCTCCCTCTGTGGAGACAGAAGGAGAGGGATCAGTTTGAGAATTAACCCTGGCAGTTCATTCCACTGTAGGGCTGAGGATACTGGAGGAGATGGAAGCTGGCGGTGGTGGAGGGCATTAACGGGTGGCCTCTCAAAAGTTGATTTCAAATACTAAAAACGAATCCTCAATGCTTTGTTAAAGGAAAAACTGTTTTCTTTTTTCTGTATGTCTGCGTGCAGTGTGTAGTATGATGAAAGAAGATATTAGCTCAGCTTCAAAATGAAGGTTTCAAGTAGCTTCAACCCATTAAACTTGTACACACAAGTGCACAGTCACATACAGAATGTGTACATGGTCACCCCACAGAACAGAATGAGAGTACATTCATCTTAGCCAAGAGCAACTATCCTCTAACTTTAAATATGTAAATAATAGAAAACGCATGTGGATTTGCACACAGGACGAGTTGTAGAAATGTTTTGATTCGTTCGTCTTCAGGAACTCTGTCATGAAGCTGTTAGATTTCCTGCGAGTTAACAGAAAAACAAACAAATGGGACTTTATTTCCTCCACCAAGATGATCTTTTTAAAGCGCGCTAAATACGAAGCTACAACAAGGGGATGATTAGCGTCAGTGGGATGTGTTGGGCTGGATCTGAAATCATCAGCAGGCTCATCCACAAACGCCATGAAGATCGTCGAGATGAGTGAAAACTTGATTTTGCCAAATACACAGAAACTGATACACTGTTAATCGAGAATTTTCTAATGCCTCTGTGGATTGCCAACTTTAAAGGTATTTATCCAATTAAAGACACAAAAGAATGATCACCAGAGAAAACAAGCTGAGATTGCTCAGAAGAGAGAAGCAGCTGAAGGTCACAACCCATTTCACATGATGACATAAGTGAAGTCACTGCATGTAAGAGCAGTGCGGCCTTGCTGCAAGGTGACAACCTTGTAAATGTTCAAATGTTGCGCTGGATGATGGTTGATAGGTCAACAACAATAAAATATGCTCCTCACAGTCAAATGCAGCCATACCTTTTTATGATGAGGCCACAGCTACACACAATATGCATGACCTTTAGGTTGTTGAAGTGTTGTTGGTGTATTTGAACGCATCATGTAGTGGTGGAAAAGTGGCCTTCGTGTTTTTAAATGTTGCAAATGTATTCAGTAAAATGTTATTTTCTCCCAATTCCAAAACTTTTTATAGATTAAGTCCTCATTTGTTCTGCCTGTGGCAGGATAAAATGAATAGATTTCCTTGTCGGGGCAGGATTAAGAGACACTTGCTCAGATTTAGCTGAAGCCAGCAAAAGTTTATGGATCTCCTTTGATCAAAGCAGTAAAAGGCGTGGACATGCAGTGGATTTCTCTGTAATGATTCATCCCCTGCCTGGAGAGAAGATCCACATTAGCCCTCCGCCGAGTGACTGAAAACCCTGCATTTCAGAGTTCCGGATGAAACTGAAAAGAAGTGCTGCCCTGTCTGGAGGTGACAGCCACAACAACAACAAATATTATCTTATATAACTTACAAATTGCATTTTCTACTGTTTTGCTCTAATTAGTGTATGTTAATGCACAGCTGCCAGATGCTACCGCCTTATTATTAGTCCTCGAGTCCAACTGGGAGGCTGATCATGGAAACGTGACCAAACACACACACAACACACGCCTCACACTCATTTGCACAGACATATGTACACACATTTAGATTTTTCTGATTAATCCTCCCACTTGCTCGGAGGAAATAGGTTTCTCTACATATTTCGATGGCAAGAGGCAATCCCACAGGAGCCGATAATGCCAATGTAGAATATGTCTTGTTCTTTTGTGAGTGAACACAAACAATTATTACTGTATGTGGGTCTCTGACATGTGCTCCTTATTATGCCAGTGAGACATTCAGGTTTGACTGAAAGCTTTTTTTTATATGGCATCACACATTTAAGATATAAATGAATTAACAAATAAGGTAAAAATGCATCACAATGTAAAACAGAACCAAAAGCCAGGGGTGGAGAGCTATAAAAAGCTTTTAAAAGCTGCTTAAAACAGTCAAAAGATTCACAAAATCCACAGGCTAAAAGGCGCTATCACCTCTTCTGTGTGTGGTTTCCCTAAACGTATAGCAAACCGCCCTCAAAAATGTCTTGTTTAAATATTTATTATAGTCATTAAATGGTTTAATGAGCCCTGGGTTGCACATTGCTAACTAATGCATTAATGTAATCGCATTACTTTACTAATGACGCTCTAATGAAGCACTAATGTAATCACATTACGTATGTGCCAATACGTGTTCCATTTAGCATGTCAACCAAATGAATGCTTGATGCTTTTGGGGAAAAAGCTCTTTTTAAAAAAAAAACCTCACCCTGCCTTGATTAGAATAAGGTATTTAATTTGAGTGTCATCGCTCTTTAAGTCGGAACGCGCTGCTGTGCTGTGTTCAATGTGTGTTTTTTCCATCCGGCTCATGGCTCTGCTGTGTGTTCAATTAGCGCCATGTGTTTATGCATCGACAGATAAACACACTTGCTGCGCGCACGCAGCTTCACCTTCTCCCTCTCTCTCACACACGGCGCCCACTCATTTATGCTTTTATTCCTTCATCCGCAGCTATTTGAATTTCCATTTTAGCCCCGTTCTCCTTCTTTTCTTCCTCCGTAAAACTCATTGCCTGTTGTTTTGCATCCTTTCATTCTGTGGCTCCTTTTGCCCTTCTTCCCCACCACGTTTTTCTTCCTCTTCTCCTTCTTCTTCTTCTTCTGCCTCCGCCTGTTCTTGCTCCATCTCTTGGTTTTGTTTCATGCTTGCATCCTCTCTCTCTCTCCCCCACAACACCCCCAACCACCCCAGAGACCGAGCTTGTTTACTCTGTCTTTTCCACATCTCGGCTCTGTGCAGCTGTGACGGTAATCTTTCTTTCAAATATTTGTTTCTTCCATCTCCAGATTTTTTTTTTTTTTTTTTTTGTAACTGCTTCCCACATTGCTGCTGCCACCACCAACGTACACCTCATCCCTTCCCTGAAATCTTAAACTGTGCTTCTTCCAACTTAGCTCCTGGGCACTTTAAGACTTGCCACCTTCAATTCAGATCTACACACTGAGAGCCAGCCAGCGAGCCAGCCAGCCAGCCGGGCACTCCGGAAAGGCAAGCCGTAATTTTGCTCCTGAGGAATTCAATCAAGTCGGCATGCCGTGTGCTTGTGTTTTGGCAGCCTTTCCGCCACTAACCAGTTAGCAATGCCTGTCACCGTCAGTGGTGTAGCCAAAGAGCTCCAGATCATGATGGATTGCTATAAAATGATGGCAGCCAGGGAAAGTAATTACCAACTTTGCCTGCGGTGGAAATTCAGCAGATAAGCTCCTTTCCAGAGCAGTCCAGGTAGCGCCAAGCTAAACAGGTGAGACACATCGAAGGTCAAAGCGGAATGGATACTGACGGAAACAATGTAATGACACCTACAGTCACACAAACGCACACATAATCTTACCTCCACACCAACAACTGACTGTGCTCTTGACAGTCGAATCTAGGAACCGTAAGGCAAATTTGATGTCTTCTTTTTGACAGATACGCATGCATGTAGCCAAAGATTTAAGGCCCATAGATCCATGAGAGAACATTTTATTATTGCTGTCTGATAATCCATTAGCAAGGTTTCAGTGATGGTGTTGGATGGATGACAACATGACTGGAACTGAACCAGTGAAGGATGAACATCAAGCACTGGGACTTGTAACCACACTGCGCTGTGAAATGAGATTTATTAAAGCAGTTGATGTCTCACAACTGAGGCTTGGGACTGTATTTTAATGCCCACATTTGCGTGTGTGTGTGTGTGTTCTGCCGCATGTGCTGACCCCACATGCGCACAGATCATGTTCAGTGAATCGCACACATCTCCGAGATCATGTTCACCACCCGGCGGCTCGCAACCATGATCCCTGCGCAACCCATAAAATCAATGGAGCACACTGTCAACATAAGCAGCTCCTAATGCTCATCCTCTGCGATAGGACAAAATTAGATTGCAGCCGTGCCCCGTAATGGCAGGGCCGGGCAGGTGAAGGGGAGTGGAAATGACGGTGATTGTAAATTAATCGAATGACCCAACATGGGATCCTGGACATCTGCTCAAACCCCACAGGTTGTTCATAGAGCGGCGAATAATTGTGCTGACAGGCCATTGGCGTTCCAAATCCTGACCTGGAAGAAAAGGTAATTTGGCTCGGAACTAGACAAACAGACAAAGGATCATTTGTCAAATGAGCAGCCAGTTTGTCTACTTACACACTTGTTTGGATAGAACGTGATGCATGTTCAAAGCACATTATATCAACATCATAACTGAGCGGGGAGGTGTAATGCATCACAAATAGAGTGAGCTGATTAATGCATCAGCAGGGAAATCACTTTTTTTGAAACAACTCTTTCAGCGTCACATTCATAAGAACACGTTTCTTGGTGGGTTCTTCGGTGCGTTCAAACTTGTACTGGAGAAGTGTGTGCACTTAAGTGACATCAGTATGCACACTAATGGAAGTCTCCAACAATAACAAGTGCCAGTCACCTCTCGCTCTCTTCCTCTCTGGTTTTATATTTATATCCCTCTCCATTTAATGTAGTGGGTCCCCTGCTAATCTTCCGGACAAGATGTAGATAGCTGTGTATTATCGCTCTGTCAGCTACTTTAGCAGGCCCTTTTTAGCACTGTTAATGTTTTGTTTTTTTGGGTTTTTTGCAGCTCAATTACAGAGCTAAAATACTTGCAGAGTCACAGTTTTGACTTTGGGAGTAACCGGAGGATCATGTTTGGCTCGGCAGTGTATGCACCAATAGAGTTTGCAGTAGCACATGAGTAGAAGATAATAGTGCCAATATCTAATATCATAATGCTGACTGGTTGCACATTTTACTCGAGAAATTGCACATACATGGATTTAGCATACATAATTCACAATTTGCTATGCCCTGCCCCTCTTTCTGTTGCTGAAGTTAGTCCAGTGAATTGGTTAAAATATAAATATAATATAAAGCTTCCATACTTTGTTCTTTATGCCCTCAAAAAGAAACTGTGCATCCAAAAGTTGATTATACAAAAGAAAACAACATACAGTCGTAAGTACTCATCAGACAGTTGGTGCAAACTAAATCTGATCTCTCAATGGGCAGAGAGCCAATCATACTCTAGGATAATTGGGTAGCACTTGGGGCAACCAATTAGATTTCAGAGGTGGCCAGTGCCGCAAGTTACTTGTGCTTGATTACTACTGTAGGTAGTAAGCCAGTTAGCTGGACATGCTAACATTTGCAGCTAATGCTATGGCAGGAAAACACACTTTTTTTGGCTCTAGAAAGGCTAATAGAAAGGCGCCATCCTCTGTAAACTCTGTAAATGCACAGTTTTGCTCTTGGGCCACACTGCGTGGGTCAACTGCTATGGTGGTTATCAATGGGCAATCGTTGATTACATATTTCATGGATAGATGTTTTACAAGTAGCCATATACAGGAGGCACTTCCATAAATACATTTGAATTGCAAATTTAATTCAATTATGCTATATAGAATCGGGTTACTGTGTAATTAGAAGTAGTAATATGAAGAGAAATATTAGTTTAAATAGAAATATTTATATTTCAGTCAGATTTTTCATCGGTTCAGATGATTTTTATTTTAGAATTACCAATATCAAAATTTCAGCTTCAGGCTTATTCCAACTGCAATTATCTTTTACAAGGCCTTCATAGTCAAACTCTGTAAGAATGATATTTAGTTTCCACAGTGCTGTTTTCACTGCTCTATTTTGACACTCAGAGCCAATACTGCCAAATCAAACTGTACTTTGTGAAGAAGGTGATTGCGATTGTCCTTGTCCTTGTCCTTGTCCCTCCTGTCTCTTGGTTAGCATCTGCCCACCCCCCCTTGAGGTTTGACATCCATTACACTCTCCCTCCATATGCCAGCATAGCCTCGTGCACTTCACAGCTCTCAGACAGGTCACAGATTCGGCTCCTAAATGCACCTTGCAGGCAGAGATCAGAGGAAGAGTGACTGAATGACAGGAGTGTGATCAAAGTCCACGTACACAAACACACGCACGCACTCAGGAAATCCTCATGTTTCCCTTCGCTACTCGGAGGTATTTCGTGACGGCTCCATTAGATGAAAGGCCCCCACCAAAAATCCTACGCAGGCGCCTCCTTGCCTCCTCGGCTTCCTCAGCCGTAGGTGCGGTGGTGAGCGGATGACGGGAGAGATGGGAGCTGGAGAGGAAGAAAGCACCGTTTTTATTTCATTGCTTCTTCTCTAGTTTGCGTGGGCTCATCTCTCCTATTGCCCAGCATGCTTCCTCTTCCCATGGTGAGAGGGTTGTTTGTTTTTGTGGGCAGACTGCCTTATTGAGGGCAGGGGGTAGAGCGAAAGGGAGGGTGGGCCTCTGTTCAAATGGATGATTAGAAAAAGTGGAGCTGGCATCGATGTCCTGAAAGCAGATTCCTCTCAACACAAATGCCGACCAAAACTACACGACCGGTGTGTTCACGCGCCTTTGAAGAATAGCATTTTCTCACGTCGTCTGCGCTTCGTGCTGTCTGAATATGAGTATTCACACGTGTGGCTGCTTCACAGTCCTAATTAATACCCAAAACAAGATGTTGGTGGTTGGTTCAGATGGCGAAATGATCAGCAGTAGAAGCTTATGAATGTCTCAATCTCCTCAGATCCACAGCCTGGCAATGTCCTGGTGTGGGAGAGATCTGGTCACCATGGGGATGAGACAGATTGTATTATCTGCTCAGTGGCTGTCTGGCACCAGGGACGGCGTGATGGAGGGATGGACAGGCAGGCAGCAGGATAAGACATGTCCTCCTTTGGCGTCAGAGGCAGTGTGTGCCATCTCTGATGTCCTTTGATGTGTGTGTGCATAAGAATTCTGTCTTATGAGTCTTTGCCAACACGCGTATTTTAGCATCTTAAAGTAGTAACTTTGAAATAGCTTAAATATTTTAGTGATGTTTGCTGATATCGGGACATGGTTGGGACATTTTCAGGTGTGTAGCCTTTGCGATGGGAGAGGGCAGCAATGACCTTTTCTGGCACGACCAACAACAGGGACATCAAAGCAGAAATAATGGAGGCCAGGAGAAACCAAAGAATCCTGAAGCTAAAGAGGCAGAAGACAACACTTTTGGATCATGGCGAAGGCTGGCTGCTGCTCGAGATTCCAGTGTCTCAGGCTTTGTGTCTTTTCAAGTGTTCACGGCTCACCAAGACGAGTCGCGAGTATTGGGATGCAAACTCAATCACCTGTGAGGGAGGATGGCAGGATGTACTTCTAGTCTCAAAGAAAAATGTTGCAGTTGTGGCCTTGAAGTCAATGTTATGCCCTCATTTAAATTGTTCTTTTTCTCTTTCTCTCTTGCAGGTATTCCTAATAACATTGGTCCAGTTAGTAAGTAAACAGTTACAAAGGAACTATACGAATGCTTGATGCTTTGCTTTGCCTATTGTGCCACCCTTCACCCTACAACCCGAAACTTGGTGCCAAGTGTTCATTTCTGATTCCAATCTTCCTACGAAGGATCACTCAACAACTGTTAACTATCGTTTTTGGGGGGGGAGGGCAGATAAGAAATAGCTAAGGGATATATTGTCATGATGTGGGCATATTAATTTACTTTATCCAGACTCAACCAGATAACACTTGCCTGGCTCTGCATGCAATATATCATTTGTTTCTCTCTCTCTCTCTCTCTCTCTCTCTCTCTCTCTCTCTCTCTCTCTCTCTCTCTCCCATGCATTATAAATAAATGGCATCTAGACTTTATTAAAGTGCCAAGACCTCTCTGGCAGTATAAAGTCACAGGAGGTCATTTTAATATAAGCCGCATGCACCTCAGCTGGTATTATCTTCGTCAACCAGTAGCCCCCGAGGAGGGGGGGGAAGAAGAGAGGTGCCATGTCTCAAGTTACCGCTGCCTGGAAGGCTGTGTGATGCAGGAACCATGACTGTATTGAACAAGTCAAAGTGCATTCACAGCCTGGCTCAATTCTCCTTCATCTTTTTTCTCATTGCCCTGTTCTTAGTGAGTATCCTCTGTTCCCGGGGCAGCGGATTGATTAGCAAATTGTTCCCCTCCTCATCTGATCCTGGACCATAGGCTGGCCGAGGGTTAAAGAGACCTATAAGTTTTAGATAAATTGGCCCCACTGATCAACTTACCTGTAACCGCAGTATCGTTGGCTCTGGTGCTCAAAGGTAACACTTTACCTCTATCCAAAGTAAGACAACTGACCTTTATTAGTAAGACGCTGTCATTGTCTTTCATGAAACTGGCTTTAGGATTGGATATCAATATAAAAATAGAAATTATAAAGTCAATATTGTTTTATTTTATGTAAATTGTATCATTCCCCTACATGCAGCATTGCCAGATCCATATAATGTAATATTAATTACCCTTTAGCTGAATGGGAGAGTGTGACAGTCTTAAAAATACACTTGGTTGCTTTCTTGTCAAGAGTTAGATGGTCAGACTGATCACTGATACCCCTCTCATATCTGTGTAAAATATAAAGCTTAAACCAGGACAGAGTTAGCTTAGCTTAGCATACTTGAATCAGGAGGAAATAGCTACACTGGCTCTGTTCAAACAGTTCATGAACACCTTGAAAGCTCACTAATGAACATGATCATTTTTAATTGATATAAAAACTGAGGTATAAAAACATCCAAACAGTCTTTATGCTAAGCTAAGCTAACTGTTTTATGGGCCGTTTCTCAATACCAAGTACACCAAGTTCGGACTTATGAACTTGGCAGCTCGGACTTAGCAAGTTCAACTTGGGAGTACAGTCTCTCCAGGACGGGAGGACGCAGGACCGTCATTCTGCAATTGGGACAGCAGCGTACTGACGCTGACGTGACGTTAGCAGGACAAAACATCTCCAAAAACTTTGGAGCAAATTTTAAACTACGCGCTATTGTGATGAATCGACCACAGATTTTAAGTTTTAACATCCACTTTCTCACATAAAATAATCTTAAAACCACATTCCGTACTACTAAAACAGTAGTATTTCAAAACTTGTAACTTATAGTTGTGAGTCCTCTCCTCCGCCATCGTTGCTACGAAATGCATTCTGGGATACGTGGCTGGACTCAGAGTGATGATGTTTCTCAAGTACACAAGAACACAAGTACAGAGAAGAACGCATATTGAGAAAGGGCCCTGGTTTCAGCTTCATATTTAATGGCCAGACATGAGAGTGGTGTCAATCTGCTCATCTAACACTCAGCAAAAAAGGAAAGTGTCCAAAAATAACTATTTTTTAGTGCTGATTTTAAATGAAATACCAATTACTTTCACTTAATATATACCTAATGTCCAAGTGTTACCCAGCCAAGACAAGTGCACCAAGGGACACGCGGATGACACATGCACACTTGTTTTCATCATTTAAGGGCTAAGATGCTGGGCAAGTTTCCCAAAACATGCTGTGTGAGACACAGGGTGAAATCAGATTAGTCCCAGGTGGTTTTTAATCAGGCTTTAGAGTGGTGGCTTACGCAGGAAGTGAACACTGGTTGTAAAGTCTGACGCTATGTCATGAGTCAGAAATGGACATGTGGCCAAGAAGACCAAACAACCCCCTCCTTCCGTCCTCCCTATCTTCCACTGCTTGCCTCACTCACTGCCTCCTCACACCTTAGAAATTACACCTCCACTCCATGCATGGCCTGACGAGAGCTTAGTGCGTGTGTGTGCATGCTCCTCATGCATGCTGTATATACATGCATACATACTCACATCAGTCCTCTCTGTCCCATCCTAATGCCAGGCCAGACCATGTCCAAAGGCTGTCCTCAAATCCTTTACGGGGAGAGTGTGCATGCTGATAAGTGTGCGTGTGGTTGTGTGTGTGAGTGTTTGGGGGGCTGGGTGATGTAGAAAGGACACTCTGACAAACCAAAGTCTTCACTTCTCATCCAGATTGGCCTGCAGGGATTTAGAGCTCTCATGAATGGCTGTCTTGTCACTGCAGCGCTCCCACAGAAGCCGGCATAACAGTGAGAACGAGGCTGTTTTCAGTGCAAACACAAACCAATTTTATGTCTGAGTTATTAATAAAGTAAGAATAGGGTGGACAAAAAAGGCTGAGGATGTCCTTGAGGTCTCTAGAAGGAAAGCTATTGTTGAAAAAAAAGAGAAAGCGCTTCACTTTTCATGTTGTTGTTTGAAGGTAATTGAATTCCTTATTGACTTTTCTCAATTCTATTTCAAGTTTATTAAGCCAGGCAGAATTGCCTAATGCGGACCATTAAAATGAAATTAATATTTTAAAAAACAATTCTGGCTCTGCAAGATTGCATTTCATTATGGGTATGGCATTGATTAAAATCCGTCACCACTCATTTAGCTCGCCTTACCTGAATATTCCCCAGAACAAAATAATTAATGGAACCCAGACGTGTGTTACAGCCAATCAATTGGCACCACAGAATAATTAAAAATGAGCTTACTTTACCAATTAGACATTACAGATCCGGACAGTGCGGTCTGCTCATGTGTTTTATGTTTTCGCAAATAATACATGATTTGTGCTGTCACCACAGATTAATTATTCGTGTCCTTGCGAGTAGTTGTGTTTTTCAGCTTCACCGCTGAATGCTTAACAGAGCAACAAAGGATATGAACTCAGATTTAAAAAAAAAAAAAAAAAGGCACTTGACAATTTAGAAGATATAAGACCGGAGCTTGAGTGGTGATGTGGTGTGCCCTCTTTGTTCAGCTCTTTATTTGTTAATCTGTCATTTTCAAAGAGCCTCTCAAGTGACTTAAACCCACTGGAGATGTCGCAGTCATCACCGACTCCAGAATCCCCGAGCAGGATCAATTGTGAAAGATTTTTTGGGGAGAAAAAAAAGGAAAGGAAAGGATGAGACAGGAGATACTGCATGATAGTCTTTTGTTCAAACTGTTTTGAAATCAATGACTGGTAATGTTAGGGGTGATTGTCACTGTGTAGACATGCCAAGCTCAAAGCTAATGTATTATTTAATTCCAATACCGTAAAAAACAACAACAAAAAGAAACCATCTGAACAATTGTTCCACCTGAAAAATGTTGTTTCTAAAATGAGTCAGGCCTTATGAACAGCAGTCAGATTCTAATAGGCTTCTCGCCAGGACGCCACTGGACGTTAATTATCCAAGATCGCATGATTCATTGAGTCAATAGCAAAAGGACAGAAAGATCAAGTGAAGAGATGAAGGGGCGCGACGAGGAAAGCTATCCATATTCCTCCCTTTGCTTGAGTCTTCTCCATTTCCAACCACAAAGTATTTCCCTGACACGGAAATACCGACTTGTATGTAATTATGAGGTTATGCTACCCACAGCAGTTCGTCATTCCCAACAAGTCCCAACACCTGCCATTATTTATTCATTGTTATTGTTCCACCAGAAATACACTGTAATTAGATATTGATTACATAGTCGATGTGATGAATTAAACAAAATGCCCCCTAACTTTTTAATTTGCTATACGTAGTTTACACTCGCTTGCATAAGTCATGACTTAAATACTAACTTTAAGAGGGTTTTATCTTTTTTCTTCAGTTTTCCACTCATCATTGCCATTGTCATGAACATACACACACACAGCAAGTCCGTGGAAGTCACACGAATTACATACAACGTCTCTCCAAGGCCCTCAGTGGGTCTTTGGATGCATTCTCTTTGCTCGTCCATGTCAGCCCTGCCCCATTGTATTTGCTGTTTCCTGATTTACAGATCTGAGTCATGCTGGACATGTTTGTGTCTCCAGTTGTGTGTGTCCACTACCACGTAGTCCCCCCTACCCACCCCACCTCTAGACTATCTGTAAAGTGCATCACACAAGTGCACATGAATAACTGCTGGTTTCTCTCAATTGCACGCAGTTCGGCAGAATGTCTCATCCCTAGGTGTCGCTAACCGAAAAGAAGGTAGGCATCTAAGAATATGCAACAACTCTGTTTTCTTCACCAATTCATTTAACTCGGGGTGTTTATATAGCGAGCAACAAAATGACTCTTTGGAAGCGAAGAGTATTTGTGGGTAGTAGCTTCCCTTTTCCCAATCCTGGTTGTTTTCATGGTAAAGGGTTTTGGCTCCTTCAGTGGAGGCTGCTGTATTTACGGGGCACTCATGTTGCAACACGCTGCAGTGCCGTGCATTATCCTCTCAAACACCCAATGTGTGTGCTGTACATTTATACATAGACACTCGATTTTAATTAGGTGTGCAGCTTCCAGGGATTTTGAGTCCCATCTTAGCGCATCAGGAAGAAAAGCGGGAGAGGTTTCACGGTGGTTTTATGCAGATGGATGTTAGGCTCATCTCAGCTTAATCCATCATGCAGATGTGATGTGCAGCCACCTCGCAAACAACTAGCACACAACCACACAGCTCTGTGTTTCCATGACTGCAGCCAAGCGCACGTAGTGTATGTGTCAGGGTCTTATGTCACCCAGTACAATGGCAGTGGCTGGGCCTATTATTTCTTTTTCCCACTGTTTGTTTTATGACCGGAAAGGAATCGAGGGATTGATGTGTTCACTGCTAGCCAGTTTCCTTACCCACGCTCCTGTGCACAAATTTATAAGGTGAAAATTATTGGCTGGCCTCCACTGAGGTGGAGAGTAGTTTGTCAGGGTATAGTTTCTGTCTGGGGAAACATACACAGAGGCTTTTGAATTATACAAAACGCTTGTTAATGAAATGAAGCATAAAAGAGGGACCATAATATTAGGATTGTTCGCCATCTAAGGCATTTGTAACAGATGCTGCTACATGCAGCCAACTTCACTTGGCAACGTCATTCTTTATTTCCCAATGCCATCATTCATCATTATTGCGTATGTTTCTTTTTTTACTGTTACATTTCTTATTACGCATGATGCTCAGTATTCTTAATTCTCTGACATTACATGTTTATGGTTTAATTGAAATATCATGTTTTGTTTTTTGTTTGTTTCTTCTTTTAATTTGTCTAGTAGCTCCACAAGTTGCATTGTCCACTGCCCCTTCTGTCCACGTTGCAAACAGCAAGCGAGGTAGGAGCTCTGCAGTTCATACATTGCCCCCCCCATGACACCTAAGACTGTATGAACTGATGTTTCTGTTTAACTGTAAGCCCCCTGACCCTTGCAGCACAAACCCAATGCGAGAGCACTCTGTATCCATATCTCCAGTTCAGCATTGGACTGATGGCTTTCACTGTACAGGGCACACTGAAGATTCATCTGTCTATGGAATTGTTTCTAAACACGATAAAAGTCCCTTGGAATCATATCTTTTTCAGTGCAAATAAAGTGGGTGCTTGAGACTACAACTATTTTTGGGCAACGTGTTTCCAAGACTCGAGACTTTTTATTCCCCCTGCGTGCATGATTTATGACCTTAGCCTATTTCTGAAAAGGAGAGATTATTTGTCTTCTGAGGGTGTGTCTGTGGGACTGAGGCATCTAATGTAGAAGATCTTAACTTACATCCGAACAAGACTTTCTGCTTTAGGTAAAATGTAGAGTGGACTAGACTTGCTGCTCCTTCATTTCCAAGCCATGTCAGGTTGTTAGTGGCCGGACAGAGAGACCTGACCTCAATACAGATCCTTAATAACCACAATCCCTTGGACGAAAGCCCCATCGCCCACCCCCCCTTCTCGCCATTCTGGATCCGTAAGTGGGCTTTCTGTCCAAGCGGCTGCCAGTGAGGCTTAAGGGTCACATCTGTCTACGCTGTGACACATGGTGTCAGTGGTCACTCAGCGTGGCAGACTGATCCTCACTCGGAGAGAGCTGAGCTGGAGCTGCACCCCTCCCATCCTGCACCCCTTAGGCCAGCGCTGCCAGTGAGTATCATAGACTGCAGCATGATTTTTTCAGTCCAGCCACAGCTCCATATATCTAATTTAGCATGACATAGCACTGCATAGCAGGCAATGACACACTCTCGCCCAGCTGCAACTCACCATACACTCACTTGCCTTTTAACTGTATAAGTTGAGTTGTAATAAGCCCTTAAAAACAACTATCCAGCCCCTTTCAAAATATTTATGGGACGGGTTAAGAGTTTCTCTGGTTTAGAATTCATCATGCATTTCATTAGAGAGGGTTGTGGTACGAAGCACCATTGAAAGTGTCATCCAGTTACCTCAAACCAGATCGACCACGACATGCAAGAGATCAATTAGCCAACAAACCAAACCTCCCCAGCACCATTCCCTGAGTTGAAAGATCCATTTCATTCATGGTTTGACCTGCCTTACGCTGTGTGGTGTTTCCGACGTGACCGTGTCTCTGTGCCATCATGTTGGAGCCTTCCTCGCCTCATGTTGTGGTGTGCTTGAAGTGATGTGACCTCTTTCAGTCCTACTAACGCCGTGCTTTTTTTTATGTGATGTCTTTTTCTAACTCTGGCTGTGCCCATGCCAGATCACGACTTAACCTCCCTCTCATCACATCCCCAACATCTCCTTCTCCTGCCTCACAATGCAGTCTCCATTTTTTTTTACCTCGCATGCCATGGCGCCTCGCTCAAGTTCTTGCTAACCCCACCGCCGCAGCACTCGCAGTGACAGCAACGATTCCAACACTCCCTACCGCGTCTCTTTCTTTCTCTTTCTTTTCCTCTCTTTCTCCTCTCTTGACACTCCCTCTCTCTTTGCAAGACTGCGAATGCTTCAGCCACTCCAAACGATGCAGCTACATCGAGCTGCTAAACACGGTCATTTGCGTGAGCTGTAAGCACAACACTAGAGGCCAGCACTGCCAGCTCTGCAAGCTGGGCTACTACCGCAATGCCTCGGCAGAACTGGACGATGAAAATGTGTGCATAGGTTAGTTCCCCACCGGGCCCTGCTTTCACACAAACACTGTCCTCGCCTCACCTCTTGTCTTTGACTCGTCACCAGAGCAAGTGTCACCTGTCACCCCCCTTCTGCTTCCTCATTCATACACCCTCCTGCCTCCATGTCTTTCAGTGGGCTCCACACCTTCCTCTTTTGCTTCTTCTGCTTTCGCGAAATGGTGTCACTTCGCCTCCTCGTCAGAATTAGTGTTTTATGGAGGCCTATAGTCATTCAGCTTAAGGTAGACACACACCAACTTAATGTGACTTTCAGTCGTTCCTTTATAGGTATGGTTTGAATATCTGCGGACTGACTTACAGCTTCCGCGGTATCATGGCTAGTTTCGGCTAGTCGTTAGCTTTACTGTCATAGGCCTGCTAGCTTAAAGTTTAATTTCTGCATTTTTGATGTAGTATGTTACAGGTGGTTTGTAGCTGCTAGCTTGTGTTTATTGATGTAGTACAGTTGGATTCTAGCAGCTAGCTTGTGTCTAGGTACATAAAGTGGGTAAAGCATTGATATAAAGCTAAAATAATCTGATTTACAGGTCAATAAAGAAGAATATAGCATATGCACAAACTAATGGAAACACCTAAAATATGATATAATAAACATCTTAGTCTTATAATTAATTAGAAATGTGTATCCCCGTCTTTTTTGGGACATAATCCATTTTCTACTCAACTTTTCTTGCCATATTAAAGAAATAGTTTGACATTTTGGGAATAACGCTTATTTGATTGGAGGAGAAGATTAGAAGAAGCGCTCATCAGGTCTGTATCTCAAACCTTCCAGCAACTATAGCTATCAACCTTTTAGCCTGAGTTAGCACAAAGACAGGAAACAAGGAGGAAACAGCTAGGTTGGATCCACCTGTCAGCACCTCTAAAGCTCACTTAATAACGTGCCATATTGCTCGAGGATTATTGAGGTTACCAGGCAACCTTGGGAGACCTCAAGATTTTCATACCTTTGGACAGAGCCAGGCTAACTTTATCCCCTGTTGCTAAGCTAATTGTCTGCTGGCTCGAGCTACATATTTGACTTCCAGACACAAGAGTGGTGTCAGTTCTCTCATCAAACTCTCAGCAAGAAAGCTGTAACCATATTTCCCAAAATGTTAAACCATTCCTTGAATTTACTGTATTATATTCAAGTCAACCAAATGTTAGTTTAATTTGTAGCAAGTACCAAAAGTGTGCTTCTTTAAAAACGGCTGAATATGTAAAATTAGTGATGAAACTGTTGGACTGTGTAGAGATATTCAATTTAATATGGCCTGTAAAAACAGCGTCACCTTTGTCGTTAAAGTTAAAAGGCCATTTTCACCTGGTGTTTCTATTATTTTGTCCATGACCTTTTTGGAGGCATTCATACACTGCATTATCTTTTTTATTTTTATTATTTGTAGAAATGTGGAAAAAATGCATTTCGCATCGTTCCTTGGGCAATAGTTTGGTTCCCTGTTGCATTCTTTAGCTAGCACGTGGAGTGTGAGTTCACAGCACTCAGTGCCAGGTGCATGTGTGAGTCCTGAGGGGGGAGTCTGACAAACAACAAGAGTTCTGAGAGAAATGTCGCAGTGGTGTCACACCGCCAGTCAGAGGTGCCATGCAAGTGCATATGTCATATACATGAAATGGCCTCAGGAGTAGCAGCTGAAAACCATCACAAGGCATTAAGAGTCACTGAGGTGTTACCTCATGCCAAACTCGCCGTCACCCTGCCTCTCTCTTACTGACACCCCCCCCCCCCCCCCCCCCCCCCCCACACACACACACACACACACACACACATTTTTCACTTGCCGTCACCTCTCTCCTCTTGGCTGACCTGCTGATGTCACTTGGGTGCAGCCACGTGCAGCCAGCACAGCCACAGAAGGTGCAATGTGATGGTCAGGGACTGTCAAAATAGGTGTAACTTTGACTGCAGTGTGCTCCACTCACAGTGGAGAGCTGGAAGCGACTTGACAGGTTATTTTTTCAACAGTGAAGGGTTTTTTTTCTGTCTGGCTAATGACCGTTCCCTCTTGTTAATGATACAGAGGCATTTGAAGAGAGCGAGAATTAAAGAACATATTACAACAATGCCCATTTCAATGTACTCTCTGTGTTCTCATTCCTCTAAAACATTCACATTCACTCTTTGTCCGTGTTTCATGCCATCATCCGTCTGATACCTGCTCATTGCATTTCGTGTCTTCTCTCTCCATCTTATTTCCTCTCTCCCTGAATGAATGAATGAATCAGATATCAGAAAAGCATGTGCAGATTAGCCCACTTGGTCCATCTGAAATCAAAGCTACCGATAATGCTTTGCATATTTGCTCATTGCACGTTGTATACCTGTATAACAGTAAAATAAATGTTACAGTAATTACAAATATTCTGTAATGAATACGAAGTGTTCATGCATCTAGAATCAACTTCATTCTTTTCTCATTCTGTCTCCATTACAGTTGAAATGGTAGCATTTTTTCTGTATGAGTCTTTAAATCTATTCACATTTTTTAACCAATCAAGCGCCTTGTTGTAATAGCCGAGCTTATAATTGAGCTCGAGGAATGTGGTCCGCGCTGTGAAAATCCTAGACGTGTGCAAGGAAGTCAAAGCACCACCCTGTTTCCAGCCTGTGTGTGTATGTGTGTCTTGTTTTTCCAGAGTGTAATTGTAATCCCTTTGGCTCAGTCAGTGATCGCTGTAATGGCACAGGATTTTGTATATGTAAGGAGGGCACTACAGGGCCTAAGTGTCAGGAGTGTCTACCCGGCTATTTGTGGGACGATGGCTGCAAATGTAAGTAGAACCACAAACCCTCACGCAGCTCCCGGCTGTTCTCCCCCTCAGCTCTGTCTCTCTGCTATCTCTCTCTGGTTTCTCTTCTCTCTGTGTGATTCCTGAGCTTTGGCTGGAAGAATGTGCTGCACATGCGCAGAACTGCTCAGCTGCCTTGACAAATACAGACCTACACCGTAACATGAGCTAACCCAATGTACTTTGCCATTTGATTCACTAACGGAACCTGTGTTACACGCTTGCTGCGCCTGCGTTAATAATGTAATATCAGCAGGTGCCCTATATGGCTCCAATAGAGAAAAAGCAATGGCATGGCAGGACGCATGCTGCTCAGTAACTCAGTTATCCAGCCATGTCACACACCAACAAAACAACAGCTGAGTCAATATTGACTGCTTGACAGGCTGCCTGTGATCTGTTTGAGCAGCCATCACCCCATTGCCAGTCCACAGCAGGACAATGTCATCCAACACTAACATTTTTCAAAAGAGAATGCAGGTCATTTTCAGTTCCAGCCCATTTATTACTGTCTACTGTTTATATTTCCCCCTGGTCATTTTGCAATGCATGCCCCGCGTAATCATATTTTTTTCAAATGTCACCAATTTTTCATTGTTCTTTCAAGTCAAACTTCAGTGACAAACCTACAGAAGGTAGCCAGGATAATGTACACGCCTCATGATGAAGGATTTCAGCTGTTTGACAGTCAAAGAAAGAACTCTAAATTTGAGATAGAAAAGCACCATTGCAAACACTGTTTATGCTGCATATTTTTTGACTAATGCATGTATAGTTTGGGATGGCACAGATTTGGCCTCTTTGGAGCTCTTTGGCTTGCCTTGTGCGCGTAACTTATTGTCAGACCAGCTGCAAATTGCCATTTGACCAACCATGATCCATCTTTGTATCACTGTTTGTAACTGCAATTAAGTGTGGTGACATCTGTTAGCCTACCTCCTGCAGCTCAACATTAATCTCTGTCCTGGTTAACAAAGGTGTCCTAAATAAGGCAGCTCAGCATTGTAAAGTAACATGATTTCCAGGGATTCATTTCAAGAGGAGGCCTCTATTTCCTCCTGTTAATGTAAGGTGATAGCCAGTGAAAGCAGTGTGTAGTATAATGCAGAATGTCAGGGATGGGAGAAAAATTGCGCCTGCTTCCTATGACATATTCATCCAATCACAGAGCCTGAAATATTTCCTGGTCCAATCAGAAGTCTGTGAATGCGACCAGTCATATGGAAACTACCATCTCAGGCATAACGCAATGAGTGCACCACCGAAACTTTGAGAGAAGATACATGATGGCTTCATCTGTTTAAGTGTAAGAAGGAATACTGTAAAGAAGAGGAACCACTTGGCCTCTGGCAGAGAGAAATGTAATACCTTCAGTACATTGATTTGAACCTGCAGTAGTTTTGGGTTTTTTTTTTTTGGAAGAGTACTGACAAAAAAAGGAAAGGTTATTTAGCTAGAAGATTTCTCTATGCTAAAATCGAACTGGACTCTAATAAATTAGGCAGCTATTTGCAAAATTGATTGCTGGAGCCAGGTTGGTTTTGTGGTATTTTTCTGAAGAAAACTGGAAAAACACAGACAATATCCTCCCTCCCTTATACAGACTGTTCTGAAAATAACTCAACCGTGAAAGAGTGGGAAGCCACGTGAATATGAAAGTGAACATGTTCAAATGTTCACATATGCCATAGATGTGCTATCTTAATTGAAGACATGTTTCAAATGCCCAATACCACATTATATAAAAATGATATATGATCACTATAATCTATCACTATAGATTGAAATTGGTAAATGAGAGCTTGTGATGTCAGTCCGTAAAAAAAACAGAACAAAGGCTTTTTTTTTCAAGAGCTGCTCTTTGCCACTGGTGTTCAACAGTACAAGCAGATATCCATCATCAAAGAGGCCAGTTTTGTGCTCTGACAGCAGCCACAAAGACCACGATGTACTGCAGCCACCGTGCTTTGTCTGTGCGGCTGTTGTAGAGGTGCACAAAGGATGTTTGACACGAAAGGGCTCAATCAAAAAGGAAATGGAAACACTTTGAATGAACATCTAGAATTCAGGCTTGATGAAATGGAGCTTCTGAAAACCTCTTTGCATTATCCTGGAACATAAGATGCAGTGTGCAGCTTGGCACCAGCTTATTATTATTAATTATTTGGCATTTATTGGTCTGCAATATGCAAATAAAAGTGCTGTAAAGTCAGGTGTGTTGTGATTTGAATTCAGCGTAAAATCAATAATCTTTTTATTAAAGTAGATCGTGACACAGAAGTTCATCAGAATTCTAGTCAGTGTGTATAGTGTGAATGTGCACGTCTCTTGCAAAAAGAAGGGGTGATAGGTTGGTATGGCATAGTCCCATGGCATCTTATAATGAATGCACGTTCGTACAAACTGAGGCATTACTCTGTGAAATACTGCAAGTGCTGAGATGTAATTAGATGATAACAAGGAACATAATAAAAAAAAATGAAGTGGAAAAAAAGTCAAACAGATGGGAAGTCACATACAATGAGACAGAACTCAGACTGGATCAGTCGTTTTATTTGTCAGATTAGCTATGAAGCAGTGATTAGAAAATCAAACATTATTGTGTGAACTAATTTTTATGTTCTCCAAACTTGGCCAGCAACCGCAACACTTGTTTCACCACATTTCCCAGAATACCTTTCAGGGACACCCAAAGTAAGGTGTTCTCCGTGCTGTACATACATTTGCAGGGAGAGTGACAGCAATAGCAATGTCAGAGAGAGAAGAAAGAAGACGGATGTGGCGGTGTTATACTTGATCCTGGTGAAAGGTGCACAGGGTTTTACACTCTGCTATACTGACAACCTGCAAAGATAAAGCCCTGACTCCACTGCACTCTGGTCTGCTGAGGCTGCGGGGGAAATAAGTATTTCTGCCTCTACTGTGGATTTCTCTATGTACGGCTGTTGATGTTTTAGTAGCTGAAAGCTTGGGCAATAAGTTAGAAAGCCAGTTTTCCATGGGAATTAGAAAAGTAACTCTAACAAATAGGTCCAAAGAGGGAAATACGCATTGCTGTTTTAAGGTGAATTTATTATTATACGCTGACAGCACAAAATGTTTTCCACAAAGAGTTTAAAATGGGAAACTCCTGAAATAATGCCTGCTGAAGGAGCTACTAATGCTGAGTTATTCCACTACTGAAATAGTTAACTTTTAAGTCTTGACCTTCCCTTGCTTCCCTGCTGCAGTATTTATGTGCATGGACAAGACTCTATCTGCATGCAGACTGAAGAATGCAATTAAAACTTAAATCTCTCGTCAAACACATCACAGTCCCAGACAGGCACACCTAGTTCATCGGTCCCCTCTCTAAATATTATCACTCATATCAAAAGCAAACGCTACAAATCTTGTCATTTACTGCCTGTGCTGGCTCTGTTTACATGCAGAGAAATGGTTAATGTGAGAGACTGAAGAGAGATAAAGGTACAGAGCTCTCAGAATAATTCATCCTAATTTTCAGGTTTTCAACACGATTCTTCAAATTTCTTTAGAATGTTAATCTTCACTCTATGTTTCGGTTTTTTACACGATATCACGTCACTTTTTTGTTGTGGTGCTAACTGCAGATGGAGGGCCAGAAATGATTTTGTGCATAGGAACCACTATAGCACATACTCAAAATGCCAATGTTTTGCGTTGTTTGTGGTTGCTTAGATTGGTCAAACCAAGAAACCAGGAGGGGCTTTTATTGAGTACCAAATGTTGTTGTTCATAAGGGTGAAAAATGCAAGAAACTGACCCAAAAAAAAATGCAGAAAAAAATGGCTTGTTAACTGTCTGCGGTCGGGAAGAGCCAAGTCAGCTAATTGTGAAAATGGTGTAACATTAGCAATTGTTTTAAATCTATGGTGATAGATTTAAAGTAATAGCTACAAGCAACACAACTAACACTTGTTAAATAGGTGTTTTTTTAAATAAATTGTTTCACGACGATCCGCGTCTTTAGTGGTGTTTCATCAGACCTTTGCGAGAGGTTAACCTAGCAAATAACCATAACGTAAACGTCAACATTCAGCACCAGGGAGCATATGATCTGATTTTCTGTGTAAATTTCTCTCATAATTTCATCTAAACTAGCCCAGAAAATTCTCTCCTCCATTACGTCCATGGCAGTTTTCACTGGCCCTCTGTTTGAATTTAACGTCACATGACTGCAAACAACCTACTGATAAATTTATGGTGCTGTCCGTGGATCTGTATTGTACCTTTTTCTCTCAGTCCCCTCTGTCAGTTTCTTCTTCGATCTATACATTTCCCTGAACTTTATACTATAAATACTCAGTTCTATACTACTGTAGCCAATTTATCTATAGAGTGCTGTCACCTTCATGTAGTCACAGAAGAGCGAGAGGATCATATAGACACACTGCTGCCTGTACTATTCCTATAATATTACTATAACATTTCTTTGATCATTCAGTAGCATCTGCGCTGCTGAAAATACAGACCAAACCATCTCTTTAACAAAATATTAAGGGGAGACGTGACTACAGATCTAGTTTTTACCATAGGGTGAGGGGTCTGGGTTTGAGCCATCCGCCCTGTTAAAAATGAACAAATCTCTGACTGCCCTCAGGTTTTGCTTTCCCCTTCAGTGTTACACTACCTTTAATCTCATTGACTCTGCTATAAATCTTTAACAAACTTCTTATTGATGTTCTTTTTAAAAATCAATATCTCTGTTTCATTTTGGCCATTAGCATTGCTTAATTGGCAGACAGAGAAGCGTTTTGCCTGCAGGGTTTGACCATTACCTGAGTTTTCCTTTGAAGTCAACCGAACTTGCGATGCAGCATTGAGCGTCTTGCAGATTTCATTTTTAAAGTAGTGGGTCACCTTAAAATGAAAATTCACTCTCAGTATCTACATGTAAACATTAAAGGCTAACAGAGGCTGCTTTCACTCACTGGAATCTGCTGAGAGAGAGTTGTAAATGACAACATTTTCATTTCGGAATGACCCATTCCTTTAAAAATATCTCTCATTTAAAGATGAGCCATTTTGCCCAGTTCACATATTGCTGTATTTGGGCTTAGCCTACTTTCTGGAAGACAATGAACCAGTTAAATTGAGGCTAAATGCAACCTGAGGAGAACATCCATGCTGCTGAAGATAGCTTTTAGCAGTCAGCCATCCCACATCGCTATTGTTAGACATCATTTATTTCTAAAGCAACTCTGAATTCTGAACTCTGAATAGTTAAGACTGCTGCTAAAAGTAAGCTAGTTGGACACAGCAGTCATATTGTTTGTTGGCTCAGCTCAAGCTAACTATAATGATTTGATTTGGAGATGAATGTAATGCATTCACTGTGAGGTTACTCATTCCTGTTATCACTAAACAATAAGGACCAGTGTCATTAGTGGAAGCTACTCAATCTATTGTAGACTTTAATGAATAGTGTTGGACTGTCTTCCAAGTTGGAAATTACATCCTGACTATGCTGGAACTCAAATAGTACAAATGTGCAAATGACATGCTATCCTCACAAAGCTCTTTTTGTGTCACATCTCCTTTATTTTTAGGTGCAGGGAAAGGTTGCACATTTCATGGCTGCCATCACTTTGCATCTCTTGCATAAGCATAGATTTCAGGTCCCTCATGCTCTAGCTTGTTGCACGTGGTTGACCTTGAGGTGGTTTTACTTTGAAAAGGTGTGCACACATAATGATATGCCTTGCATGGCATTTCAAGTATTTTTATGATATATTTAGAGAACACAAAGAATACGAGCCTTTCTGAATAGGAATACATGACATGTTAGCATGAAGGCGAGGTGGGATAAGAAGGACAAGACAAAAGGTCATTGTCTAATTAAAGGAGTCTCTCCCGTGTACTGATCATATCAAGGCCTCTTGCTGAAAAACATGATTAATACACATGACTGCTCTTCCTTGTCATCTGGGTGACAAGTTTCGCTGCCTCGTCATGAGGAGAAAACCGAAGGCTTTCCACAGAAAGAAACAGTTTTTGCAGCAGTGGCTGTAGTTTTATATATTGACTCATTACTTTAGTTTCTGCTGAGTGGCTGAATTGATCATGAAATTGATATGTCAGATGGAGAAGAAAAAAAAAAGAAGACAAAGCTCAGAGTTCAGATGTCTTGTTTGGATCTAGTTGTGCATGGTAATTGGTGAGCTGTGGCCCGAAGCAGAACTTACTGAGCCAAACAGCAGCTCCCTCTTCCCCAACAAAACAGACGTGGCACAAATAGGATTCGCAGAGTCAATGTTTCTTAACAAGCCCCCCATCAAAGCCCTATTTGGCTATTCTTGGGAGACAGCATGCATCCAATCCTGAGTATTAGGAGAGAGGCCTGATATTTGTTATTGTGATATTTATGTCCCATAGAGTTCATAGATTGCTCACCACATTGTTTTCCACTCCCATAAAGGACTGAAATGGGCAGAAGTGGCCCCTGTGTTTATCACTGTTTATTTGTCTCCGTTGGTTTATTAGTTTGTGCGGCGCTGCTTTGTTTGCCTCCAGCTTGCTTGACAGCTTGCCTCCACTGGGAATAGAGTGGCCTCGGTGTCCCAGCTCTAAATATACACCAATTTTCACCTGACGTTCAGTTTGTCTAAAGTCACTGCTGTTGGGGGGAAAGCCTTTCAGGCTTCGAGGAAATTGCGAATTTCTGTGCAGTAATGTAGGTGATGGGACAGGGTTTAAAATAACTTTGTTATTCCAGAAATGGAAATGATTAAAATGGAATTTGCACACACTAAAAACAGATTTGATTTATGTACAAAAGATGAGTAGAAAGCGGTCGCCAGCTCTTTATAAAGGAAAGGGGTTTTGGTCTTGTTGCATACAGATAATCATTCTTTTTTATTGTTGTTCAACTGCATGTTATAATATAGGAGGATGTGAAATTTCATTGGTCATGTTTTTTGAATAATCTAGGAGGAAAAACGTGCACACTATACAAATGTGAATATATGTAAGGAGTAAAAACTCTTGGCAGATGTTTTTCTGCTCAGAAAAATAGACAGTCCCTTTGAAAACAAACAAGATGATAATATTGATCCCACTCTTACATCTGTACAGTAAATATGAAGCTGCAGGCAGCAGCTGAAAACACCACGTTTTACAGGGGTTTACGTGCCTGTTTGTGTTTCTTGGCTGGGAGATGTGAGGCCTACCAGGCAACCAGCGGAGAATCCAGGAAGCTAATGGTCTCGGCCAGAAAAAGAGCCCGGCACAAAACACGCACAAGAGTGGTATCGATCTTCTCATCTAACGCACGAGAAAACAGCAAATCAACGTGTTCCTCAAATGTCCTAGAAGTGCTTAAATTTGGCATAAAATGTGGTAACACTTTACTTGAAGAAAAGATTTTGTGAGTTTTTGATTTGTTCGAATCAGAGTATGAGTGAATTCATCCCATCTTAATTGTGCAACTGAGCAAATAATTAAGAGATGTGAAAAGAGTTAGCTGGGATTTGATAATGAGCGCTATGATGATGTGTTTTTGATGCAAGACAGTGCACTTCAAGTAAAGTGTCACCCGAAACCTCCCGCATGTTTGATTCTCACTCCTCTCTCTTTTCTTTACATTGCTCCCGCCGCAGCCCGGGTGTGTGACAACGAGCTCCTGCGCTGCCAAAATGGCGGGGTGTGCGTCAACAACATCCGCTGCAACTGCCCCGCAGGCTACACGGGCCTGCAGTGCGAGAAGCGTCGCTGCGAGTCGGAGCTGGGCGGCTGCGGGGGCCCCGATTCGGGCCAGGCCCCCCTGACGCCCCCGTCCTCCGTCACACTGCTGCTGCTGCTGCTGCTGTGCTCGGCACTGCTGAGAGAGGCCTCCTGCCGGCCCGCCGTGCTCTGAAGAGACCCGTGACCTGGTGGGAGTGACAAACCCCCCACCACCTCTACCTTAACCTTCCCACCCCCCCGTTCAAATAATCAACAACCATTAAACAAGAGCAACCATGAGCTTTCTGGACTGTACTGTACTGAGCTTCTCTGCCGCCAGACTCAATGGACACTCGCGCTGACAATAAAGGGAATGTGCCCGACAAAAGAGTGCAAAAACTTTTCATTTAATTTCAAAGAATATATAGAAATGGAAAAAACATATACTTCTAAAAATACCAGATATTATTAAAAAAAAGAGCAACTGAGCATTTGCCTAATAAGAGTAAAATGAGCAAAGAACAATGAGACTCCCTCCCCCTCTAAGCCATACCAGGTACTCGAGCTCCTTCCAGTTTGAGAAGGGATAACCGAAGATGACAGACTCGTTCACTTCCTCTCTTATTGCCACGGCAACAACAGCTGCGACCAATCAGCTCTCGCACGAGCCGACAGAGGCCGCCGATCCCCCCGGGATGCTTCTGTGAGTTAATGTTGGCTGGACTGATGCTGGAGAAATCTCAAAGAAACCGTCCCCGCTGAACGGCAGAGACTGGCCTCGGAAACATAACGGTTCCACTTCACCACAGCGACAAACAAAAAGAGGAGAAAACACAGGAAGCATTCTTTGCTGTCAGTGCATTGTGGATAGAAGGAAATCTGTCCGGACTCCACTTTGTGACACAGAAACCTTGCCCACGTCGATCCCTCTCTGGCTTTCTGTCTCTCCTTTGAGCTCTATCTCATCCTCCCTCCTGTTCATCCTCCCTCCCGTTCCGTCCTGCAGTCCCCGTCCCCTCGCCATGCTGCCACAGACCTGTGCTTTCGTGAACGTTACTCTGTAAACCCTTGTTGGTTGAAAGATTCTTTTGTCCGATGTTAGTGATGCACATGTGTAAGAAGCCCCCTCCCCCTCCCCTCCTTCCCCCCTCTTCCAAAAAGATACTCCAATAAACCTGTCTGATTCTTTTTCTATCTTAGAGCCGCCACGCTCCCTCTACGATCATGGTCAGAGGATAGTTTTCACCCGAGCAGACAAGAGGTGCATAGAAAACCATTGGTGTATTTGCAAGATCTTTTCTCGACAGAGCAAACAAAAAAAGAGTCATGTAGTCCTTTTGTATCTTTGCCGAACTGTGATTGAAAAAAGGCAACCTTTAATGTATCTATTTAAGACATCCAAATGCGCAAGCACTTGTTTATGGTTTTCTTTTGATTTCCATTTCTTTCAATCACCTACTTTATTTGTTAATATTACTTTTAGTTGTGCAGTTGATTTTCCTTTGTATTGGCAACGTGCTGGCATCAAAGAATATCAGTTTACATATACAGTATTAATAAAGTGTAATAAAAATCCCACCAAAGGACGTTATAAATGTTTTGTTCTTGCTTTAACACTTGAGAATTTAAGTGAATAAAAGTCTAAAAATTAAACTGTGTTGATCGTGTGTTTGTTGCAGGTAGGCGAATCGTTTTGTTGTTTTTGAACTTTTGACATTAATAAGATTATCGATGGAATTAAGTGTGGTTTTTTTTTAAACAATAACATAGGAATTCAGTGGAATTCATTAATTATTAACTTAATGTAAATATACAATGTAAATACTACTTAAAATATATTTCTTAATTGTCTTTTGACTTGAAATGATGAGCTGATGAATGATATTGCTTAACTTCTTAAAGAAACACGATAGGAGTACATGTCAACAGACTTCCCAGCAGGCATTCTTTCTCTGACCCTCAGACCCTTCTTCTCTGTGGTTTGATGGGAACAGACGATGATGGTAGCTTGCTGTGTCTTAATACCTGTTGAGACAAGTCATGGTTGTGTCTTTTCAGAATGACGAAAACAATGTTATTAGCAAATTTAATGCCTAGTGCCATATGCTACTAATGTTAAAGTGTTTGGGGGCAGTTTAATACGATGCCTTTGTACAAATTCTGCATTGAATGATCAAACTGAGAAAAATGCATCTTAAGTTTATTGAATTTAAATTCAGTGAGCTCCAGCTTTCACGGCTAATGACACTGAACTAATTATTCAGCTTTATTTCCGTTAACTGACAGCAGGGAAACTTGAACCAGCTTAAAATGTTTTACAGTGCATGTTTTTGTCACCTTTTCCTTAATATTACAGCGGCACACCATACTGAGGCTGCATTAACATTTAATTAACATACAGAAAAAAACAGCAAAGGAATTTCAATCACAGCAGCAGAGTGGCTCAAATTAAGAAAATCAAACTTTTTTGGACGCTTAAATCTCTCTGCAGCACTATTTGGGTATTTACTGTTGTGATGAGTGCATTACAAATTAGAAATCTTAGTTTATGACTTCTATAAAAACGCTTCAGGTCCTTGAAGTGCTGTTACTGTATTGTTATCATATTTATATCTGCACATCCAATATTCGCCAAACACTTGAGGTGCAGCTTAAGAAGTGCTGACACGTTGCATAAATCTGTGTATCAGCTTTGGTGATATTTCCGTGCTATTTATCTTGAATTCAATCTGGTAAAGATTTGTTTCAGTGGCATGCATTGTCGGAGGCACTGAATTAAATATTTACAACTATTGATGTCTCCCAGAGAGCCTGTGTTCAAAGCTTATATAGTGGGTCTTGTCAGACACTCGACAGTTCATCCATAATCTGAAATATTCAAACCGCAGCTCCGGCTAAACAGACTCCATCCTTTTATTTAAAAGTTTGACACAGAGGAAATAAAGGAATTTAGGACCATTGATTGTTTTGCCAATAGCTGATATGGCCTTTTTTTAACTGTATATGTTCTTTTCTTCTCAACAGGACAGTGTTGAGATTGCAAATACACCTTTTTTCTAATGTGTAAAATATTTACTCTTTCATGCCAACTTCTTATTATTTTCATGTATATATATATATATATATAATATTCTTGGTTGTGTCTGATCCAGAGCCTCCAAATCCCCAAATCAAAACTTCATGTTTTGAAACATCTTCAGTGTACTGTAGCACCTTTACTGAAATGAAAATGAAAGACCTTTTTCATTTCGCTGGCTTTAGATTTTGTCTGTAAGTGCTGGAGCTGCTTTCCTTTTTAAAAAACACTTTTTTCTTTCATATTCAATTCCTTTTACGTTTTATTGAACTGAAATGGTTTGTCTGATTTCTGTTTCTGTAATGCTGAGGAGTAGCCTAAAAAAGGGTTATATACAGTATCTTTCTTTTTTTATAATTTTTACTCATTGATACGCCAAAATTAAAACTAGATTGAATTACTGCTCAGAGATAACAAACTATAACAAAACTCTATTGCCTCAACCACTGCTGTGTGTGAGAGAGGCGTCGGACTCCAGGGACGCCCTGGTAAATTCAGTCAAAGTCACTTGTTTGTCAAGGTCCCCTACAGTGGCCCTAATTTTAACCATGTGTTCAGCCCAGGTGTCAATGCACCATGCTGCGTGGAGAATTAAAATAGAGTTGACGCCATTTGGGAAGAGGACTTCATCCTAGATATCTCACCTCCAGCAGCTGTTGGCTGACCCAACCATGAAGCATCTCTGAAATACCTCGGAGCGAGCCGTCCGCTGCCAGTGGATTATCTCGACCCTGTAATGTGCTTTGTGGAAATGACTGGTGAAAAGTGTTTAAAGGGGCAATGAGTGTGTTATCTTTTATTTCTGCCCTGTAGCAAAAACAGAGTGGAATTATCTGTGGGGGATCAAAGACTCAACAAAGGCATTCCAGCTACGGAGGCAGTAAATGTTTCTTTGGCTCTATGCCGTAATTAGCTGGATTTATAACTGTTTGTGTCACTCACAGGCTACTGTAGCTCAAAGGGACAGGTGTCTTTGTCAGATTTGTGCAGGTAAAAGATAGGACTCAACTCCAGTAATGCAACTCTAAACGTGTGGAGGACTTCTGACAGTCGTCTCAAAGGGAACACACTTCTAAAGGAATCAATAACTTCTCACTTTGTGGTGGACTGTGTGTTTGTGGTTCCCATTTACAATCAATGACGATGCAAAGCTGTCCATTTTCTCATCTATTTCTGTGTGGTACCTGATGCCCCAAAATTGCAGTGAATCTTGAGGCTTTTCCCACTTGCTAGTGAGCCAAATTGCTTTCTGATGCATCCTTAGTTCTCAAACTTCAGGGGTCTTTATCCATCCACCATACTTGGATTGTTTGGTGTCATATTTAACATTTCAAGATGGTTAAAATGATAAAATGGAATAAAAACATTCACACATTTAATGTTTATACAAGGGAAGGATAGACCAGGAAAACATTTGTTGTGTTAATTAGCTTAAACTTCGAGATAGATTGAAGTACAAAGAACACGTTTGGAATGAGAGATGGGATACGTGCTTGAATTTGCACCATCAAGGAAAGAATGATTTGACATTTAGTGAAATTTGCTCATTCTCTTGCCAGACATAAAGACAAGTTAGGCTTACACTGAGCTATTTTCGCCTCGGTGCAGTAACTTCTATGAGTCTTGTCAACAGTATATTAATGTGTTCATTAGTTTGCTTTAGAGGTGCTGCTGGGCTGAATTCTTTTACCTTTGGAAAGAGCCAGGCTCGCTGTTCTCTCTGCTTTCAGTCTTTATGCTAAATAAGTTAACCATCTCCTGCCTGGAGTGAAGCAAAGATATTCATGAGCACTGTCTCCTAGAAATTGCATTCATCTAGAACTAATTAGCAACAACAAATATGTTTTGAAGGAAACATTAAAACTGAATTTCGTTTTGTATACAAAATAATAAGAAAATGTTGTTTAAGGACCTGATAAGTCACCAAGATGTCGATACTGAATGTGCATTTACTGACACCATATTTCATTTGTTTTCTGCCAAACTAGACAGTCCTGTAATGCACTGTCCAAGAGTAACAGCATTATTCAACTTATTACAACAGTTAGCGCTAGCATTCAACCACTTCCCAGCTAACATTACTGTTTGATGGTGTTACACAACACGATGGGCGGAAATTAATTCTGAAATATCACCGTACATATTGGACACATTAACTTAAGCCTGGAAGTAAAGTGCACTTGATGTAGCTGCCAACAAATTGGTGAGTGAACCAAAACTGTAAGATTGCAGGCTGGAAAGCCAAACACTGAGCTGAGAGTTACTAAAAAGCTCTGTGGAACTGAAGTCCTGCAGGGTTGACTTTCACAGGAAAGCAGTCATGTGATTCATTGTTTACGTACAAAGCCGCTTTAAACACATACAGACCCAATCTGATTCAATTATAAACGCAAGGCTGCTAAAATACAGACAGTGGCACTGTTTGTAGTACTTGACGCACTCTCACCATGAATATCCAGGCTTTCCCTTTGTCCAGGTCAGGCAAGTCATCATATTAGGTGTCCTTGTTTGCCAGAAAGTGTCTATCCCTGACATTCTTTAAAAAAAAAGAAGAAGAAGAAGAAAAAAGAAATGGCATCTGTAGATATCATGAAGGACATTGCAGAATTGCACAGAAGTCTGAAAACTCTGATGGGCCAGCTCTGCTTTACAGGAAACTGCGTATTGTGCAAATAAAAAGATGTACCCCTTACAATAAAAATCATGTTTTTCTCATCCCTGTCAATCTTACAATGTGTCAGAGACTTGTCATAATGTTACTGGCTTTCATGTTAAATGTGATATGGCATTTCATTTGAATGAAATTGTCTGCCATAATCATAGAATGTAATAAGCTTCTTTTTTTTTTTCAAGAAGAGGAGACGTCTGGGAGCATTGAGCGTTGCTTCAGTTTCTGTTTTTTAAACTGGTCTTTTGTGAGAGGGCAAGTGAAAACAAGCTTAAGCAGCCTTACATTACATCGGGCTGAGAGGTATTGACCTTTCCCCTGCACTCTTATTCCCGCTATGGTTGTGATGTGTTTGTTTGTGTGATGATCAATGCACTTATTGAACCACACACAGCACTTATTGATCAGTGATTCTTTTTCCTACAGTGGGCGCTGAGTGGTTTCTCCACACTGAAACTAGACATCCAGTCCGTCCATTAAGGGATACTAAAGCTGCTACTCAGCTCGAAGCCTTCATAGAGCGCAACTGAAATTGTTTGATTTTTTCCCCCTTTATAAATGGTTCTTTTAAGGAAGTATGAAGGTTTTTTTTGTTTTTCCTCTGGCCCACACCTTTCCTTTCAAACCACACTAGCATTAGCATGATACTCTCAATGCTTGGCTAACTAATGAATACTCTCAAGACTTAATTCTTCAAAGTACGGATTCCTTTGGCGAAAAGCACACCTGAGAGCTTCCACAGTGATGTTACCAGGGTAGTACATCTCCCTGCTGGTGATTAAGTGTTACACATCAAGGATTCTTACTTGAGTGTTGTATTATTTTTTCTTAGGGGAAATATGAAATAGTCAGTTCTTGTAGTGTTTGGAAATGCTGGATATAGGCAGCTTTTTATTGCCAAGATTTCAGAAGAAATATTCGCAGTATTAGATTGATTGGTTTAAAAGGCATAGTCACAAACATATTTATGCCTGCAATATGAAACTGCGATCTCAGGAAAGAGTTTCAATAAAAATGCAACATTTTTGGCGTCGTTGTTGCAGCGCTGTTCTGTTGAATTGTGTTACATTGTGCATGTGATATTCTATCCCTAACAAGAAAAAAAAAAGTTGAAAGACATTTCTTTTCTGTATGCAAGAGCATGGCTGTGCAGACATGAATGAATGAAAGATTTCTTCATTATGAGATTCCCATAATATCAGCACAGTCTGTTTATTCAGTGCCGGGCCACATCATACATCGGCTGAGTGCGACAACACATGGGAGATAAAGTGATTGAGCAGTGAGACTGAGGAGTGACATCTTGTTGAAGTGAAAATATTGTGCAGTGGCACAGAGTTAAGCCATCGGGATTCAAGCTTTATCAGACTTTTTCCCAGTACTTCAAAATCCTTGACACTCATGATGACTTTCCAGCTGCGAGCAGGGAATGTTTGAAATGCTGAAAGCGAAATTCCATCGAGGCTCAACACAGTTGATGGATGTCAAACACTGCTCTCATGCCAGGGAGAGTCAGGAGCGGAGGGGAACCGACACCAGCCACCATCTCATGAATGGAGCAGTTTTGATGTGACATTTTGGCATTGACAACCTTTTCCTGCACCACGCAATGATGCACCTGTAACTGGGAACCGTAACCAAATGTAACTGGAACTTCTGTGAATGAAACTGTAATGAGAATAATCGTATTGAAGATAGCAATGCTGGCTGATGTGCCTTGGTAATACTATAGCTGTACATAGAAAGTGGACAGAAAACAAACCATGACTATGGCTAAGATGGGAACATTTGACATTATATGATATTATGGCAATTAATGTGCAGTAATACTAATGATTTTATATAACACTGCTATATAAGATGTGGTCAAATGTGGTCAAATGTAAACTAAATCTAAGACAAGGCTCTCTTCAATTTACCCACAGCTAAGATATTTAGTCACTGAAAACCCTGATGGGCTTTAATATAAATTAAAACATCTTAAATTTATGGGCTTAGTCAATATGCTCAGAAATGGGAGGAAGATTACTCCGGAAACAAATTTACATCACTGGCATTGTTTTTTTAAAGCATTACTTTTAAGTCAGCTACAAGTATTAACAGGCTTTTTCACAGCAGACGTGAGGCTCGTTCTCGATGAACTGCACACCGCCTGGGAGGCAGAGGAAAACAGGCAGCAGGAGCACTGACAGAGGTCACACTGAGGACAGACAGTCTCCAGAATCCTTCACAGCATCGTCAGGAAGTCAAAGAAATATTTACATCTAGTTAGACCCACTTAGATAGACTAGAACATTCATGTTGGGCATGCAATCATATCAGTTTGCAGATATATATAAAGAAAGTGGCAAAATAAAACCAATGCAGAGGTGCCAAAAACTGCCCTGAATGCCACTTGAGGCTGGCTCCAAGTCAGTCCCCATAGACCCCCATGTTAAAATGCCCAACAGCAGAAATAAACATGTTTACTGCCTGGTGCAAAAAACGCTTCTGATAGCTAATTTTCCCATTCATGACAAGGGGTGAATTATTATGTAACTCACTCATTAACGCTTCAGCCTCAGATTTACTGGCAGTTTGGTGGAGCCAGGGACCGCCAAGATGGCGACGGCCAGAGGGCTGTCTCTGAGCTTCAAAATAACTCTTCAGAAATCTGCGGGTGACGTCACAGAGACTATGTCCATGTCTTGTACAGTCTAGGAAATAAATCAGCTGACCAGACATGCTGAACCTGTCCCTCTCAAACTACACACACTCGTTTGCAAAAGTTTTGTGTCTTCTAACACTTTTAAATGTATAAATTACTACAGCTGTCATCTACAAGTTGACAGTTGTTCTATAAGAACTATAAATATAAATCTCCCCATCAACCGCACAACATTTAGTCTGTTAATAACACCAAAGTTCATGTGCAACATGTGACTAATAAAATCTAAATCTCTAAATAGGCAAATGTATGTATATGTCACATTGTTTTGCAATCGGAGGTGAGAAACTGCAGCACCTTTCTTTGCTGCTTTGATCTTGTGAGGTTCTTTGCCTACGTTTGCATGATGTTAGAGCAAATCTTAATCAAGTCGGACAGAAATCCAAACAGCATGCATTATGTGGAGATCACCAGCTATTGATTCTGCACAGGCCTGGCTCATCTCAAATGAGCCTATTTTGACATTAACATACATTAACATACATAAGACACAACATTGACGATGGCTCTGTTCTGGCCAAGTGTCCTAGTAGTTCGAGACAGCATGGCAGTGACATCAGGACCCTGAAACTGAACCAGCTGAATGGAATTCAGCCATCCTTATTGTTATTATCAACAGCTGTGATTTATATTAACTGTGACATGTCAAATGTCTTCAATAAACAAGGCTTTTTGAAGTGAACGCCTTCTAAAATCTCACCTCAATTTGTGCCTGAAACAACAATGGCAGACGACCAGTTTGTTTCCGTTTGGTTAGCACTGCTAGGTCTAACTACTGTATGTACAAGTTTACTACTTGGCATTTTTCTACAGCGTGAATCATTTTAACATTAAAAACAACAATAGTTTGAGGTTGATGTAGATTTTATTGCCGCATTCTGGCCCAGCGTGCTTGTTTGACTGTTTGGAATCGCTTTTTGCATTCTCACGTGTCGGGAGATATTCTGTCAAACATGTGCCCTCATCCACACGCAGAATTTAGGTCACTGAAAATGGAGCGTTTGATGAACTCTTTCCAGAGTGAAAATATTCCAAAACACAAAGACAGGGAAAATGGACTCTTTGGCTTGTGACGACACAGTGTGTGGCGTTTTATCCTTTATGTGCATGAGGCGTTTTTGTGCCATGGCAAGCCTGGCCAAAATAGTGCTGGTGCCATCCTCACTAACAGGACTTTTTACATCTTTACACATAAATGTACAGTTACTTTTCCACTTAAAGGAACAGAGGCGTCAGAGTGGGCTGCAGGGGTCACTGCTACATATCCAAAACTCCCAGTGACTCAGACTTCACCACCAGCTAGTTGAACCCACTGGATCCAGTTGCAAAATTATGAATCCTAGATTCATAATATGGAGCTTGGACCTCCAGAAGCCTGCCATAAATAGATTTTATTCAGGCTTTTGATTGGACAGCATGCTGTCTGGGTTACGGTTATATCGCCACCTGTTGGTTTGGCATGTTCTTGACAGCACGTCAGTGGTGTTCTTACATTTTCATACAGACAGATTGTATTAACGACAGTGCTTGTGTGCTTGTGTGGAATTTTTTTTTTTTTTGAGAATGAAAGTGGAAAAACACGGGGACAAGGGCTAGGAATTATAAGAAGTGCTCGTTGTCCTGCTTTAACATGCAACAGGAGATTGAGGGAGGTGTCAGTGGAGCAGTCTGCACAGTCTGGGGAAAAGGTCTAATCAGGCTAAAGTGGAGGCACCTGTGTGAGTGGAGTATGGCTCAGCAGAGCCTTTAAAAAGCCCACAGGTTGTTTCAGGCTGACCTTTTCATGCATGTGTCACAGGCGATCAGAACTGAGTGTTGTTTTCAGTATTGCAGTATGTTCTAAGTTTCTTGATACCTTTAGGGCTAGTTTTATGTTCAGCAGATTGATTAGAAATACTTGGGTTGTTACTCGCTGACAAATAGATGTCATTTTAATTTGGAAACAGTCGAAACAGAAACAGGCTGCCGTACAGTATAAGGCTTTCCATTGTGAGGCTTTGCGAGAACAGTTGAAGCACACCAGCCTCACGTCACAGTTCACTCAGTTGCATTCTCATGTCAAAGTCAAAACTATAACAAGTGGCCGAATATAGAAGTGCTGAGATTTGAAGTAACAGATTGTTTGCTTTCTGTGTCATGCTCTTCCCTGCAGTGTGTATAGTATCAACCTGAGTACACACTGGCCGTTTTCCACAGATGTAGTGTGTGCTGTGGACAAACAGTGTGTGCAACCACAGTGTCAACGCTCTGATACACTGATAGACTGAACAAACACAGGGTCGACGAAAAAGTCACACTGCTCACATGCCAGAATAAAAAGTCCTGTCAGACTGTAATGTTTTGTTTTCTATCTTTTAAGCCTTAACCACACATATACGGGAATTTTATTAAAACAGGTATTTTCAGGTGGCATCATTTCTCAAACGCTCCATTTTTCATGTGCACATGGATACACAGAGACCAGGGTTAAACGCTGTTTGCATGTGAACAAGGGGCCAAACACAGAGGAAAATGTTTGTTTTGCAAAATATCCGCATGGTCAAGGTCTCGGTTTCGACTTTTTTCTCCTTTTTTGCCATAAATCCCACAAAACAAGTTAAGCGTAAACCTCTCATTGCCAGAATAATTGTTGTTAACAGTTAGCAACTAATTCAATGAATCAAAGATGGAAGTGACAGTCATCTCTGTCATAGTGATGTCACTGTACGGCAGATTTGTTTGACAGTAATGTCTTGGTGCAACAGGTATTCATTCATGTATTTTCTCTTGCAGGCAGCCATATCAATGTTCACTGATGTCTGTGTTGTACTAATAAGACCAGAGACAGCTGTCTCGTCAGAAATAGAATTGATTCGGTGCCATGCCTGTGGCAAAACATCTGATGTGCAAAAACCCTTTTAGACATGTGAGACTCGCATCTTTAGCTTCTGTAAACCACACTGGGAAGAGACACCAGTGGCTGATTTTCAATGTGTTATTAAATCAGTCAATGACAGAAAACGTGTCAGTCACATAGCTCTATGGATTTTATATGTGGGACCATGCTAGCTACATAATCTCCCCTCTGCTGTTTGTTTTCTCCAGGTGTTTCAGGGAAAAATGAGGCCACACTTGACAGATAGTGATATGTTCATTTGAAGTTTCTTTGACTTTAAAGAGAAGGGGATGGAGGTTCGAGATTTAGCATCACTGTGGCGTTGTTCACCTTCAAAGAGGCAGGCTAATTCCTGCTAACTTTGATGTTTCTGCAGGTACACCGTGTAGTGGAGATAGGAGTAAAAAGGTGACTGTCTGAGGAGAGAGTGATGCCGCATGCTGCCTGCTAACTACGAACGAGGGGCCAAGATGGTCATCTGTGCCATCGTTAGCCAACATTCCTGTACCTTCCCTTTTATTGAGAGAACAAAAGAGCATCTCTGGTGCTGTAAATACAGTTTGCTCCACTGCTGGCATCCCTGCAGCTTTAATAAGGATGGGATAATCAGCCGTATTGTGGTCCAGTCCTCCTAATGGGAATATCTCAGGAAAGGCTCCGGCAGCGAATCAAACAAAAAGCATTTACTGGATGGTAAAGAGACAAATATGGCTAAAAGTCCTTCGGCCTGGCAATTGGACCACTGGGCAACCTCCATGGTTTGGATAGCACAGCGTGCTGGTTGGCAGCTCCGCAGCTAGAACCAGAGAAAGGAAATGAGAACCTCCCTCTTTGCTTTTCATCTACTGGAATTAAAGTGCCCTTCAGCAAACCAACATACATGGATATATTAAAAATGTTTAAGAGAAGCTTGTGTTTGAGAGGTGCAGGAAGTATTGACACCAAAGTGACGTTTTTTACTTTGAACTTATCTTTGAAGCCCACATTAAAAAAGGATAATGAGAGAATACATAGGACGCTTTTGTTTCCTGAATCTCGTCCAACCAGCTGAGAATCTCTCCCCATTCTGGTTTGCGCTGATGAGCAAATGCAGTCGGTAACCTAGATTGTTGCCTAGGAAGACCGTCATTAAGCAGCCGTCTCTGAGCAGCAGAAAATACCTTTTTTGCTTTCGCTTATCCCCAAGGACACAAACAGGTGTGTGAGTGAAATAATTATGCGTGGCATGTTTGCTCTAAAGTCTTCTGCACAGCTTTGGTTTGCTGCAACTTCAGTGATGAAGATATAAATACATCTGAGCCTACCGTGATGGCAGTTAGCATTTCCTGTTTTAAAGCAGTGTTAAAATGATATCAAATGCAAAGCCATTGTGTTGGGTACCAGATAATCAACCACTTACTCAATATTTAACAATGAATGGTTTAGTGATGTTGGTAGAAAACTGTCACTGAAAGCCCCTTTCAGTAACTCAAGATTTTCACACCATCCAAAGATCCAAAAATCCCTCTGCACAATCCCAAAAGGCCAACGGTTCAGCTTATGAAATATATATAACAGTATATAGTCTTACAATGCATTTTACACCATAATACATGAAAATCATCACTATCCAGACACTGGTAATCACTCCACATGTTTATTTCCCTTTGCCATGTGTGGAAATCCACAACAACAAGTACTTTCAGGATCATAAGAAAATCTGATCTGTGGAAAGGAAGGAGAACATTTACGGAATGGCACTGAAGAAATAATGAGAACATGTTCCAGTCCAAAAAGATGAAGAACACCTACAGAGGCACACTCTCACTCACTCATGCACACAACACACATAACAATATAGTACTGACAGCTGCACTGAACATTGTTATCCTGATTAAGAGGAGGTGTTAAAATGTGCAACATTTACATCCACAAGACACTAATAATGTAAAACTGTCCCACTATAAAAACCATCTTATCGACTGTAACAAAAATGGTTCCATTCATTCTCAATAACCTTGAACATAGATGGCAATAAATCTTTAAAATAAAAACACATTTATCCTCTTGCTGCTGATCTCTGGGAAATGCAGAGCGAAAACAGAGCAGCAGTGACCGCTCAGCACCAAGGATAAAAGAAGAAAAAAACACGGATCACTTACACTACCTTGAAAGGATTTAAGACAGTAAGAAGCGGTAAGATCATTTGCATATGACCTTGGGGAGTGTTTTGGTATGAGACAGAAAGGTGCTTCTCCGTCCGAGGATCTAATCAGACAGCTTGATTAAACCCGTGCAGACCCCCTGTTGCATGAGGGCTTTGCAGCTCACGTGTGTGAGCGTACACTCATTCAAGAATCACTTATCAAGGTAAATGAGCATCAGTCAAGGTCTAAGATGCACTACATACGTATCTGTCACAGTGCCTTCTACTTCAAGTCTCTACCAAGCATTTCCTGCGTCTTGGTAGACATTTGGACATGACATGAAGAGAAAAGGAGAGTTTTTAAGGTGTCAAAAAAGTAAAAAAGTAAGTTTTTTTTGACGGGGAAAAAAAAGATGTTTGGATCTCATTGTGATGGTGATGTGAAGAATTAGCAAGTGTGTTTTTCCATTTCACTGTGTCACTAATGCTTCGGATCAGCCCACAGTGTATACAATATCAGCTAATTAACTTCCCTTTCTGGCCTCAGTCATGCTCCCACTCGCTGTCAGTCCTCCCTCTCTTTTCTCTGAGCTCCTCTGCCACCAGTCCTCCTCACATCCCTCCTCTTTCTCTGTCTGCCTTTTTCGCCCACGTTTTCCATCTTTGGTAATTTGGCCCAAGTTCATCTTGTCACCTAACGGATTCCTCAGCAAAGTGAAAAATGACATTTTGGGTCGGGGACTTCAAGGATGGTCAAGTTAATGAATGACCACCAGATGGCCCTTATTAGGCTAATGTGTTCCCCCTCTCTGCAGCCCCAGCTCTCGCCTGGGGACTTAACTCGCTGGCAGCTAGTGTATATGTGTGTGCATTTCTGTTTCTATGTTTATGTGTGTCTGTGCATGTGAAGTATAGAAAGCAGGGGGGTTTAACTAAATATGTGTTGTTGTTGTTGAGTTAAATCAGGTTAACCTGAGAGGATGAAAGGACACAGCATCTCCACGTTAACCCGGCTGCTCTCTGGTTTGATGGGGTCAACTGTCCACTGCTGTCCCGGTCACTCCAGCACCCAGCTGACCCTCAGCCCTCCCCATCTGACAGCCTGACAGCAGCCACCGCTGCTGCGCTCAAGTCTGAAGTTTACATGCAAAAAAAAGGAATCAGAGAATGTGCAGCAAGGCGCTTTCCCTTCCAGTCTGACCGCGTGTTAATTGCCTCATTTATAATCCCTGCTCATCAAAATGAATAATTGTTGCAATGCATACATCCACCACAAAGACCTTTGTTAAACTCCAGAATTATGCTAAACACAGTAATTAATTGAGTTTAATTTATTAGATCGTCATCAGTGTAAGCTGCCTCGGGGCCTTTGTGTTTCCGTAGGTGAAAAGTTGTAGCTACGAGAGATGAGAGCAGAGCTGTCAAATCAGTTTCAAAGGAGGGCCGCCGGAAGCTGCTCAACGAGTTCCTGGAGGCCTCAACATCTTCTCTCACCAGCAGATGGGATTCTTGATTATGTAAAAGATCCTTTCGTACAAATCACATCAACATGTTTTGTGAGCAGAATTTAATCAGTTAAACGGTTGACCAACAGCAAGCAGTCTTGGCAGTTTTGACCTTTGAGGGGATGGAGAGCCAGAGAGTCCAAAATAGATGACGCTATCATAGCTAATTAGCTATGTTGCCACCTTCAGTTTTATTTAATCTTCTCTGGTTAAATAAACTGTTCAGCACAAAAGAGAGAAGCTGTGGATGCATTGTCCAATTAATCACCAAGCTAAGCTAACGATCGAACAAGCTTCTTAGTCAGTTAGCAAACTCATTAGCTTTATTTTCCCTTGAAAACTAGCGCTAGCTCTTTATTTCATTTGTAGTTCGGGAATTAGGCCGCACATTGCAGCTTTTTCTTTTTTGCGGGTCATTTATTTCTAGTATCGTGATGTTAGTTGTACTGTAGCTGAGCAGGGCTAGTTGCTTTGTTATTCTGGCTTAGGGTTAAACTAAAAAGTTAAACTTAAGCTTCACAATAAAATGATCAGGAAATGGACAAACTGACTGAAACTCCTCATCTGGTTTTATGCTTCTCTTGTCTCCCCTAAATCAGTCTGGCCTTGTAACACAAATATAGTTACATATGTTAGCAAAACAATATGCTAAATAACGCCAGCTACAGTTAGCCTTAAGGTAGCTAGCATTGCTTTTATTCTTGAGATGAAGACAGCTTTTACAATTACAATTAGTCATTTGGCAGACACTTTTATCCAAAGCAGCGTACATATGAATTCACACACCGATGGCACAGCATCAGGGGCAGTTTTTGCCATGTGGACTGCCAAGGCCAGGGGTCAAACCATCAACCTCCTGATTGGTGGATGACCACTCTACCTCCTCAGCCACAGCCACTCTTTTAATAAACTTCAAGACCGTACAAAACAGACTTATGGGGCCATGATATTTTCACTGCTAGGCATTTGATACATGCTTTAGATACTGAAAATTACAGTTGTCACACAAACGCTGAAATTCAGACTCAACATGGCTGACTCAGAGTGATGTTTTTACATGCTACAGCAGGAAAAATATGTAAATAAAGGCTGAACTCCATTTAGCTGCTTCACTTCAGGGTACTGATGTTGTGCATGCCAGCTCGCTGTCACGCTGTCTTGACTTACTGGGAACAGAATGGAGCCATTGTTAATGTTATTAGCAGCACCTGTGCTCCCATTATGACAAGATAAATGGTTTGCTGTGAAAGAGGCCTATAGCACAATACGTTGCAGTAAATGTACCGGCCTCTTTCAGTCGAATTGCACACTCTGTTCGCATGCCCTGACAACTGACATTCGGACGACAGCTTAAAAGGGAATTCAGTTGGCAAATTTAGTTGCATTAAATGCAGCTAACAGATCTATGCCATGTGAGCGACCTCATAAATGAAATGCAACTGAATGAGCAATTGATGCGTGAGCGTGGTTGCCACTGCAGACTAAATAGGGCAACAACATCGTTATCCATCACGCTGAAAGTGTAAAACTGTAATAAGGGAGTAGGGTGACCTCAGGCGGGACTGAAACTCTTCGTAGTGGTGGTGTGGTGCCATCAGCGGAGGTTGGGACATAACTGCTGATGCCACCACATTCCCAGGAATGACAAATGGGATCTGAATACATCTGGAGGTGCTTCAGGGGACACTAGGGAATGGGCACACTGCGAATGGCACGATTGCCAGTTGAGGTTAGGAGGGAAAGAGAGAGTTGAGCTCACTCTCTGCTTTGCCTCTAAGACCCCAAAATAGAAGCCCTGCCTCCCACATCTCCATCATCTCTCTGCCACACAGGAGGAAACAGGGGTCTGCATACATAATGTAGAGACCTCTATGGGCGTATATCAGTAACTAAACTACCTCTTGCCACAAATATGCTTAGAGCTACAGTATGAAAGTAAAGTGTAATCATACATGGCTGCAGCTGCATGTCAAATAAGACACATCCACGCATTTTATACAGCCAATGGGGGATTTGAGGCTTGGTTGACCTTGTGTTAAAGATAATCTGCTTTATTGTTATTATTATTATTATTAGCTTATTGATTCCATGTTAACCAACAAAAGGTCTTTGTTTTTCTTGAAGCTTTCCTCCCTTTTTCCTATCTTGAAAAAGGTTGAAAAATCAATGTGGATGCTTCAACCATCTTAATTGATTTTGTCTTATAGATAAATATAGGCATAGCTAAATACTATCACAATGGAGAAAGTAGTATTGCTTAGTTAGCATATTAGCAGTAACTGCCACCTCTGCAGCCCAGTGGAATTCATGTCATTTTGATGTGGTGCTTTGAAATGACATACACGGATGTATTTAATTAAAGAGTAATTAAACTCATAACTTTGAATGGAATAGAAAGAAGGTCTACGCAAGGTCTATTATGTAAGGTCTGTGACAATGGTTATCATCAGCTTCAAAGGAATAACAATTGAAGGTTTTATATATCTTTTATGCAGTTTAGCTAAGAGCCTTAAATGTTTTAATCCTTTTTTTTCTCAGTTTTCTACCTTCACGGACACACACAGAGATGCAGCATGGTCCGCATTCACACATGCACACAGACATACTCTATACAGCAATTTCTATGGATGTGAATCTTCCCAGCAGTACCTAAAATAAACGTATCTAGCATTTAAACAAGGTGCACTGGGGACTGTGTTGAGCTCGCACATAACTGTATATCCCCATAGCAGTTCACAGGCACAGGACCAAACCAAATGCTCAGGCAGTTAATGTGCCATATTATAAATGTGATAGTTATGTAAATAATTGAGATCGCTGTCTCTAGCAGTCGTTTCAGCCGTGAAGATCTTGTAACACAAGGTTTATGATGCTGGAAAATCCTTCCAGCCCAACTTCAATAATAGAAGGCATGATGAGCTAATGCAGTTGGAACAGAGGGGCAAATGAAATGTAACCGAGACAGTAGCTTACCATACAGAGTGATAGTTTCCCTCGTCTCCTCTGCCAAATTGGAGTGGATCAGTGTGTGCTCCAGCCTCCCGTAAAAACCACAGGGGAGGCACGAATTCCAGGATCTCTTAGATATGTGAAAGTACATTGGCGGTGTTGAAATGAGCACAAGTGAAAATACTGGTTTAGAAATCAACTGGAGTAAAAATGAGAGCACAACTGAAGTTAATTTACCCAATTAAACTTAATGTTCCCCGTATTTATCTTTAAATTTCCCCTTAGGGTGCTTCAGCGTTAGATATCACATTTGCACATTGTTAACTAACATCACATACATATTCTGTGTCTCCCAGCGGTGCCTTGAGGCAATATCACATTTATATTGAGGAAAACGTTCAAATTGAGCACGCCATGTCTTTAAGGCTGCCCCACTACATGAAATGCAAATTTCTAGGTGCCTTTATGTACATTTACCAATAATCCAGTGTGACAAATTTGGCACTTGAATTCTATACAATGTAAGTCTGCCATGGTGAGTCAGCTTCAGTTGTTTGTTCCAAACTCATGAACAAAATAAAATGTGAATCAACAGAATTCATCTGAAACGATGACAGTTTGCAATACTTCTGTTAAGTCACCAAAACTTGCTCCCTGTTCAAAAAAACTATTGGGATACACCCAAATACACCTTTTGGTCACTTCTTATACTGCATCAGACTCTTTTCTGAGTAATTCTATTGCAAAATCTATTTCTAAATTCATAAATATCACTGGCAACAGGAAACTCCTGACGTATAGAAGGTTTTCTTTTCCATTATTGTTTGGCAGAGATGAAAAATTTGGCTTTTTAAAATTTTGTTTTACAGCTGTTGTGTCTGACCAGCTGCTCTTCCCGGTAGCATCATCATGTAACATATGTGCACGCACACAGGTTGTCAAATACTCACGCTTTGAGGCAGCTCTCACTGAAGAGAGCCTTACTGTATATGTCTCAATGAGGCACACTTTTACTTTAAAATAGCTCCAATGTAAACCCATGTGCAAGGTGACAGGCTCTTGTCTTCGGAATTCGTGCACACCGTTTGAATTTGCTAGAATGGCGGACCCTGCCACCGCTGCTGTGTACAGAGAGGTTGCACACACATTAAAGCACAATAGAGCCAGGCATCAATGCATCATTATGAGTCTACTAGTGATGTACAGACTGGGGCATTATATTTGTTATTCATGTAATGTAAAGAGTTTTGTTCCGCTTTGTGATGATTTACTGTCATGTAACCATGGTAACTAACCCATTGGAATAATTTAGTTGATAGCTGTGTGGGAAATCATTTCAAAATAACAATAAATGTATATTCTGCATCAAGTGTAGTATTATGACCTTACATTATGTGTTATTGCTGCTTCAAGACACATTTCTTCCAGCTACAGTCTGACTGGGTCACAGGTGTGTACTCACCCACACCTACGCTCTCCAAGTTTTTCGGTACTTTTCTCTACTTTCTATATCAATTCATGCATTGAGAAAAAAACTAGCGTGGAACATACAGGGTGTCATCACACCCAAGAATTTATTTATAGACTAAACACAAGCGCAGACTGAATGTAACTGCTGCAAGTATCAAATATACATGTGACTCCAGATAGGATGCTTTTGTCAAACTCTTTGTGTATTTCCGTGCATTTGGACTCAGATTTGTTTCTAGGTTCTGAGCGAACTCCGCTTCAGCTGCTGGTGTTTGATGACCTTGAAGGAAGGAACAGCAGTCTGTATGTATTCTTTACGGATGTGAGGAGCAGAGTGTTCGAAACTGCATGTATAATGTGGCTAAATAAAACTTGGAGTAAGCTTTTCAGGAAATTAAAGGATTCATCTTTAAGCATTCCATAATGCTGATTATTATTGAAGGCAATGTTTGAGCCACCATCTGTTACCAGTGTGTGCGTGCGTGCGTGCGTGCGTGCGTGCGTGCGTGCGCGCGCGCGCGCGCGTGCGTGCGTGCGTGTGTGTGTGTGTGTTGGGGCATACATTCTGTACAGCTTGTATGTGTTTGTTTGTATTGTCACTACGACAAAGAACCGCAGCTCTGAAAGTGCACTAGAGTATGCCTTCATTTCATGCCGCAATAAATGCAGTCACCCTGCACACACTTCACTACTGAGAAATGCCAAGCCATGTCAACATGCACAACACGGCTATAGAGGACATACGTCCCTCAAATCAGTTCTGACTACGTAACTATGCATGAGAAGAAACTAAAGAGAAAGCTAGAATAACGTAGCTGCAACCTGTAAAGAAGGATGCCCGTAAAAGCTGATACCGGAGTGTTAGTGTGTGTGTGTTTCTGAATGGGCAAGTGTGTGTGTGTTTGTGTGTGTGTGTGTGTGTGTGTGTGTGTGTGTGTGTGTGTGTGTGTGTGTGTGTGTGTGTGTGTGTGTGCTTTATGGTGATGAGCTGTCTGAGTGTGTTCCGTAGACAGCACCTCGGTGTTTATGCAGTGCTGATAGTCTCCAGGAAAACAGGGGGGAAAGAGTGCTGCTTGATATTTACACACAGCAGCCATACCGTCTGGCAATGATGATGGCTCCCTCATGGCCCCAAAAGACAGCAGTAAACCCAGAGAAGCAGGAGCGGGACAGAGTGAGAAATAGACTGGCATATACGCAGTGCAGTCGCAGAAGTCAGAACATGGCAGGTTTTACGAGGGAAGTGGAGATTGAGGGAAAAGTAGACGAATGACTGCACCGCTAAACTGATACGAGAGAGAGGGTGAGTCAGCTGAGCAGGTCATTCTGGTGTTTTTGCATGTTACAATATAAATCAGATCTTTACTGTTTACGTCAGGACTGACAGTTTTTGCTTTAATTAATTTTTATTTGAAAATAAGCTTCCAAATTTGACGGATATTGGAAACATTTTCTGTGTCATTGCACACAGCCTTGCAGTTGAGAACAAGAATTTCGTCCCTGTTGGTACTTTCAAGGAGATATCTGATTCAAGTCGCATATGTGACATATTCCCAAGCTGTGTTTCTGCACAATTTAATGGGTTTTCAGGGCCACTTTTGCTTTAGACTTCAGGTTTGATATTCTCACAGAAGTTTGCGCTGGCCTGCCCTGTAATGGCTACCTGGAAGGTGGGAAGTCAATCTAAATATGCAGCATTTTTTAATTTATATGTGGAGCTCAGCAAGACAAAGCTCCTCATTTGCAATATATTATCTGTAATCATTCGTCTTCATGTCTGACAGAGGAATGATGGACAGGAGGCTTTCGTCTGTTACACAGCTGAAGTATGTACTTTGACATGCGGGGCCACGATGAGGACTGTGCCAGGGACCCTCTGATTTGGGATCAGCCTCACGTTAACTGCTATATTATCCACGACAAGAGCTTCTCGTTCCATCGGTCTCAACGACACAGAACTCTCTGCTCGTCTTCAAAATCAAAGAGGACTGCACAAGTCCAGAAAGTTGGGTCCCAACGATCTCCCAATGCTGTAAAGCCAGCTGATGTCACCCTCTCACCAGCCATCTGTCACACTGGTGGTCCAACCTCAGCTGGAAGTGGCCTGGTAGTGGATCCAGACTGGCCCGGGCAAGGCGAAGCCCGCCTGGTGGGTATTTAGTGCAGCGTCTCTCTCCACCCCTGCAGCGCCAGCAACAGCCCACTCCACTCATCCTTTTGGTGCCCGAGCCCCAGTCTAGCTTCAGCACCGGCAGGTAACCCGGCGGCAGATGGCCGAGAAGACCACCACCCACACACGCACAAACACGCACACACACACAAGACCTGCACATGCATGCACAATCGCTTTCTGAAGAAGCGACAGTAAGCATCAACATATGGTCTGCATCTTGTACACACTTGTACAATTGTTCACTGCATGGTTTCACACACCCACAGCACTGTTAACATTCACCTTTTTTGCGTTCTTTTTAGCTCGATATATTTAGAAGTATGGTTGATTTGGTTCATTATTATCAGCGTGATAACAGCAACCGTTATCCCCATATTCATTCACACCTATTAGCCAATGAGCGAGTGAGAAACAGCACCCCACCGGCTGCAGGTTATTTAAGTCCTGTGGAGGGAACAGCAACAAAACACGGCAGTAACACCATGGCAGCCATTTAATGAGCACTACTACACTTAAAGGACCAAGTCCTGGTTTTAGCCAGGAAGTCACTTCTGGGCAAGCTGTGCTAACAGAGATGAGTCTGACCAAGATAAAAGCCAAATTACACCATAAGTTCTCTTTTAATTTACTGGCAAGAGTTTGCAATTATAAGCACCGCGCTCCTGTAGCTGCTAAGCTGTTTGCACACTGAAGACTTCTGTTTGAAAATATTAAACAGCATAATGGTTATAAGAGTTCAATCATTTGAATTAACTGTTAAAATGCTCCAAATCTCCAAACTGCTCGCTCAGTATTCATTCCACAGTATGCAAGGTATTTGTCCGCCGATTGAATTATGATTCCAGCTTAATATGTATAAAATAAAATATTATCTTTATGTTCTGACACTAACTCAGACTGATTGACATCAATGTGTCATGATCACTAGTAAATCTCACTTTCTTTAAGAGAAATTTTCAGTGAATCCTCATAGAAAGTTGTGGCAAATTAGTTAAACACACTCCACTATAACACACGATATTCCACAACGACACATTAGAAGAAGCAATGTATATCTTTATTATGTGCTATGTACAGATTTTTACAGTATGATACAGCAACAATACACGGTAATGCTACACAGTCAAGATTGCACAGTTATAGAGTTAGGCCACAGCGGTCGGGTACCGTGGTTATGAGACATAACGTGGAGTGTACAATAAGTACAGCATACATCTTTGGCTTCATGGGGTTTACAGAACATGGACGCAGCGAATGCAAACTTCAGTCGAGGGTGAGCAAAAGAACACGGAGAGACGAGGGGGGATGATTTGTCAATGATTTCTTGGATCAAGGAAGGATTTTCAGCCCAGAAAAAAGAGAAGCCACATATTTTCTTCATATATGGATTACTATTATGTTTCTATTCAGGTTAGCACAGAGTCATCCTTGTGTGTTGGTTGAGGAGATTGTATCCTTAAACCCCTGCAAGGCTCAGACTAGCCCGGCCCAGAATCCCGTCAAAATGTATTTCCACACGTACGCCGCGTGTGCCTACGCATATGGACATAATCTGTGCGCACACTGTATATGAGGAGACAGCAGTGGTGAGAGCCAATTCTAATTCATTCTCTAATTGGCATCATTTTTCTCAGTCTATTAATTTGTGGTAAAATTAAACTACCCCTCATTTTGCTGGGGTTTGTTTATAGAGAATCAGACCGCCTCTCTCCCTCCTCTCCTGATAATACTGAATCTTGTGTTCTCCTCCTGCCAACATACAGCAGTTACAGCCCACAGAGCATCGGGGTGAGGGACAGAATACAGAGAGAAACTGAGGAGACAGAGATTGGATGAAAGATAGATGGGGAGCGAGAGAGAGAGAGAGAGAGAGAGCGGGGAAGTGACAAGGTGAGGCAGAGCGAGGGAGAGGGGAGCCGACAGAGAGATGGATGCAGCGGGGTCGCTGAGGTGAGGAGATGGTGTAATGATTAGATCACAGATACCCTTGAGCCTTCCTCCCGTCCCTCCCGCGCACAAAAAATCTGGAAGCGCACTCGGGAGGGGAGGAAGGCCTGCAGTTGTAAATGGCCCCGCTGTCAGAGTTCATCTGGGCGGAGGAGGAGTGCGGGGAGTGGATTACCGGAGTCTGCGATTACAGAAGCATATTCCGCTATCTCCACTTTCCCCAAGACGGGAGAGAAGCTCGTGCTGGATCACATTTGTGCTGCTGTTGTACCGCAGGTTTCCTAAAGATGTTATAAATTTAATGTTCAGAGACTGCAGGCGTTTCAGGAAGCAGGAGAGGAGGGGAAACGGCATCCTAAGAGATCCTGCTGGACATGAAGTTCCTGAAATGTCAGGAAATTTCGACAGAAAGTCGAAGAAACTTTACTACGCAGCTGCTTTTACAAATGCCTTCATTTTAAATGCATGGTATGGTTTGCAGTCCACCTCCCTGCTCGCTTCTTTCAAAACCCTACATCCTGTGTGTTTTGATCACTCGGTTTTGTCTGGAAGGCGTCTCCTTCCCCTCTCTCTCCCAGCAACAAGTCTGAGGCTGATGCTAATTTCTTCCTCGACGATTGTTCACCTCCTAATCAGATGATGTCATCGCCGAACTTTAGCAAGTTGAAGGTGACTGCTCGAAGAGGAGATGTGTTTAGGATGCTTCCATCTAGTGGTCACTGTTGATAATACTAAGTTAGAAAGAGGGAGATGTCGGACAAAAACACATTAATATGAGCCTTTCGACACATTTCTTCAGTCCGGTAGTTAAACAATGTGACTGAGAGCAGAACTCTTTTGTCATACATATCATAATGGCGTGGGGGGGGCAGGGCTGGCAGCGGGCTGTTAGTGATGTTCAAACATAATGGCTCCATTAAGCGCATACAAAAGCATATCATTACAATAAATTCGTACTTAGATTCACAAAATAGATTTCTGACACAATACCCAATGACATCGACACAATGAAGACGTGACAGGGGAGGGCGAGGGCGTTGAAAGGAAGCAATGCCCCGAGGGCTGCGACCAGAGGCACGATCCACTCGTGGATGCTTAAACTTGGAGATTAGCTATGCAAGTTCTGACTTTACTCAATGTCTCATTCAGTATCCCACCATGTTTTTCACTTAAAGTGCCAACTGGAGAATGCTGCCTCTCGGTAAATTACATCTACATGTGTTTCAGTGACCATTTTATGCATTTTATGTACATCACATGTTACATAAATAGTTTCCCCTTAACAGAAAAGAGATGGATGCTTTGTAAAATGTCAAGCGTGGGTGTGTGTAAGTGTGTGAAAGTCTGCATTTGAGGAGTGAGGAGGAACATAGGAGGTATAGCCAAAGAACAACTTCAGACTGAAGAAATGAAAGGACTACTTCAACATAATGTTCCTCATAGAAATGCATGTGTGACACACGCAGCTGTGCGATTGGCTGACTGGCAGGTCCAGGGAGTGTGCCTGCTGTGTGACCAGACCGACCATGAATTAAATAAAAATGTCAATATGTACATATTTTCTACAAAGACGGGTGGTTGGTAGATTGTTTTACAGCAAAAGAGAGGCGACACACTGGCTGAGATGAAAACATCGCTCCACAAAGACAACTGCTGGGGAGCTTTTGGCCTCACCTCCAGACATGAGTTGATCATTATTATTATCATTTGGATCTGTGTACACTGCTGTCTGACGACATGCTGAAGTGTTTATTCCCTCAAATGTGGGAAAATCCTCTTTCACTGTGGATTAAGTGCATAATGTATACGGGGGTGAGGGTGGGACACAAAACAGGAGAGGGGATGAGAGACAGTTAGCAGGAAGTGGGAGGATGTCTCAGTTCTTTTGGATACATAAATAGCGTTGATACATAAATACCTTTTTAAATTTGAACTTTTCAAATCCCCTAAATTACAAGTGTTTGGTATTTCTGCACAAACTGTATTCATGCATGGAAAATCCTCACAAACAGCAGTTGTTAGAGCCACTAATTGTCTACTAATATGTAGGAAGAAGATGGCAAAATGTTTGTCGGGTAGATGCATTGCAAGAATTAAACCGCTTCATATCTGTAGATGGTGAAACTGAGAAAAACAGTTCCAAGACAAAAAAAAAAAAGCAAAAGTGAGATGGATAATTGGGAAATAAGAAGAACAAAGCTGGGCTGCCTTTGTGTTTTATCTGCTTTTCTTTCTTCTATTAAGGGGACAGGAGGCTTCCAGGTAGCATGGCTTGTTCCCCGACAAGCCGCTAATGCCTCCAATAAGATAAAACCTCGGCGAATGTGCTCCTGTCGACAGAGCTGCCACCGATAAGAGCAGAGGATCGCTAACGGCCAAGACAACCAAAAGCATGAGAGGCTGGGCTGGAGATAAAGAATGTAGGAGGTGGGAGGAAAATAGGAACAACGGCGATCAATTGCTGGCACTGTGCAGCGATGCTATCCGACGCCATCCCTCTCTTACATCTCTTGTAAGAGTGTGTGTGTGATCATAATCTGAAGGGGAGGAGAGGTGGGTGGTGTGTGTGTGTGTGTGTGTGTGTGTGTGTGTGTGTGTGTGTGTGTGTGTGTGTGTGTGTGTGTGTGTGTGTGTGTGTGTGTGTGTGTGTGAATCTGGGTCACCAAGTCATCAATAACCACCTGCATTAGTGGAAGAAAGAGGCAAGGTCAAGACTGACTGAAATCCTGACTGACTGAGTGAGAAGGGGATGAAAGGAAAGAGAGAACTTTACAGTGCCGGTCTTTTCCAGCTCGGATGACTCTATTCCCACAGGGGCCGGGAGTGAGGATGGATGGATGGATGGATGGATGGATGGATGGATGGATGGATGGATGGATGGATGGATGGATGGATGGATGGATGAGCGCATGAATGGAACAGTGGCATTTGAGTATCTACTTTTGACAGACTGGCGACGGCCGATTTGGCAAGCAGAAACAGGTGGGAGTTGGGGGCTGCGGCTGGCTGGGGCAGAGAGAGGAAGGAAGGGTGAATTATGGATGGACGGACCAAGCTGGGGAGGGAGGAGGGGTGTCTGGCGAGGGCTTGTGCCCCCGCTGACAGGCAAGCTGCTAGTTGGTGGAGTCACTTAGCCACACAGAGTCAAGCAGAAATGATGGGGCCATCTTTGCATGTGCAATGCTCTGCAGCCCTTTTCTCTCCCAAAGACCTCTGGGACGCTCGTAGGCCGCAGGACTCCATCGAGGAGAGTGAAGCCGTCTGCTTTGCTCTGAAAAGTAACACTGGAGCAAGCAGCACTGCAGAAGCTCACTGTCTTTGTCACGCTCGTGTGCTCAGTTTGCTTACTCCATTGCTGCCATTCTTCCTTTGTCGTACTCTTCTTCACACGCCGGGCCTCTCACTCCTCACAGTCCTCCACGTATGTGGATGGGAACCAGCCGACCTGAGGGGGGAGGAATGGCAGTGAGTGACAACACGGACAGTAACAGCAAGGAGTTGACTAGCAACAGGTCCATTTTCAACTTTTCTAACCTATTTGCATGTCTTAAACGTCTCAAAGCACAGCACCTGAGCTGAAAAAAAGGCTAAAATGTTCCAAAAAACATCTAATCAATCCACTTTTTTACGTTAAACACAAGGCATTTTGGCGTTGTAGTTACAATTGGAATAGCTAGTCTTAAACTGTACATTAAATAATATGTATATTTCTTTTATTTTGACCACTTTTCGTGCTAAACCAGAAAGTGAGAGCCTGCTGCTGAAAGGTTCTGGTGGTGTAAACCCGTGTTTCTCTGCTGACACATTCAGCCAGCTTTTTTCCAGCCTGCAGTGCTGATTGTTGTTGCTGGTTGAAGGCTCTAAAGAGAGTCTAACAGCTCTCCACAGACTCTACATTCAGTGTTTAGTTTTCACCAGAGCAGCATCAACACACACATCAGGCTCCAAGAAAACAGAAACGCTTCTTCATTTACCACAGCTGTTCACAAAACACACTCACAGCACATTACAGAGGGCTGCAGCGCACACACACAAACACACACACAAACACACACGGGCTAGAATGCAGCGCGTGCGAGTGGGAGTCGGCCCATGTAGCTCCCTGCATTTAGAAGCAGGCTTTTCTCAGCCCGATTATGAAGCGCTGTTGGTATTGGATGGGAACGTTTAAGACATACAAGAGCAACAAACTCGTCCAAGGGATGATACGGTGAAACAGAAATGTTGGAAAGGTGTACATGACGGACTAAAGATAAAACATGCTGAATCTGAATGGCCCTTCCAGGCACTTGTAGACGAGGTTATTTACCAAGGCCCATTTTTAGCACTGCTTAAAACTGGATTTAAGAACTTTAAGAGCAGCCAGATGAAAAAACAAAACTGAGTAAACACGGCTAATGAAAGTTCTGAAAGTCTTCTGTAGATTCAATATCAGTGAATGTAAACATAAAAGCAGTGCAAAGCTACATATTTCACAGCTTTGCTATTATATCAAATGAAAGTTTTATTGAAATCTTAACGCTGCTGCTTACCCTGCCATTGACCTCGCCCCTCCACCAGCCGTTGGCTCCTGACTTTGTGTAGATCTTCACCACGTCACCCTCCTGCAGCGACAGCTCCCGGGTGTCACGTGAGCTGAAGTCGTACCGCACTATCGCCACGCCGATCACCTTCGGCGTTAACACTAGAAAGAGAGAAAGAGAGGTTGGGTGTGTGAAATATGCGAAATGTGGTCCATCCGAGGCTCAAGAGGATGCATTTGATAAGAAATGTGAGAACGTCAGTGTCAACACATGTGCACGCACACACACTCACACACACACACACAGATGGAGATGCGTGATATTTTTATTTTTTAATTTGGCCAGAAAAAAAACCTGTCTAGCACTACTATGAGCATGATGTGATTAATGTGATGTGCAAATTAATTGAGCTATTCACACCAGCAAATTTAAACAGGAGTGTTTTTGAAGTGTTTACCACAGAGGAGATTTACTCTTCTACATTTAAACAGGCTGGACCACACAAACTACTTCCTACTTAAAGATTAGCTTGTTGCTGCTAACTGTTACATCCAGTTAGAGCCAGCTGTTGGTGAATATTCATGTATTTAAGTGGCCTTTAATGGACACCATTTCCCATAAGCCCCAGATGTCCATAGGTTAAATGTCATAAGTCAACAGAAGAGCAAGTTGAGGGTAGTTGAGACATGTCCTCCTAAACACGTCTTCAGCCATCAGTCCTCTGTCCAGCAGTTATTCAGGACTTACGATCATGTAAATATCTTCACTGCTGCGCTTGTAGTTTTTTCATGGGAGCTGTAGTTTTTCTGTGCTCACAAAGTAATCACTGTTTAACTTAACTCAAACTTAAAATCATGAAGATTTCAGTGTGAACCAACTGCTGTAATGGATGCTGGCTTGTGAACAGCTGAAAGAAGAGTTTTAACTTTATCAGATATCACCTGGAAAACTATTTTTAAGTTAGCATCACTAGTTTAGTCATTTCATAAGTTTTAATGGTGTGAGCTAGCTCATAGTTACTAACAACTTTGGCTTTACAAATGGATTTACAAATAGACGGTGCAGCCCAATTTAGAAAATGTGTCTGGTTCCAAATAAAAGCCGAGGGGGAAAAAAAAAACAATGTCGAGATAGAAATGCTGAACACAGAACTTATTTGCTGTCTCATAATTTGGCAGGTGATCTGATAAACAACAGAAAATCAGCTAATCTAAGAACAGTTTGTCCGTTCAACCAGTGTGTGTGATTTACTTCACGCTGCCAAAACTAAAAAAGAGAAGTACGGCCCTTGTAGGTACCTGGTGCATCGCTTTAGTTGAGAGAGTCCAGCTGGAGTGTTCTGACAGGCGTGTGTGTATGTGTATGTGTGTGTGTGTGTGACTAGACAGCTTGTTGAGGAGACAGCAGTATGAGAGACAGCTGTGGAGAAGGCTAGCTAGTTACCACTGCTCCATCCCATCCTGACGACTCTCTACCTTCTCCAGACACTGACTGGTGGGTCGGACTGGGCTAAGCTGACAGGTGGAAATGGAATGTCAGAATATCTCTGCAACCTAGCCATGGGGATAGAATATCTAATATAGAGGAGCTCTGTGTATTTGGACACCTGCACTTTTACTTTGACGGACAGACACACACAAGCAAACACACACCCAGTTCACCTCAGAAAACACCTTCTTCTACTGTTTCTGCCTCACACTCCATGCAAAAAAGCACACACTTACATCCAGTACATACATGCATTACTTAAACAAACAGTTCCTATTCTCCAGAGAGGATGACATGTATGTGCACGCCACTATGGAGGAGGCGAAATGGTGCAATGGCAGCAGGCAGTGATGCAGGCGATGGTGTGAATGCACTGAGCTACAGCCGGCATGCTAAGCAGCCTTCAACATGAAAGAAAAGAGAGAGAAATCAAGTGTTAGAGAGACAGACAGAGAGAGAAGCGATACCTGTACCTGACCAGAAGGGAGCAGAGGAAGGAGGCACAAAGCTGTAGCCGGCAGGAGATACAAAAGAGAGGCCACAGAGCAATGGGGCTATGGCAGGGCAGGCCAGGCAGGGAGCGGAGAGATGCGAGAGGGGGGACAGGGCAGGGATGGGGTTAGGATGGAAGAAGGAGAGAGAAGCAAAGGAGAGAAAATAAAACACGTTTTTTAAAAAAATTCCCACTCAGAGCTCATTTTTTTCAGAAGTATAAAGAACACAGTTGCAGTTTGATAAAAAATAAATTACAGCAGGCACAAGAGGAGCTCTAGCCAGCGGTACTTCATCTCCACCGCCACTGCTCGCACTTCTTTCACTTCATTTATTTACGCTGTTTGGCCTAATGTGGGAACTGTAATTAGAAATCTAAGATTTGAACTCAAGCATGAGGATCGAAGTCTCGGCCTGCTCGGAAATTTTAATGCTAACAAAACGACACATGCAGCGTTCTGGTGTTGGAAAATTAAACCGAAAGATCATCCGGATTGGATTAAAGGTAAAAAAAAAACCAAATACACAGCACCGCTAATATTTAGTTGAAATATGAAGTGATGATGTGTCTTGTTTCCAATTTGCCAAAAGGATGTCTGCATCATTAATGAGGGACGCCGTCTTCACTTGTTCATTTAATTGGGAGGAACATGCAGTCTACTCACAATTACAGCACAGGGAATAGATTCCTATTTGCATATTTATAAAGACAATCATCCGGCTGTAACGCAGCCACAACTGCAGATACACATCTCCACAAATTTCCTCTGACAGACACGCTTGACTTGATAACTTATCAGAAAATGATATGCTTTATTTCATATTCAATTATTACAGCACTTTCCTGCGGTGTTATTGTTTTTGTGTTGTGTTTCTGAAGCTCACAGAGTCCACAGTGCACGTTCGCCTTAGAAAGGCTGACTGTGCCTTCTCTTGCGAAGAGCTTGAGAAACGCATTTGTATTTCTATCCACTGTTTCTACTGGCAGACAAAGAAAGCTACTGGCATTGATCTGACACCAGCAATGTCTGAGAGTTGGCGGTGTTCGTCCATTTCTTTGGGGAGTAGAACCTCTAACCCTGGACGTATTAGTATTTTAGTCTTTGAGGATAACTTGGAGTCCACTGGGTTATGTTGGAATGTCAACATAGCCGCATGGCACACGCACAGACAGGAGAAGTGCAACAGAAACAGACTATAAATTACAAATTCAATAAAAGTAGCCGGCTAAATTGATGCCAATGCGCGATTTTGTCCAGAAAGGTTTAACTGGGGTGAACAAAACAGCCCATTTCAGATGTGGGAGCTATCTGCCGTGGAAAACTCTCATTTAAGATAAACACATTACACAGGGGTGGAGTCAGAGGGGTGGGTGCATCCCCCTGCCACAGTCAGAAAGTGATAGGTAGTTGGCTTATTAACATCATGGATGGATTACTGAACAAGCCTACAGGCACAGGCCTGGGGCCGCTGGAGCAGAGCATGAAGTGACCATGAACACTGCTTGTGGGCAAGTCAATCAAACAGCTGCAAAAAGATGCAAAGAAAGCTTCTAGAAAGAAGCACAAAAGACCCACAAAGAGACACAAAAGGACCGTAAAGAGACACAGAACGACTACATATCTTGTAGTCTGGTTGACAGCCCTTGTGCATGTCTGTGTCTGGAGAGCCCACTTCTCATGATCTATAAACTTTTTTCCCATTGTACAAATATGGGACTCATTTGTAAAATTAATACAAATTACCCTCTTTAAAACAGTGCCCAGTCCAGCCCCATTCAAAAGTTTCTAAACCACCCCCCCTTACACAGGAGCCCACATTTCTGCCACCGGGAAGCGAATCTAATGCCCACAATGGCAGATAGATGCCCAAACTTATGAAAAATGTGCCGCTCCCAACAATACTGCTGGCAAGTTAACTGGCCTGGGTTATTGATATGCTGTAAGGAGAGCAGAGCTCCAGTGGTTTTTAAAATGAATACTAATCAGCGCACTGAGAGACAGCTCAGCAACCCCTAATGGTGTCTAGGTACGAGCAATATGAAGAGGGATCGCCCTCCACTTCAAACAGCCACCAAAACACCAGCTGCATTTTACATGCTTCATTTTTGCAAAATCTGATTTGTGGACCACACCGGAATACACAATGTGAGCTGGCTGACTAATAGAGGAGACTAACATCGAGAGTGCACAGACACACACGCAGTGTATCATTTCACGAGAGAGTGAGGATGAGTTAAAATCCAATCAGCAGCCCAGAGTCCCACTCACACACACTGTCAGCTGAGTTTGTTCCACAGACACAAATTAATTAATATGATGCCACCGTTGCCATTGTTGAGAGACATACTGTTTAAAAAAAAATCCATCAATCAGTCAGTTTTGCCTTCTGCAAACTTGTCCAAAAAAACATACAACAAAGCATGAACATTAATTAGCAGTCTTCCAGCTGAGTTCGAGGAAGATAGAAATCAAAACAAAAGAGTCATTTAAAAGTGAAAGAGAGAAAATGAAGTTTGCACACCAGGAGGAGGCTGCCTACGAGAAATGAGATCACACCGGAACAAAACAAATTTGGACTGAAGCGGCCTCGACTTGTGATTTGAAGCGGCACTCGAACAACAGGCCTCGTCTAGAACAACCAAACAGCTCTGTAGGCTACAATCTGTTCACATCTCCGCCACTTGGAACATGACCGTCAGCGAACCGGGGCTTTTTCTTCCCCCGTCGCACACGGTGCCAATCAGAGTTCAAATGAAATCTCATTTTCCCACTGAAGTCATACATTTTCCATTAACCAACTGATGGGCAATGATGCTTTGCCTGGCTCACGCACTGTTTAATACCTTTTCTTCTGGCACTGCTGGAAACACTCTGCTCGTGTGGCGTGACCATGGGTGCTTTAAGAATAGCACTGAGTCTTTAAACATCTCGTATCCTCACCTGACATTATCAGCCAAGTCAATAAAACAAATACAAGAAGAACTCTTGAGCCCTTCTGCTCTGTCTTCATCACTAAATTACATTCTAAAAAAACGAGTTTTTGCCACATAAATGTCCATATGCATGCCTGAGTTGGCACGTTGGAAATTTTATCTGTTGCCTCACTTCAAACCCAAACATCATCTCATTAAAATCTCAGTTCAAAGTTGCACCCCCCACACCTGTTAAATTCAAAGTCAGAAGGGAAAAACATCTCGCTGGAACACCTGAGCGTTGAGAGGAATCAGGTTAGTTAGGGTAATGACTGACAAAGTCCCACAGTTAAGGAGCAACAGCAGCTGCAAGCATAAATAATCGTCGGCGTGTTGCATTCCAGTGCAGCTCTGCTCGTCTGGAAGTGTTGGTGACAACAGCTGTTTTGTCTTGAGGTGTTGACAGGTTTGTGCGCAAAAGGTAAAAAATATCTCGCAGCTCAAATCTTCACTCCAACTACCGCCAGACGGCACACCCCAACATCCACAGGAACAAAGTTTGCCAACAACTTAATGTTATCCGTGATCATCAGCGAGTCACATGACGTAGCTTCGAGTGATGGTGTGATGTTGCAATACTAACTAATAAATGACTATAATATTCATTTTACAAATAGAATTATATCATAATAGTCATAATGACTATTTTACTCACTCATATTGTGACAAATACAATCCACAAAGTAAATGTTTTATAACTTATCGACTAAAGGCTCTTGACTCGCAGAAGGTTCCACCAGATTATCTCCCTCCCCTGCAACTCAAATTGATTTGATCTTCAGTAAACGTCCAGAGAGCTTTATCAGATTTAATAACATGCTTAGTAGATTCTCCAACCACCGTTTGACAGGTGAGTCAAAAACAATTAACATCAGAGGAACATGGACTGCTTTTAACAACAAATAGCTGCCTAACGTTTTTAAGGGTTTGAAGGTGTTCCCAAGTGAATTAAAGCGGTGTGTGTGAGAGAGCTGGAAGGGTGATAGATCAGGCAGCAGAAGAGGCAGCTGGTGGGAGACCAGCAGAAATCAGCAGAGCCGGTAACAGCAGCATGTTGCAGGAAACTACAACTATTAGCAATGAAAGGAGCATGAACGATCAGCAGTGTCAGATCGCACAGACTGCTTTGCTAACAGGATGCTAATGCTAAATAGCTGACAGCAGCATCGGGAAGGTTACTTTCAAAATGTAATCTATTACATATGCCTACTGACTAATGACTATAAATGACAGTTATATTATGGTTTGTGATCATTATTATCATTATTATTATTATTATTATCTACTACTAGCATACATAACCTGGTCTCCATGACAACGTTAGTTTACCTTATGATTGGCTTTGACAATTTGCTGACAAGCTTTATTGGACCTGTTTTTGCCCTGCAATCGGCTGGCAACCAGTTCAGGGTGTACCCCGCCTCTCGCCCATTGTAGCTGGGATAGGCTCCAGCCCCCCGCAACCCCGAAAGGGATAGGCGGTATAGATAATGGATGGATGGATGGACCTGTTTTTCCGACTCACACGCCTTACAATGGATTCCCTGGCAGTTTAATCTCTGCAGCCGTCTGCAGCAGCTGTGTGCAGGTTCTCACCTCAGCTGTGTTTCACAAGAGTGACTGCAACCTAGAGCATTTACTTGCACTTTAAGGTGATTTTTTTGTTTTTGTTTTGAACAATACACACATAAATGCAAGGTTTAGGCACCATGAAAACGCAATATGTTCATCTGCATTCTGCAACCCAGGTGGAGCAGAATGTGCTGTTTGGGTTTGCTGAAAGCTGGAGCAACCACCACATTTCCCATCATGCCATGCTGGACTGAGTAGTTTGTTAAGTTTGCTGTTTTATATTGCAAAATGCAAATGTTACTTTGTCATATTATTCTACAATAGTGTATACTGCTATGTTACCACTGTGGAAATGTGATGTATTGCTGTTGCATTATGGCCCAATCTGGCTGACGGCATGTGTGACTGTTCATTGTCTCTGGTTTACAATGTGATGCATACAGCTGAAATCATTAGATAATTAATAAATTAGTCAATCAACTAAAACTTGATCATTGGTTGATGTTTTTTTTTTTAAGCAAAAATGGCAAACACTTCTTATGTGCAATGTTTTGCCGTCTGAAGTGCTCTGTATCATTAGCTCAAAATATAGAAATAGAGTGAAGGAGGCATTTCAAGTTGCCACTTTAACTGTATCAAAGTGCTTAGTGTCTCAGCTGTGGATTGTTTCTATTCTTAGTGACTCCTCAGGTCTTTACTTACTGTTGCTACCCGACCGGTTGAGGCGGTGCATTGAAGCATTCTCCGGTTCCCGGTAAGGAAACTGCAGCGTGGTGTCCAGACTCCTAAAACCTTCTCTCAGGGAGTGGTGTTTGTAGTACTCAATCAGCTCCTGGACACACACACAATAAGCAAATAAACAGATATGCAGTCATTTTTATATTTCTTTTATATTTCATATTCCTCTTGAAAATCAGTTTGTAAAACCAAATAAATTTCCAAATGTTTTTTTCCACATCTGCTTGAAAGCTGAATCTTATCATTATCTCAGCACCTTCTACTTTTAGCCTAGAGACGTGAAATAGCCACTTCCACTTCCACGCAGAGCATTAGAATATGTTATGAAAGCTGACTTCAATATCGCACCACTTTTGCTCAGGTTTTCTGACTCTTTAAACATTATTAAAATACTGTTTTGACACGCACTCGCATTCAAATCTTGTACTCAAATACCTGTTTTTAGCAGACTTGAGATCAAGAAAACACAACCCTGGCATAAATAAAACTGGTGAACCTTTCCAATATGCACTGCACTTATCTATAATGCTGAAGCCCTCAGGCCAGTATAAACATGTCTCTAATCATGGCTATTTTTGTGCACAGTGCTAAAATAAAATTCAGGTTCTGACACTTCATTAAGCGAACGCGGTGATTTATTTATGAATTGCATGGTGGAATTTGAAAAATAAAACAGGCTGAATAGACTCACTAATATGCTCCTGAACTTCTTGTTCTCGGCGATGTGGAAGCAGCCCTCCTTGGTCAGGATCTTTATGTGCTTCACGTCGTTGTTGTACCTGTGGGCCATTGAATAAGTTATGAGTGTAATTTCCCTCTCTGATCACCGCCATCGATCGGTGGCCGGCCCCTGGCCCCTGTGGAGAGAACGGCCCTCACTGTAATGCATAGGGTCCCAAAGGTTTGTGACACGTGAATGATGGGGCGGTCAGGAGAAAATGTGCCCCCTCCCCTCCCCTCCCCTCCCCTCCCCTCCCCTCCTCTCCCCTCCACACATGCTTGTGTTTGCATTAACAGGGTGGCTGAAAGAGCTCTGAGGCTGGAGGAGTAAAAGTTGGGGACAGGGTCTGCAGAAATCTCATGTCTGTCACTCACAGTCGTGCCAGCTGCATCAGTCTGCTCCTTCCTGTCCATCTTTACTGGAAGCCACCACAGAATGTCTTTTTTTTATGGAACTATTGCATGAAATTACTCTGACAGTTTGAAATTTTGTTGAAAAATATGGAAACCCAGATGAAAACTGCTGGAGTCAGCTGTATGTTCTCAGTGTCTCTGGTTTGGGGGAAGGGTCTCCTTTAGCTTTAATGTATAAACTCTCTCTTTCAGTCTTTCTTTCTCTGCTGCCAGTGGAGGTCTTCTCAAATGAACCTATGGTAAACTTGCAAACCTATTTATATTATTTACTGGCAGAAAGACCTGAGGTTAATTATAACAAATTCCATATTGTGATCAACCCAAACACCCAAATAGAGAGAAATAACAAAGCATGGCAGCACTTTTTGTCCTGGGTCAGGCCTTGGTCACTAAGAGCAGAGCTGGGCTTGTCAAGATGCCTATTGTTGAAAAACTGAACAGCTTTTTAAAACCTTAATGCTAATGCTGTTGCCAATTCAATGTTAAAGGAATAGTCTAATATCTTTAGAAATACTCAGTTTCTTGCCAAGAACCGAGTATTAATGAGGAAATCAATGCCACTCTCATGTGTGTCCACTAAATATGAAGCTACAGCAGCAGCTGGCTAGCTTGCTTTTGCAAAATGACTGGAAACAGGGAAGCTGGCGAGGCACTCAGTAATTAACAAATTGTATTTTGTTTGTTTAAGCTATTGAAAAACCGGTGACAAATAGTGGTTTTGAGAGAGATAAATGGAATGTAATGTAAGTTTTACATTTTATTGAATAAAAAATGGATTTAACATACAATATTCTTCATCAGTGACCTTTAAAGATGCTATTATTTGGATTAATAGTTGGAGCCAGATAGACTGTGTGTGGCCAGAGCTATCCAGGAAGCTGTCTCTGCTTTTGAAGAATACCTTAAGTTAAAATGTTCAAACTTAATTTGTACAGAACTGGGGTCTCTTGGCTATTTGGACACAATCATCAAAACTCCTCTGGCAGCTCTACCCTGAGAAACAGGGAATGAAGCAGAGGGCATTTCCATTTGTGAGTAACGCTGTTTAAACGTTGTCGTTCCCACAGCGGAGCCTTCTCTTTCTACCCCGCTTCTCTCTTTCATGGGGAGGTTTTAATAACCTTGAACAGTCTTACAGTCGTTCTCTGGTCTGCTCAGAGCGCCGCGTCTGTGTGCACACAAGCAATTAAGACTTCAGCGCAGAAGGAACTTGAAGGCACTCAAAGCGGCCTATTCTGCGCAGGAGAAGAAAGGAGTCTAAAAAAAAAAGTTAAATGAAGTTTAAAGGAATGTTTCTGTTGCTCACAGAGAGGCGTGCTGGCTCCTTGTAGAGGAAAGTGTTCCGGCTCAGAGACTCAACAGCAAGATACGACGGGTTTCTTTTCACCGCCTGCGCACACACTGACGCCATTCATCTGATGCACAGAGATAAGTTACACACCACGGTAGGGTCACTAGCACCCCCAAGGTTAATTCGTCATTACCAAGATTAAATCCGCTGTTTGATTCTAATTATAAACTAATAAGACTGTTTTGTGGGTCCTGAGGTCAGACCATAATGAATACTCTTACATGTGCCTTAACTGAGACCCTGCGCCGTGATTAGCATCTGGTTTGGTCAGTTCACACACACGCACACACCGCTATGGTTAACCACAGTCTGAGGCTCAGAGGGAAAGCACATCGCCCTGCGGAGGAGCTATAAATCGCTCTGTCAAATTGTGTAGTATAGCTGGGAGTTAAGTCTGGTCAATACTGTGGTTTAGCTGAAGGCATCTGACGAATCGAACGGACAGTTTTCCCGTCTGACTGCGGCTCCTCTGTCATGTTTAAGGAGAAACAATAAAATCTGATGATTCCTGAGAGGCAGCTCCAAGACGAGCCTGTAATTCTTCCACAACAAATTCCTAATGTTTATTTTTGTTGTTCCCCGTTTTTTAATACATTTAAAGGGCGCTCCTGTGCATCATTACACACAGCGTTTTCATTCGTTCAGTAATCAGAGCCGTAATCAGAGGTGCTGACACCGACACCGTCTGATCTTTCTTGAGTGACTTGATGGGAATGTCAGACTCACTTTATACTGATGGCGTACTCTGTGTACTCTCTGCTGCGATGGCGGACCAGGTAGGTGCTGTTCACCCTGTTGATGAGTTCTGCCTCCGCCTGCAGCCTCTCCATGGGCCCTGCAAACCTACAACACAACAGCCATATTTAGATGAACTGGACCCACATATTGGCTGTTTGTATGCCATTGATGACTGTGTATTGTCCTTTACAGGCTGTGCGATAGCTTTTTAATTTGCTTATTTGTCTGCACTTGCTGTGTTTTGCTCAGTGGAGCTTCAGCAAGAGACTTTGACCTCTTTGCTTTAATACATTCAGACTGAGATAGAAGTTTTGTGAGCATACCAAGGTTGAGTGGAGTAATCCACGGGCTTCGGGACCTGGAGCAAAGAGCAAAAGTGGAAGAAGCTTTCAGTCATTCAACCTCAATACAACAGTACAGTAAAGTCTTGCACTTGGCACCAGTTCCACTGTACTGTTTTCAGGCTGATGTTTTCTATAAAACAGGTGTCTTTACACTGTACAACCCCAGCAAAACAGCTTAATGCTCCTCTTATCTTTACAACGGTGCTGACATGGTGATAACATTCTGTTATCTACGGGGAGGCTCATGTTCCTGAAGCAGCTGGACATACTGTGAATTTTCTTTCTATCAAACTGAACATGACTATGCAGCGGTTGAGAAGTTTAAACAAACAGAAGACAAAAACAAGCAACTGATAGTCGGTCTCAGCTTTCCAGCTTGCAAAATTGAGTCTTGCTTGTTCCTTTTACAATATCATTCGGTCTTTCCGTCTTATTGATAAGAGATTTAAAACAGGAACCCACATTTATCTCAAGAGGGCTGTTCTCTATGTATCTCACCTCAGATGTCCCCAAAACCATTCTCATATCCCTGAACTGCTAATAAATGCACATGGCCAAATGCAAGCTGCCACAGCAGGCCTTAACGTAGCGTAGGAGAAGAAGGAAATGCTGCTTACACATGGGCAAGGCTTCACAGCATCGCTTGGAAAGAAGCCAACCTCTTTCGTCAACAGGATTTTGCCCTGAAACCACAGAGAGATAATTGCGTTATGTACATCTGGCTGACTCTGTCTCCATAATTCAGGAACAATTAGCTTGCAACACAGAGCAGTGTAAATTTACAGCCCTAGTTAACTATTGTTGAAATAATGGCTGGCAGGAAAGAGGGAAAGAGGATGAGTTCCTTATTCCCCCCGTGGTGATGACTCTTTAAGCTCAGTGCCTTGATTTATCAACACTGGCGAGACTCAGTCCTTATAAATAGGGGTTTTCTGGAGGCCATAGTGTGGTTATCCTCTTCTGACTGACTCATTCGCTGCCGGCTGATGATGCTGTTTTTGTTCTGTGCACTGACAAAATATTGAATTTAAAATGGGACAATAATTCAGTCACGGAACGCAGAGCTAAAAAGAAATTGAGGCTCCAAAAATGACTGCGATTCAGGATTGTGCATTTTCATCAAGAAAGGTTTAACCTGCACATGAAATTACTGTTGTTGGTAGTAAATAAGTTTTCAGGGATGAAGTCTCTTAAATGAACACACTGTTACATGGTGTGGAAATGTAATGCTGCTACACATGCAGTGTTTGTGTACTCAGAACACATTTGCTGTAGCTAATTTGTACAAGCTTTTTATATTTGCAGGAACGCACCGATGGGGCCGGCAGGATAAACGCCAATGCACATGTGCAGCCAGCCGCACAACAGGAAAGCTAACCTGCAGGATGGAAAATGTTTTTGGCTTCTGCGTTTGGCAAGCGATTCTCATTCAAGTGAGTTGGCGCCAACTTTAAGTCCAGTATCTGCTTCTGATAATACATCCACGGTCGCCACAAGAGACCGCTGGAGCATTTGGCCGACAGTCACTAATTAACGGGGCCACTTGTTAAGATGGGAATCAAACATGCTCTTAGCTGTGGGGGTGCACAACAGTCTGAATCCTTTATCACTGCGCATAAATAAAATGGATTTGTTAAATAAGATTCATGCAGAATCTGCAAAAAGGCTATGCTTGCATGGTTTATCTTAACTTGTGTTTGCGTCTACTCAGATCGACCTGTTGGCAGAAGCTCGTGCTCATAGCTCTCCTCGACGTGGCTCCTTCATTAATAAATGATCTAAATCTTCTGACTTAACACCAATTTTTAGCCTAAATGACCTTGTGTGCTTTCCACACACCGGAGAGCTGTTCCAAAGAGTCAGTTTATACTGAGAGGTCATGTGCAGAGTAGTGGTCGACCAGCAAATCCCTTTATTTCCAACACAGAGAAGTTTACATGTATTATTTTGTTTAAAGTTGCAGTTTAGTAAGCAGATCTATAACCATGCCAGCAGCTGCAGCACCAATAGGTTATGCACTCAGTGCCTGTTGACTGGCAGACTATTTAGATTTTAGAGGATTCTCAGGGTTAATAATGAGATCCAAAACCACCCACACTTTGCACCCTGGCGGTTATTTTACAGGGAATGAGTGAATGAGGGATTGAGGGATTGAGGGGTTTGCAGACGCAGCCGTAATCTCAGAGGCACAGGTAGCACACGGCCAGCTAAGCTCATTTTGACGGTTTTGTGGTCATCAGCTGTCACATCACCTGCTACCTCAGGACGTGTTATCAGTCCTTGTGGAAAGCCTTGTGCATCTGCTTGCTAGGAGTGTGATAATGATTAGAGCTGGTAACATGGACAGAGTAAACAGATGGTCGCTGTTGAGTGAAATGAAATTACAGTGATCGATTCTATTTGTCACGCACCCCCAGAACAGAAATGATTATGGTCTGCTGGCTACAAAGGTGATGGATATTGAATGTTTGCTGACTGTGGGGCTGGAGCTGCCCCTGGTTAAGCTGTTACATGGGGTTAATTGAAATCTTTATCTATTTGAACTGTTTTGCATTAAATATGGTGAGATTTGTTGGTTTCCTCATTCCATGTCTGATCATACTACCATATGTCTTTTCAGGCCTCAGGTAAAATCTGATTCTAATTACTATGTTGACTTTGATTCAGCCTCTCTCAAACACACACAGTAAGCGACCGCTGCATCACATTTCCAGAGCACAGCTCCGATCTTTTTCTTCCTCCAGTGAAGTTTAAATCGCACGTGTTGCCACATAACAGTAACTGCTTGCATAAAGCAAACAAACATTTCCAGCGTGTGGGAGTTAACTTCCTGATAAGACGCACTGTGCTGTGTGTATAATTGTCAGTGGATGACTGCATGTTACTAAGAATTCTATTTTCACGTGCAGCCTATTAGCTTGTTACACCAGAAATACAACCTGAATGCTATTTTGACACACGTATGTTGACATAAATATATATCTGACTGATGAGGAAGCTGATACACAGAACGCTGATGCAAAATCCTTTTAATAATAACAGCCGCCATCCTGACTATACCAGATCTGACAAAAGGCAGACCTGACAAACCCATACATCATTCTCAACCTATTACAGAATATGAGGTCAGGATAAGGGTTAGATGGACTGACAGTGGAGGGAATGGGAGATGTAAATACAGTAGGTCCATCTTTTAGCATTGTGCTGTATGTGATTAAGACATAGTGTGACCTCTGACCTGCCACCAGGGGCTGTGAAGGTCGGCGCAGATTAATTCGATGATGTCACCCGTCTGGATGCTGAGTGCTGGACCAGACGTAGGGCTCGGCACACCAAAGTAGTTCCTGATTACCAGCATCTTGGGCAGACCTGCAAGAGGAATACAGTTGGTTCCTGAATACTGCCGACTGAACCAGTGCTAGATATATATAATATATATTCCATGCTTTTTCCTGTGGGTTTCAAATTAAATAAATTGAACTGAATTGAGAGTGTAATCAAACTGTTCTTCTCTTAAATTTCCTCAGCTTGATTCCTTTAAGCATGAGTGCCTGGCTCCACATGAGACAATCCATGTGCATGTATGTGCATGCATGCACGTATTATGTGGCGTCAGGTCAAAAAGGGCATGTTTGCCATTCTTAAGGTGCATCTTTGCTCTACTGAACTATTCATGGCCCCATTAAGGGTGCTAATGAGAGGGAGTATACACGTGTGCTTGCACACAGAGACAACCCTTTTCACAGGTGAACTGCCCTTGATAATAATTTGGACCCATTACTCATTATCGTGTTAGAGATAAGCAACAGTGCACTCTGCGTGCAGTGCATGGCTGGTTACCAGACATGTAGATAAGATAAGCATGTTTCACTGTGGACACTGTACTGCTGCTCCATGGATTCTGGCCTCCTGGTGTGATGTTTTTCAGTATACTATGCTTGGTAATGATATTGTCTTAGGAGACGCTCTGTCACAATTTCCCTCCTTTTTCTTAGCTAGCTCATACTGTAGCATGCATACTTTTTCCTCAGCTGCAACAATTACCAATGGAAGGAGTAATTGAAGCATACTACTTCTGAGGCAATACATTACATAGTAGTAAAGGTTTGTAGTGGCACTTGAAGAAGCAAATTTTAATCAAGTGGAATTTGTTTGTTGGAATGAACTCAGTCAGTGCTATTTAATTTTGCACAGTGGCCAACTTTGATGCCGTTAATGACCAAAGGAATCAGTGGAACTACATTAGATGTGTGTTATGAAGCACTCTACATCTCATATGCCTAACAATAAAATGAAACGTGCATATCTTTCTCTGCATCGTGTGGCCTTAGTGTTGGTTGGGAACACAATATGAGAAAAAACAAAAATCAAGTATGAGCATGAATAAAGGGTGAAGCTTCAGGCAAATAAGAGAGAAGTCAGCAACACTGTGCTGAAAGCTAATACATCTATATCTGCCTTGTTTCTCTTTCAGGGTCTGTTCCAGCACTGTAGCACTGAGGCTGGCAGCCTGACATGTGCTAGCTTGCCTGAATAGGACTTCTAAAGACACAGGGCCATGGAGAATTGAGTCTTGGGGGCATGAATTGCATTCCTATCCACACAAGGACAAGCCAAGTGTTAGTGCACCTTTGAAAACAGACAAGGAGAGCGGCATCGAAATATTATGGAGCGCCAAGGGCTGGGGCAATCAAATGCCTATTGATTTTAATGCGTCTTCAGTCAGAAATGATTTTCTGCAGCAAAATGGATGGAGGCTGGAAAAATGAGTGTTGAAGCCAGGTTTATGAGAGATTAAAGGCCCTTAGTGTAGCGTAGGCTCACACATACACACACAATTCAAAGGATGCTGTATGTTATTCCCATTCTGTTGGAGAAAGATTGAGAGACAGGAATCCACAAAAGGAGGGAGGCAGAAATACAACGGCTGCATTTACTGCATTTACCGCACACGCCCTGTTATGTGCTATGTTATGCACTCTGATTTAGGTTTAACTCAGCTTCAGCTGTTTACATGAGCCTTTCATAGTCAGAGACTGAGTCGCAGCTGTTGCAATAGCTACCAGGTGCACCACCACTGAGCCAGCTTACCTCTGATACGGAAAAAAAGAATCATGACGCCATGCAAGGAGCAATTCATGCAAACCTATTGCCAGTCCCGACAAATAACCTCAAAGTACATATTCTTTCCTGGTTCATATAATGGGCGTGCTTGTATTTGCAGCACCACAATAACTTGCAGCATGCTGATATACACTATTTGTGCATTTCAGTGGCTGCATGGATTATCAAATCTGGTCAATTGAGCAGCACAGAGCAGCAGTGTCATTGCACCCAAAGAAAGCCAATGAGGAAAAAAACAGACAGTGGAGGAAGAGAAGGATGTGTGAGAGGATGTCTGGTGCTGTGATGTGAATTTCTCACCTTGATCTCGATCTTTGCCCTGAAAAAACACACAGAGATGGTTACACGCTGAAACGGGCAGATGGGTGTTTTCAACTTTTCTCCACTGATTCTAAACTCATTCATTTCAGCATCACTAGCACACACAAATCCGTGCCACGGTGACAGTGTAACCTACATCGCCGTCCACTGCAACCTTATAGCCTACTAAATCAATTATTAGCTATACTTCTTTGAGGTGAGTACGCACAGCCTATGTGCACTATGAATACACCCGCCTACTGCTACACACACAGAATTAATATTTTAACCCAGCATGCTATCTCCCCTATACAGACCACATGCAGCGGGCACAGCACGGATGACGCCTCATGACATATTAAAATCGCGTGCAGTGACACCACATGGAAACTGCTGCGTGTCCCTCCGCAGCAGAAACATTACAAAGATGCAGAGAATAGGTGTGATTTTTATAGGTAAATACAAAGATTTCTGTGAATAATTACTTTTAAGAATGTTGGTGAAGGTGGAAAATTGCATGTCTTTTACTACTACTGCTTCTACCAGAGATAAGAACAAAACACACTGCATTCATGCAGACTTTTTGTGTGCATTGCATAAGAGCAGTTGGTCGAGTTTGGATTTTGCCTTTTGAATTTGTGTTTTGCACTTTTTGTGCAAAAGAACACGTCTCATTATTTACTATATAGAGCCTGACACCAGAAATAAACTCTGGGCCATTGGGACACTTGTCACTGTCGCCCCAGTTCTGTGTTTTTGCTGATGAGCTGAGACAATTTGTGCAGTTTTAACCACAGTTATTGGCATTCTACAAGTAAACTGTTGTAAGCTCAGTCTAATTTCCTGCTTGGGGATGCTTGTGAGCATTGTAGCAGTCAATCGCACGGAGACAACTCGGGGTAAATCTGCAAAAACATTCTCGTTTCTCACGTCAGGTGGGCTGCAGCAAGTTAAGTCAATTGGAGTCTCCTTGGCAAATAGCTGCAGGAGAGAGCAGTCTTCAAAGTGCAGTACAGCTTTGGAGAGGAGGCGAGCAGCAGACAGCATACACATCAGCATGGACACACACGCACACACACACGCAGGCACAGCAACAGCTCACCTGAGTTCTGACGGAGCCAGGATCTGAAAGAAGTTTGAGAACAGGCACAGTGAATGACGGGTTAGCGGGTGCACGCAAACACTTGCACACACTCGTCGGTACAAGGCAACAGTCCCTCATTAGTGGAGAAGGCGGACGCTTGTGTCTGATCATGGTTCGCTTTGTTTTGCTGCGCTGCCACTACCTGACAGCCAGGATAGAGGAGGTAACGAGGCTTGGGGGTGGGGGGGTTGGGGGGGGGCAGGCCTGAGGTTTTTGCTCCACCAGTTTCTTTCATTGGCTCCCTGAGGGATGGGTTACACCCCCAAGACACACACAAGCACACACCTTTGCACACACACACTCATACTCCTGTACTTGTACAAACAGAGCAATTGTATTAACACACACATACCTCCACGCTAACACACATGCTAGCTGTCAGAAAGCCACAAATATATGTGCTGTACCTACTGTACAGGCGTACGCACACACACACACGCACTTCTCTCAGCAGGCCTGTTGTTTCCCAAGTGAACTTTGACCTGTTGCGCAAACATCTGTCGAGGGAGCCGATAACAGAGACAAATGCTGGTAAACAAGGCTTATCTCTGGCACACAATACACACACATAACCCTATACTATGAGACTATGAGAGTGTTGTGTGTTCGTGCAGTCCTGCTGGTGAATTGACAAAATCAGTTAATGCAAGCTTTGTGGTGGCTTTCTGAGCATGACAGTGAATAACGTTCAGTGTTGATCAGCAAAAGGTGGTGCAACCGAGAAGGAAGCAGCAAATGAAAATGTCTCCCTTTACTGTAAACAAGGAGCTCTACTTTTAGGAGTTTCTGAAGTTTAAGACTTCAAAAAAATACTTGTATATGGTACATTTTCCTGTACCAGCAGAGGGTGAATACTGTGCAGAGTAATGAGAGTGGGAATTCAAACCGACATCCCTGTCTTCACCAGCTCTGCCGCCGCCGGTGTCGCCCAAATCTACTCAGGTACACACTGTGCCCAGGTGGGCCTGGCAGTGGCGTTATTGCCTCTGCGACCTGATAGCACCATGACAGATGCCAGGTCCAACAGGAGCTGGCAGCTTGCCACGGGGAATACAAACACAGACAATTGCGACACGCAGTGTTACGGGCGCAGAGTGTGCAGGCCGTGCTCGCTCGGTTGTCGAAACACTGTGCAGAGTTTTAGTGCTCTGAGAACACAAGCGTGCATTTTCAAAACCTGAAAGAACTTCCATAAACAAAAAGTGTCGGTTTAGTTTATTTTCACCTCTTTGCACTCTCTCTCTCTCTCTCTCTCTCTCGCACGCACACTGTCACACACATGCAGAGGACATGCTACGCTGGTTTCTGAAGGCCTTCTTTTCATTCTGCATGTCTGAAGTTTTCCCTCCATTTCTTTCAGAGCTGTCAGTGCTCCTGCACCAGCTGCTGAGTGACAGATACACAACAGGGGTATAATAAAAAAGTCAAGAGTTTCTTAAAACTCCTCTGTAAAACTACTATTAAGCTTTGGGGATCGGTACAATGATACAGCGTGACATTGCCTTTAAGGTGTTCTGAAGTGTCAGAACCACCCAGGGAAGGAGGGGAGCTTTTGAATGAATATCTGCAATACTGATCCAATACTTGGAATGGGAGAAATAAGGGCAACTAGTTAAGTTTATATTTATTTAGAGCAAACCCTCTAATTCCCACAATTCCACTCGATGCGATCCTTTTCAGAATGTCACTGTGCAGCTTTTTAATCACACTGAAACAAATCTAGCTCATACCTATAATTAGTCACATGAGACACTTTTACATCAGGTTTTATTTACCGCTGTGTGTCTTCTGTCATTATGCTCACACTGCTATTAAAGCGCACTCTTGTTCATATAATTAGATTTCAGGACTCCCTTGAAAACCCTTGTTAAGTGCAGAATTGCTGCAGATGTGACTGGCGTGAGGTTGTGCAATAAAGCGAAAGACTAAAACAATGGCGTCTTACCTGTTTTTCCGCAGCAGCCAAAGCGGGCCAGACATTCTTTATGGGCACCTAAACCACACTTTGAGCACAGGTAGCCTTGGTTAAAGATGCCCCTGCAGACAGAAGAAAAGGTCATCACATGGATTACCTGACAGTAAACACACAGCTTATTAGCGAATGTCGGCACGCTAACATGCTCAGCTAAGATCTTAAACACATCATACCTGCTAGCTTTGCCCTTTTGAGCATGTTAGTTTTCTGATGCAAAAAGCCTCACTTTGCTTGAGGTCTTCAAGGCTGAACGCTGAATTGCCAGCTCAGCAGCAGCAGGAGGGCACCAGCGAGAATTTAATACTTTCTACCGAAGCCACCGAAGGGGTGGTGGGTAGGTAACCAAACACTATCATCTCATATCTAATAAATACTGACAATCAGACATGCTGGTGAAAATGATGTGCATACACACACATATGCACACACAGACGGGAGCAGCTCTGTTTTTCATTTACATATCCATCTCAGAGGCCCTAATTAAAATGACATGAAAGGAAGGACTGCTCTGCTCCGCTCTCCAGCTAATTGCCTGTTTAACCTCTTTGAGAAAACTAGCATGGAGTTAAAGCGCAGGTATGCTGTGATTTTTTTTTTTTTTTTTTTTGCTCAGTTCAGAACTACAGGGTGTGTGCATGGCACTGGGGGAAGTGTGTCTGAACATGTGAATTTGAGCCAGCAGGACAGCGCCCTTATGAAACCTTCACAATTCGTCTGAAATCACATGAAAGGAAATCTTTTTTAAAACTTCTATTAGACACTTGACTGAATATTTGTGTGCACTGTGTTTTCCTGATTAATGACACAATGCCTCAGCAAGATCTGTGCTATTCTAAAAATGATCATAAAGCATTATAAGTCTCTTGTGTGTCTTCTGTTGAGTCTTTTCAAGTTAATCTAATGACCAATCTGGAGAATTAATCATGAAAATAGCACCATCCTAAAGAAAACACAGCGCTTCAGATGCTTTTTGAGACCTTCCCTGCATTATTCTTGTTTTTCTCATATCCTCAGAAAGATGCTGGTGAATTCAGCAGCGGGCTCTGTATATTCACAGTGCAATAACCTTGTCCCCTTTCCCCATCCATCGCCTTGAAGAAGTGCTGAAGTGTGACAGACATTTTTCTTTGCCGTCCTCGGTAGGTGAAACCACTCAGTCGTTCTCGATGTGAGAAGGACCATGAGGCGCAGTCCTCTGGGTGCCAGCACCATTCAGCGAATTCAAAAGAAACTTTGTGTTACGCAGGCACATGTGCAGAGGAAGAGAGGAGCAAAAGGAAAGTGACGAATAGATTGTTAGGGTACACTGGAGAGGAATAGGAGGACTGGAGGTCTTTCAAAGGACTCCTGACAGTCGTCTGAAGGGAAAGGGTCCACGTCTCGTCCTCAGTCTTTATGTTTGACGATAGCCTTGAAGAGATTTTGTGCTGCTTCCACGGCGTGTGCATGTGTGTGCGTGTGTGCGTGAATAATAACTGGCCTCTCACCTCAGCAGCATGTGGCAAGAGTTGCAGGAGGTGATCCTTTCAAAGGTGTGCATATGGAAGTCGTGGAAGTTGTGGGTGGCGTTCTCAGGACGAATGTTGGATCTAAATAAGACAGAACCCACAACAAACAACAGACCCATGAAAACGTACATTTAGAGGATGTGAACGGGTGATTCTGCTGCAAGCACTGACGTTTCTTTGAAATGTCACTGTACATAGAGAGCGTCTGACCGAGTAATCCAAGCGCCCTTCTAACTTCGAACAGCACCGAACCCCAAAAGGACCAGACTGCTGGTTTTACATATTTTAGCTTATCATTATTCATCATCCATTGTGCATGTACTTTCTCCAACTCTGACTTCTCTCACTTACAGACCACTATAGATACTAAATATACATTATCTCACCTTTCACAGTGTATTCTTTAACTAATTGTATTTGCTACAGAATATTCTGAAAAGATGGTAATATGTAATATGTATTTTGCATTTATAACCAATTGTATTTATGTATGGCTCATTTAGAGTAAATATGGCAATGTGTAAGAAGTGTATGCTATTGCTGTTGTATGTATTATATTAGTATTATACTGTCAATCACCACATGTGGCGAGGTGAAGACAGCATGGTGTACTGGAGAAGGGTTATGTGATGTGTTATAATTTTGTTGCACAGGTTTGCCTCTCGCTGTGTTTGCATTATGAAAGTTAAAAAAAAAAAAAAACATTTTCTGAAATACAGCATTATTGTTTGGACTGATTTCATACCTACAAAGATCCTACAAGACCACTTGTAGGAAGCTGATACAGTAAGTAGTCCATGACAGTAGACATTAAAGCACCTTTAAGGCACTATCACCACATGCTGATGCAGTTCAAGCACAAACTTGTTCAAAAAACACTTGTTGATGAATTAACGGTGCACTCAGCTGCCAAAAAAAATTATTTTCATGAACTATGATGTCAGAAAACCAAAATCCAGAGGACAAACAATGAAGAAAGGTTTCAAAAGAGTAATGCAAATCTGCTTGTTTCTTGCATTCAAAATGCAGAGTCAGCCAAATCTCAAGTATTAGGTGTGTCCTTGAATGCACCACTGAGTTTTGAGTATAGTCTCTGCTCTCTGCTTGTCAAAAACCAGCATTTAAAAGCTACCTTTATCATAAAGGGATATATATGAACACTGAAGAGTGAAGACTCACCACAGATCGACCACCACTGTAAGAAATGACCAGTACATGAAAATGAGTTTGTGCCATTTTGTTCCAGTTTTCGAAAACCTTTGATGCAAACGTAAATTTCAAAGTAAAAGAGAAACAAGGAAAATAATATGAAATAATATAAAACCTTTTTCGCTTATAATTGCAGCCAACAAACTCTCATCCATGGCAAGAGGAGCATTTCACTGATACAGTTCTTTGAAGTGGGGAGGAGAGAATTGCAAGTAGACAGGCAAGGTCTGCTTGAAGTGAACACAGAAGTGTTCTTGGCCCCTTGGGACACAGATGCATGTGTGTGTGTGTGTGTGTGTGTGTGAGAGAGAGAGAGAGAGAGAGAGAGAGAGAGAGAGAGAGAGAGAGAGAGAGAGAGAGAGAGAGAGAGTCTGCCTGTAGCGCAAAGGCCTGTTTATTTCACATTTAAGAGGTCTCCCTTTGTGTTTCAACAGCTCGACATGATGACATTATTGCATAAGCCTTTCGCTTAATATGCACAGGTGCTACTTTTGAAACTCAAATAATTAGTCAAACTGCAAGCGCTGCGACATTTTCTCTGGAATATAGGACGAACGGCGGAGAGGCGGGAGAAAGAAGAAACGGAGCGCTTCTGTGGTGTCCTCTCCTCTGTACTGGGGTCAACCAATATATCTACTTTTTGCTGAAGAAAACTCGAATTGCATGCCACTGTAAAGAAAGTGGTTCCACTTCTGCCATAAAAACAATCACATTGAAAGATAATTAATATGTTGCTGGGGCATGTTTAGAACAAAAACCCACTAGAAACCCCCTGAGCTTCCTTTTTCTTTCGACTTGACTTTGAGAGGATGACTGGCCTCCTCCACTTCCACTACTTCCCTTGTGCATTGAAGCCTTAAAAGCTTCCCGGCATAACTCTGTACGGCCCAACCTTGCCCCGCCGGAATTTTAAGTTCGCTAAATGAAAAAAGTCATATTGTATTTCCGAGTCTTCTTCTGACTTTCAAGGATGGAGCTCCTGCTCGCTGCTGTCTGAGCAACAGTTTGTCTTTCCTTTTCGCGCACTCAGCTTGCGGAGCAGCGTCTCTAGCCCACAGTGGGCGGTTTGGAAATAAAGGTGACACGTGAGAAAACAACTGTTCACAGATCAGCTATGAAGCATCGCAGTGGGAGCATGTGATTATCTGGTAACGCCTCTCTATTCTCGTAGCTCGTTAATTCAGCCCCAAAAGCCCCTGTTTTCTCATATCGCAGCACGCTTCGGCTTCCTGCTTCTTCTTCTCTTTCTTTTAAGGCCTGTTGCTTTACTTTGGAGCTTGAAGATCGTATTTCACAGATTTTCCTTTTCATTTCATTATTCCATTTTTCCTCACCTTTTATTTCTACGTTTCCGTTGTAATTGCACCTGCTTGAGGCCACCGCTGCTCTTAACTAATTGTTGCTGGTGTCACGATTGTCTAAATCAAAGGGCTGGTATCATTTTAAACTAAAGGAGGCACAAGAGGACTGGGAGGACTGGGAGATGATGGTTTTTGTCTGCAGACTGCTCATCAGAGGGGTTTGTGCATGGACTAGCATAGCTATGAAGGGACTTATGAAGTAATAGCTACCATGTCTGCTGCACATCTATACTGGATGTATTGAGGAAATGGCCAAAGCTGCATGGGTTGTCTTTAAGAAGATTTAAGTCCATTTAGTGGAGTTTAGTATTCCATGATGGTCTAAAATGTTTCCTAGCTTTACAATGAAAAAGATTATTTTGGGCATGACAAATTTAAAGCTATATCTAAAGGAATAAAATATTCAATCTCACATTTCCCATAATGCAACTCACCAGCGTCTCTCGTTAGAAGCTGCTTTGCTGTGCAAGCTGTCGATATGTTTCTGGTGCCAATTTCATAACCACTTCTTGGGCATGCTGAACGAAGCGATACTAATTTTATTGAATTTCATGGTTTGAAATGAGAGAATTGAGTCCTGGCCCCCTACTGTACACCAAACACCAGGCTCACACAACAAGCTGCATGTTCGCAGTCCTTCGCGTGGTATAAGAGCTTCACTTTTCTGTTTTTGAAACTCATTAAAAACACTTTTTGTCATGTCTTATTAACTGTGGTTACTACAGTAAGACTACAGTTATGGTTTACCCAATGCAGTATGTCAGGCATGTACCGTCCAAAGCAGAGCGGTGGGTAGAATATCTTTGAGACCATTAGTCAGTCATTTGTCTTTCTTGGCTCTACGAGTGAAACACTATAGTTCCATTTGTCATTCTTGGCACCAGTTTGTCAGTCAGTTTAGATGAATTTGGATCCAGTTCAGGATGTAGACTGGTTGATGCAGTTTAACTACACACGCCTGACTCTGGCACTAAATTTAATCAATGGCGTTTTTTGGATATGCAGTGCTAAATGTTTATTAAACACTATAAAACTGGACAGCTGGATTCAAAATTTTGACATTTTGATGATGCAAAATGCATTTTTAAAACGCGTTTTTTGTGCATTTGTGTGCATCTTATCGTCTGCTCATCTTTTCCCTGTCCCTCATAAATCATCAAGTAGCCCAACTTGAATAACAGGACGGGAAACGTTTGGGCTTTGATGCTGTGACAAAATGCAGCTGAGGCAAAAAAAGACACACACTCTTATCACACTGTCACGCATAAACGCACACACTCGCAGACAAAGCGCACTCACATGGCCATGCCAAACTGCTCCAGCCACTTCTTTTTCAGCTCTTTGGTCTTGAAGAAGAACTCAAAGCCGCTCTGGCCCTGGTTGTGAGTGAGGTAGAATCCGTAGGACCACTGCAACGGCACACAAAAACACACACATTTGAGACCGAAAATAAAACGACTGCGAATAAATAGATTGAGGGTTTGAGTGAAAGACAAATGGAGCAGGAGGGGGCAGGAGCTGAAGGAGACAGGATGCGGGGAGACAGATGGAGACAAAGAGATGCAAAATGAAAGAGGGAAGCCTCGGGGAGAGCAAACACAAAGGCTGAAGGGTTGGAGGGCGGCAGAACTGACAGACAGAGACAAAACACAGAAGAAGAGCATGAAGGAGAAGAGGAAAATAGTGTGAGGTAGCTGTGCCATATAACTGCTGGGCATCAGACAGCATGCACAGACCCAAGTAGTGAGTGGGCCTGTAATCATGCACCATTACCCACTTCAAAGGCTAAATATTTGTCTATTAGCCTCTGTGTCAACACATGCCTCTGTTTTTCAGATAGCATCACTAAACAGATGCTTGTGAGATGCACTTTTTATGGCTCCTTGTTGTGATTTTGAACTTCTAGCACTCAGCTCTGAAGGCTAAAAACATGCCAAGCTCGCAGTGCTGTCAGGGAGGCTCATCTTTGCTATAGAAAGAAAAGACAAAAGGAAAGCAGCCCTCTACAGAGGCATTCCCAGTGGACGCCGAGACTCACGCTCAGCAAAGATATCTCTAGCTACCAATTTGTAAAGAGGAGGGGGAGGTGTTTGTCTGTCTTTCTGTCAGTTTAGATCGTTTATATGGTTGGTTTATCTTTGGCATTTAAAAGGATCACATATCCAGGCTGATAAAGTTTTTCTATGCTCATCTTCTTAAATTGGGGGCCACTTGGGGGCAGCAGAAACAAGCTGTGAATATAATGTTGGCATCAGGTTTTAAGTTGATACGAGCTTGAAGACCCTGAACGACACGAGCATTCATTCAGAGATGTCTAATACTTTTTTTTAACTCCTTTGAGCTCCGTTTTGGGTTCCACCAATTGGCATGTTTACGAGCTATCGCTACTAGTAGTTCAGAGTTGTAGAGTCGAGTGATCTGCTGGTTAGTCACTGTGAGCGACACCTTACACATACTAATCTGATCAATGTATAATCTTGTCAATATGAGAATACTAATTGTTGCAGCTTTAACAGCTGAGACACGTGTGAAGTGATTTATTCCATCACTTCCTGCTGCAAAGGCTTCCACTGAGCCTGGGCATGAAAAATGGCTTCATTCCAAAGTTCGCACGAAAGTTTCCTATTGCTGTGTACATCACTTTCAGAGCGATTAGACGTTAAAGTTATTTGGTTTTACCGCCATCTGACTTGCATGTAAATATGATTATTTGGCTTCATTGATGAATGTTCTTATTGCTCCTTCCCTCAGACAGCCGCTGTCATCTTTGGCATTTCCATAATAAATATGTAATCAAACAAACTGCATCATATCCATCATGTCAGAGGTGAATGACACTGAGGCAACTGAAAGTTTCATAAAAAATAACTATAGAAGCCCATATGGGTTTAAGCCTACTAATGTCTCTATTTACAACATCATTACTGCCCAAATCATTGTTTCCTGGCACGCCGTAGATATCATTCCTCATTATGATTGGCAATATTTTTCACCATTTGGCACTTAGTATTCACTGTCTGCATGTGCGTGTGTGTGCGTGCGTGCGAGTGTGTGTGTAGTCAGGCCCAAAGCGAGGTTTAATGATAACACCATCTGGGAGGAGGCAGACTGTTCTAGTCTAACAGTGTTTCAGTATTATGCTGCTAAATGAACGAGACAATGTAAAACATGTGCTGGAACGAGCACGTACGAAATTATTTAAGACTCTTTTCTGTTGATGGTTTTGTTGTCTGTTTTATGAGCTGGAAAGATTTCTGCATGTAGTTTATTTTAGTGGCACATCAGAGGATTCAGTGCACAAAAGGTAGCAGTGAGTTGTAGAGTTTGGTGCAGGTGCTTATAAAATGCTGTCAAGAAGCAAGTTAGCTCAGATTTCACTCAATTTTATGAACCCGCGTTTATCTGATAAATTGTTATGGGTGCTCATTACGCTGAAGTAGCGCCGCTAATTGGTTTGTCAGGAGTCCAACATGGTTTCTGAACTTTGCTGACTCAGTCATAAAGAGGCAATAATGGACTCAACGGTGCAAGACTTCAATCCATTACAGCTGATTGGCTGTTATATGAGATGCTTGTTTTGTTCTTTTTGTTTTAGTACATTCTGCGACTGTTTTTTCACTGTATATAATGGCAACAGAGGCAGAGATGAAAAAGCAGCACACGCTCGCTCCATCGTTCTAATATTAGGATGGACACACAGCCGCGGGTGAAATTCAATGTCATCAGAAGCTGTGTTACAGAAGCTGTTTTAAATCGCCGTAAATCACAGCTTTAAGCGGGTCACTGCTTTCTGGAAAAGGTGATAACACAGCATAAAATTAAAAGCTAAATGCTCAAGACATTTGTTTTCTTAAGTCAACGAAATGAATCAGTGTGGATTCCAACCGACAAACCAACCAGACCTGAGAAAATCAGGCTTCCTAATTAAGGTACAAATGATAAAATTAGATGTGTGAAGCGCACTTTGTGACATATCTGAACCAAGGGTTGCTGCTACTGAAGAAATAAATTGTTTGACTGTCAGAATTACTGACGGGTTAAATCCAGAGCCCACGTTTTCATTGATGAATGATCTTAATTTCGTGTGCAAGCACAATGAAGACTGTGTGCTCCAAATATTTGGGCAAATTGGAGCAATAAATGCTGTCTGCAAACTTGGCAAGAAAAAAAGCAACCAATTTTATTCCTTTCTGGCTTTGGTTTGATTTAATTGAGCCTAATTTTTTTTTGTTTTTTGCACGTCTGATGTAAAACATCATCGCTGTGGCCTTGCCAAAAGCAGAATGGAGCTACTCTCTTGTAACTAAAGAGGAGATGCTCACAAAGAGATGTGATGCTGCCAAAGAAACAGAAAAGAAAAACGATGGAACAACTGAAAGATGTTAGCGAGGTGACAACCAGATCGGAAACCTGAAAACGTGTGTCTGCTGAAGTACGTGGCGAGGAAGGGGGAATTCACCTGGGACACCGACTCATGTGCACCTTACCATGTTGTGGCTTTCCTTAACAAAACTATAAGAGATCAGTGAAACCTAAAGTGTATTTTTGCTATTTTTCTCATTCAATCCTGTGCTGTAATACATCTCAATAACACAGCTGTAAATACATTCTCAGTCGTGTTTCTTGACTTCCCCTGTGTGTAATCCGCCTCTCTGCACATCATGACCTGTAAAAACCAAAGAGTGCTGATAATCACTCAAACACTAGACCTGTCTTGCGGTGGAGATTTACACGGGTGTAACTAATAACATTAGTTAATTGTGGCTGTGATCAATGCCTCAGAGACAGCTAAATATAACAAAGCCACGGCTATGAAGATTCGTCGTTACCCAGGAAACAGAGCCGTCGCTAATCTTGTCAGTTGCGCCTGTGCTTTAAGGTTAAAATGTCTCTGAAGAATTCTTACAACTTGAATGCATCACACCCTGTTCTCTGGTCGGGGGTTCTCTGCACTGATGCCACAATGAAACAACAACATGGCCGAGTCTCGATGGAGACCATATCCGTGAGCGTGCTGACCTTTCGGTTCTCCTTGTCCGACGTGGGGTTGTTTGTGATCTTGAAGAGGTGCAGGTCGATCACTTCTTTCATCTCATAGTTGTCTCCTCGACGCTTGCATACAATCACCGCCGCATCGAACACGAAGATGTGCCTGCGGCCCAAAGAGCATCATGTAAAGGTTTTTGACGATCACCAAATGATGATGATCGCACTGTATTTGTCTGGAACTCGGTGTGGTTATGACTAAATACCTTTGTTATTGAAAAATTGAGTATAAAAAAGGTTTGGACTTTTTTTGTGTGTCAGAAAAAGCCTCTTCAGTTACTGTCATGGCTTTCCAGGTACGGACTGCCTCATGCTGCTGTTTCCAGATACAGGAGACAGCTCATCATGGTAGGTGACAAGTGCTGGGCCGGCATAATCCTAATCCTAACCCCGCTGCAGAAGAAGGGCAGGACTAACAATGCAATCTTTCTGATGAAGAAGGAGCATTATGTAGCCTCAAAAAGGGTTACACTGTACCTGACCCACAACTGGAGTTTAATCTGCTCATGAGATTAAAAAAAACATACTACTGGTTGGTTGTTATTCTGGAGATCCTTCAGAAGCATCAGCTAAATGCCAAAAACGTGACAAGCATCATGTACTTATTGATTGTGGTCGATTGTAATTCACCAGCAATTATTCACTTGATTTTGTACTTCGCTCACAAGCCACAAAGACATCAACATCTTTTCTGTTTCTAGCAGCACTCTTGGCTGAAAGTAAAGCACACTCTGGCACTTCTCCAACCACTTCACCTGACTGTCATTAAGCTGCAATCTGTCACTCAGTGTTTTAGCCAACCAGCGCGTCAGCCTGACACCTCACCTGTCCTGTTTGGCTCGTTTGTCCACCGAGGCCACCCGTACCTCCCCGTCACCTTTGGGTCTCCCGTAGTTACTCAGAGGCTGATTCTACAGAAAAACAGACGGGTTGTCAAGTATTTCCAAGGCACTGCGAGGCCGAGATTAGCTTTTAGAAGAAACAGGTGGCTTACCAGGTTTTCAATGGACTTCTGATACTGATCTATTTCTCGCAACGTCTCATTGTCTCTCTTGACTTCGTTAACATACTGAGCCAAGTCCTGCAAACAGATCAGGCAACAACACAGCATCTCTTTTGAATTTAGTTTCATTTTTAATGTAACATTCACCAAATCCAACACCTTTTGCCGCCTCGGCTTTCTGTTCCTTCATGCTGTTATTTTCATCCTCAAAAGCAACAATTGCAGATGTGGGCTTGTAAACTCCAATGAGACACTGTATTTGATATTGGTCTATACAAATAAACTAAAAAGGAGGGGATTCTCAGCTTCTGAACAGCCTTCTGGGGGTTACAAAATGAGCAGGGCTTATAAATGCTGCATTCAGTAGAAGATTCATTTATTTATGTGCAGTCAAAAGTTGTGGATGTGCGATGACTTGCAATGAAGTGCAATAACATCAAGTCTCTTTTCAGAAATGAAGCCAACATAAGTGTTCATAGCAGCCTGACAACATGCCACTAGGTATTATTTAGCACAAATTTATAATAATTGGATGAAATCACACCCACTCAGTCTCAGTTTTAATGAATAAAAACAAAGTTTTTTTAACCTCTCACTTTGGTTATTTAGTCATGATTATTTAGTGCAAAGGACTTGAAACCAAGGGGGAAAATGTGAACTGTGCACTCTGAACAGCTCATAATGGAAGAGTGAGGGTGGACATGCTTATGGGATGGACCTTGCGCTCGGTGCATGCTGAGATAAGCGTGTGTGGAAACAGAATCAACTGGATAAACTGATGCTGTACCTTCATGGCATCCAATGCCATCCGCAGATTACTCTTGTCGGTGGCATCATGAGTGTGTTTCACCAGCTCCTGTTGGACAGAAACAAATCACACATCCAAAATATAAGTGTCCGAAGACAAAGCCTCTTTCAAAAAAAACCATAGGACTGCTAACATACACCGCAGCCACACATGAGAATGTAACGCCTTGGCTCTTGATGTGAAATGAAAAAGGCTACTGTGTAAAGATCCTGTCCTGAAATAAATCAGATAGTGTGTGTGTGTGTGTGTGTGTGTGTGTGTGTGTGCGCGCACTCATCTATTGCGAGCGTGTGTGTGCAAGTGTCTATCTGAAATTGCTTGCCAGTGGCGGGCTGCAGCGTAAACAAGACATCTAGACCTCGGCAGCGGAGGATAAGGAAGGATGCCATGCATGTCCTTCATACAGGCCCATACACACACACACACACACACACACAGATACACGCACACACTGAGCCGCTAAGGGAGATATATATGTCTGCATGGCACTGCTCAAATCCCTGTTGTCAGTCAAGCTCAACCTGGGCATTATTATCAGTAGCAAGGCGGCAGAGTCCCATTTATCAAGCCTTGCTCCCACCTCCACACCTCCACAGAGATACAGGGGAGGGGAGTGGTCGCGTTGATAGCCGGGACCATACATGATGGACTCGTTGAGGGAATGGTGTCGCGGTGTGTTCGGGGGGGCAAGAGAAATGATGAGCGCAGGCAGCGGGGAAGAAAGAGAGAAAGACTGATGACAATAAAAGAGAGAAAGAAAGAAACAGCGAGAGAGAGAGGAACTCGGGGAGTGGAGGGAAGTGACAAGACATTAGTTGTACAGATTCTGGCTGTCACCATGCGGGAAAGTAACCCAGCGGAGGCTGTATTCAGTGGAGCCGGCTATTGCCCCGCTGCTCCGCAGGGATCTCAGCCCATGTTGACACAACGCAATCTCTTTATTCCTACAGGTTTTTTTTCCTTTTGGTGGGTCATTCGTGTTGCATGCAAACATGAGGGGCTGAGATTAAGGTTTCAGAGAGCCTATACAAGAGCTTTTTATCGAAAGCCCCGGTGGAATCAGCTTTTACTTGAGCTGAGAAACTACAGACAACGCATCAGTCATTCATGTGTGAAGGAAAAATGCCCTCAGATACTTATTAAATTACGTATTAAATGCATCTGAATACCTGTAAGGTATACATATTGCAAACCAGACTTGTGCCTCACAAACAGGTATGTATCTATGGAAGCAAAGAAGGGCCGTAATATTTTTATTTATTTATTTATTTATTTATTTATTATTTTTTTTTTTTTTTTGGTGTTTGTTTGTTTTGTTTTTATTTTAAGAAATTCTGTTTGAAAAGTTAAGCACGGAGGGGTTTCCGGTCTCTTATTTTAAGGCTTGTTTCTTTCTCCTTGGCAGCTCAAATGTTGGAATTTTTCATCTTTTTCATCTTTTCATCTCCATCAAATGACCAATTCATTTAGTATTCAGGTGCTTTTAAGATTTTTTTTTCTTTTGGCCTTTTTTGGCTTCCTTATAGCCTCCTAAATCACACTATCCTGCGCTCATTTCTCCTTCATGGTTAAGTCATTAACATCCACAATGAACAAACAAAGCAACAACACACCTCCAGCCTCACTCTGGCTTCAAATTCAGATTGTCACCACTCCAACAACACTTCACCTCTCTGTCTGCCTCTCTCTTGTTGTTTGTCTGCTCTCTCTCTCAGTCCTCACTTCACTTCCACTCTCCTCACTCTTCATTGTCTCGATCAGATGACAATTATGTGCAGGTCATTTCAGACTAAGCGTCACGAAGCAGCCGCAGAAATAGACGAGTGGAGTGTCAGAGCCTCAAGGACGAAGGCAGGGGAGGAGAGGGAAACGTGATCAACAGCACCACCTAGTGACTGCCAGCTGTCCTGCTCATAAAGTCTGATTGGCAATGATGGAGCCTTTGATGAATCCAAATCTCCCCAATGGGCTGCTGTCACTCACTGACAGTCAGCAAGAAAGTCAGTGAAGACTTTAAATTTGAAGTTCCTGTCCAACTTTGATCTTTTAGACCGACAGTGACGGACATTTTATACACCTGTGAAGACTTTTGATGGAAATATGTAGTAAAAGAAAAGTAAAGACAGTTTATTATACAGCTGCAATGCATAATGGTCCTGAGCTCCATTTAAAGGAAGAGAAAAATGGTCTATTGTAAGTAAAAGGCCAGTTTCAAGTGAAAAGCAGAAGAATTACTAAATATACTTACAGTATCAAAAGTAAAAGTATTCATTAACACTTTTAAATTACTACATATATTCTCATTATTTATGTGCAACCATGTAGGCAGCATTTTAATGTTGCAACTGGTCGACGCTGCCACGTGCTCAGACCTCTGCACGTCTATATTAATCTGACATTTGTGTCTATTGCACAGTTAAAGTATGTGCAGGTGGGCGCTGATGCCACCAGCAGTGGGATGACAGTGTATGTGTACGTACAGTATATTGGTTTGTGTTACACGTGTAGTGACACTGATGAATGGGGCCCTACATGTGTGAAATGAACCTATATGGTAATTTTTAATGCCATTTGTCTTCATGTTGAAATGTGCTGGGAGAGTAGTGGGTGCCACTGGGATGTTGAGAGGTTATTTCTGTCTTTCCAGCTTAGCAAGATTGTCTCTGTAGCGACTGTTAAGGCAGCCAGTGTGGGTTGCTTCTCTGCATCGATTTTGTTAAGCACCTTTTAAACTGTCCTCTTTTCTGCACAAGCAAACACGCAGCTACAAGTCTGATTTATCATTTTGTCAATCTAACAAAATATAAAGACGTCAGAAGGAAAATGACACAAGTGGCTACATAAATGTACAAATCTTAAGAGACAGTCACCCAAAATATGGCTTTTTCATTGAAAGTATACGGTATGCATGGCATGTAAATCACTGAAAGTATGAATCATTCAAAGTTGAAAAAAGCCACACAATTGGTTGCCTCAATTTGTCCCTAAGCAATATATACATACAGATATGCTACTACAAATACAACACGCTTAGTGTGTTCACAGATACAAAGACAGACTTCAGAGGGTTTCAAACATTTGTGCAGAAAACAGAAAGCCACACCTATCTGACTTACCTGGTGTTCTAACAGTGACAGCGCTAATTGGAAGGCTATGGCTTTACACCAAGATGGCATGACAACTTTATGACAACTGCAGGACAGAAATAGTAAAGTGCAGGCTGGAATACTGTACCTGCAGGAGGAGGTGATACTTCAAGACTCGCTGCATAGGAACCACTAACAGATCCCTCAGTGTGAATTTGCCATAGTTGGCTCTCTTTGAACATTCCTGTGAGACAACAACAAAGGATGGAAGTCAAAAGATTATCTTATAAATTACACGTATATATATGTATATATAGACCCTGTGAGGAAAACTGCTTTCAATTGAAAAGAAGAGCTCGGTTTAACTTTTTAAGAATCTCAAGGAGGAAACTATTAGAGCTTAACAGAAGCTTAATACTACTTCATGCTGCCTGCTGAGGCTTCATCACCTGCAATGCCCCAGGTGCACACTTGGGGGCATTCTCTGACCACGAGTTGTTGAGAAATGAGCACATGAAAAACATTTTACCTCGAGCTTCATGCGCACGTCTTCTCTGTCTTTGCAGATGTAATCCAGGGTGGCGATGGCTGTTTCCACATGGCTGCAGTATTTCCCATAGATCAACAACCTGAGGCAGTTTAAAATGTCTTTTATGTCCAGAATTTGTTGTGTTGCAGAGAAATTTTAAGAGCGTGTGTATAGGATACAAGAATAAGAAGAAAGTTCATAGTCTACCTCTCTTTAAAAGTGATGAAGATCTGGTAAAGGTTCTGGGCACTTCTGTGGGTGACTGAGTCTTGGATTTCCAGCAGTAAACATTTGTGAACTTTAACCAGCTCCTGAAACACCGGAGCAAAGGTCCTTTAATGTTGATCTACATCACATTTCTGTTGATTCATTTCGAACTGCAACTGATGGTGACTTTCATTAACAATCCACACAATTCCTAATTAATCCATGAATTATTTGGTCTATGAAAAGTAAGAAAATAATGACACATGCTCTTCAGAATTTCTGGAAGCCCAAAGCGAAGCCATCAAATCGCTTGTTTTGTCCGATAAATCGACAACCCAAATATATACAGCTTATTATCTCATAAGACAAAGAAAAGCAGCAGGAATTAGGAAATCTTTCAGTTGTTCTGCTGACAGTTCAGTTATTTTTCTTTTTATCAACTAATCGATTGATAGTTTCAGCTCAACTTTCATTTGAAACTAAACCTGTGGCATTTGATACAACACATTGAATCTAGCATCACCATCGGGTCTAAATGTGCTTTGGTTTATAACAAATTACCTGCAAAACTAATCACATTACAGCCCTGGTTGACCTTTGTGCTCTAAGCTAATTAGCGATTGTTAGCATTTTAGCGCGAACACAACATATAGTTGATAGGCATCAGCAATGTAAGGATGTTAGCATGCTGATGTTAGCATTAGCTCAAAGCTACTTCACAGGGGCACTAGCATGGCTGTACACTTAGTCTTGTTACCATTTTCAGTGTGTCAATACACATTTAATTCTGTATGAACAGTTGTGCTTAAACAAAAAAAGCTGTATTGAAAGAATTAATTTATGATTCATTTGATTATTCACACCTGTGCTTTCCCACCTGTGACATGGCAAACTGTCATCAGTGAAAAAAGCTTTTCAATAAAGAATTCTGTGACTCCCAGTTGACCAGCCAGTAGGATTATTAGACTGCAAGGTGTAAATTAAAGGGAATGACTTACCGGGATATTCACAAACATCTTTTCCATCTCGACCACAGATAAAAACATGGTGAGGGGCGTCATAAAGTGCTGCAGCAGAGAGAGAGAATACACAGGAATGAAGCTCGTCCCCTCCAGAGTAAGAGTGGGAAAGTCATTTTGCGAGAAGCTATTATATTATGGGGCCAGGTTGCAAAGAGCTGCAGTCAGCAAAAACAAGGAGGACTGTCTGGGTCACGACAATAATCTCATTTTCAGAGTTTGCAATTTAATGATTTCCTCTCAGAAAACTCCCTCCGTATAGTCCCCCACACATCTCAAAGGAGCGGGCGAGCACAAACTGAACTCCACCATCCACTTCATATTGAAAGTCATCTACTGAGATTCTCCGCTGGGAAATCTGGCAAGGTCTTTTTCCAGACGTGAACGTCCACAAAAGGGAGAAGACAAGTCGCTGTGGCTGGGGGGTAAGAGGCGGCAGGCCTCCTACAGTCCTGGAAAAGTGCAGGGTAAGGTGGAAAATGTCCACGACAAAAGGGCTTTTCTCCCAGTGTTGGTCTGAGCTGTGCTGGGATTACTCATTACCCAGCACTAATTTCAAACATGTTCATTCACTCATTTCACTCCTGGAGTACACATTTGTTCCAAAACTCATTATTTTCTTTTCCACTATACCCCCAAAACAGGTCATTACAGTCAGTTTCACACATTGCCAGTGATAAGGAGGCTAAACTGATTTCCAGTGCTCTTGTCATCCTTTTACTGCACAAAATCAATGGAGTGAGACTATTTCCACCTTAAGAGAGTTTACTTTACTTTCACTTTTGACCCACCGTAGCTGAGTTCAGCCTCTTTGGAAAACTTAGAGAATAAAGAACAACTCAGTTCATGTCAGACATTTACGGGGAAATAAAAGTTTGATTTATAATTGCGATAATTAACATTACTGATTGCCATTCCAACCAACTCTGTCAAGGGAGCGGGGAACACAAATGACATATTAATACATTGTCACTATGAGTGTCAATGTTAGTACTTGAAACTTGTTGCTCCTGTTCATTTACAGCGAAGGAGTTATTAAATCTGACTTAGTTATTGAACGTGACTCCCTTCTGAAACATCAGTGGATAACAGCACGCAAACGTTTGAATATTCAACATTGTATGTGCACAGAGGAAAAAGAATTTGCATTAATTCACAGCAAAAATGTCCAGCATAAAGCCTTGTGCTTGGAGCCACAGGGTCATTATGTTAGTCAGTACCTTCTCTATAGACTCCAGGGTCTCAGTGTATTTCTCCTCTGTCTGCTTGATCTCTGTTAAACAGCAGCTCCTGATGTCAGTCTCTGCCTGCTTCTGGAAGGCCTACACACACACACACACACACACACACACACACACACACACACACACACAGTTACTATGTGTTAGCCCACAGCGCTGACACACAGTCTTCAACCAGATGCAGTCTTAACAACCCTTTGAGCAAGGTCAGAGATGAGATCATACGCCAGTGATGATAGATAAGACAGGTACCATCAGTTTTTACTTAACAAAGCAAGCCAACAAGATACAGGCTAATGTACTTTGTTCATTAGTGAGCTTCTGAGTGCTGGTAAACAGTTTGTTTCTTCATTAAATGTGACAGATGGTGACTCAGTGTATCGCGTTGCTAAGAGTCAACCTGTATCAATGAGGCCTAGTAATGATGTGAGTGAAGGTAAAGAGAGCAGGACCGACCGGAGGAGGGATGGCTTCTGTCTTCATCAGGTCCTCATAGATATCTCCTCCATCTTCATCGTCATACACGCAGTCGTACAGGTCCTCCTCATCCTCCACCCCCTTCTCACTGCAGAACACGGCAGAGTACGGTGCTGACATTAGATTACATCACACCGCTGTTTGATATGGAGTTTTACTGTGAGTGGGTAATAGTTTTTACTCCTCATGACAACCACATGAAAGGTTCACACAAAAACACACACGGTTCTGGTTTTACAGAAGTGGATTTAAATGCTAGACTACAAATCTTGTTAGTCAGGGACAACACTTAATCCATGGCTGTGAAAGTGGCTCAGACACACACACATGCACATGCACACACACACACACACACACACACACACACACACGCATGTAGACTTTTACTCCACAGGCCCGTTCTGACTCCTCGCATCTGAGCCAATTACTGCACCTCAGCATCTAACGTGACATGTCTCAGTGCTCGTGTGTGTGTGTGTGTGTGTGTGTGTGTGTGTGTGTGTGTGTGTGTGTGTGTGTGTGTTCCTGTCCTTTTTATACATGTGCCTTAGAACCAAATGTCCTCAAGAGAAAAGAAACATGAGGATAACCTGTCAAAAGAAGGACCTCTACGCAGAGCAATGTAAAGGGCTTAGACTTGTAAGAGTGCAGGAATATTAGGGTGAAGCAGAAAGGGTGAGGTGAGGGTGAAGCATGGACGGGTAAGCAGGAAAAGAGTCCTTCGTATACGTCCCTGCACACAAGCCTGACAGGACGCCTCTGGACTGTCAAATGATCCATATGTTCAAGGCAAATTATCCGCTGTACTGACAGATGTGGAGTGATAGTAGGCCACAAGAAAAGTCTTGTTATACATTGTTTTTATACATTAATTTATCCAGTCAAATGTGTTTTGGCATAACCTGCCAGCATATTAGACTGTTTAGGGGTTAGGGGTCAGGGTTAACACAGCATAGCATAATTTGTAGGGGGTCCTACAAACCTGCAAAAGTTTGGGCAAAATCAGAGGAGCTGTGCTCCTGTCACATGTTATACAATGTGTATACTGTATAATGATATCCAGAAATATTTGATGAGTACTTTTAAGTGCCAGCTACATGTAACCAGTGTTAATGCTGCAGTGTAATTCCACCAGTAGGACTGTAAGTAAAAACTAAAAACCTGAACTCATCAAAAATAATTGTTTTTAAATAGTGTAGAAACACTTGTTTAACACGTACATCCAGCATCCTGTTGCTTTTCTTCAAAAATTGTACTGTCTAACACAGACAACTGTAGCTTACAGGTGGGAACGCTCATCCTTGCTGCCCTCTGGTGGTCAGGAGTATTAATAACTCCTATTGCAGTAGGAATAATGAGTAGAATGGCAGATAAAATTTGTTCCACACTGCTACAACATATTGGGTGCAATAAAAACACAACTAACCAGGCTTATTGTCCTCTGGTGCATACAGTAGAAAAAGGTGATGAATGATACTGAAATGGTGAAGCTCTCCTTGGGTGGGGTGGGGTAAATGAGTATGTCTGTGTGTGTATGTGTTTCTGTACATGATAGCAGCTGAACACTCAGCAGATGGGAGTTGAGAGCAGAACACGGCTCTGTTCGGTGTGATCCACACTGCCACTTTCACCTCCCATCCACTGCTGGCTGCTGTCAGGCTGCTGTTTTTCTCTGTCGCTACCGACTAGCGCGCTGCTTCCAACTCTAAGAGCTGTCAGCACTAAGCATAGACCAGAGCACCGTGTCAGTGGAAGGCTTCCCTGCAGCACTTTCACTGAACGATTATCTGTCGCCACCCACTTACATTACCACAAGTTACGGTCGCTCTGTCTTTCAAAAGATTCAAAAAATAATCCCTTAATTTTCCATATTTGTGAATGGTTTATCACGAGATCCAGGAAGTTTGACTCTAAGCCTACACTGGGAGACCACAGGAAGCCATACATCTAAACTTCAACCCAATGTTTAGATAAGAACATGCTATAAATATGAAATATGGTGATGGTGAAATGGAAAAAAAGGGCATAAACTGACAACTGACAGCTTCAATCCAAAAATATTTCAAACCATATAGTCTTCAAAATCCATATTACCCCACCCACAGTCAAACCTCCAAAACATCTTACAGATTCAGTTTTTATTGCTGCATTGCATTTAGATAAAGGGCTTTGCAAGGCATTGTGCCAGGAGTCCTGTTTGCAGTGTAGGTGGGTTATGTAATGTTATGATTTTGTTCCTTGTTCACTTTCAAAAGTGAAAAATGCATTATTTCTCATATTGATAAAGTTACTTCAGAATAAAAACATCAATCATAAGCAGGTTAGCTGTCATCGTATGCTGAGTGCAAGGCCTGAAAACCGATCAAGCCACAAGCCCACACGACTTGTTGTTAACTACAGAAAGAGTCTGGAAAGCTCGTGCTGAAAGCTTCGGAGGAGGTGGCTGCCTTCCAGTCAACACGCAGGGATAAATGTTGTCCCGCGCCCACAACAGCCTGTTATTTTTAAGCATAGGGAAGAGACTAAATCAGCGAATTGGAATGAAGTTGAAAGTTGAAATGAAAATCCTCACAAGTGTGTGAAAGGGAAAGGGAAAATTCTCCAACTTTAAAGGGCATCCATAGGAGGAAAGAGGAGAGGAAACATACTCTATAAGATCCTCCAGGTGGTTGTAGATATCCTCATCTTCAACACTCTCCTCAGAGGGAAATGGCCTTTGAAGGGAAAGCAGGAGAGAAAATCATTATATATATATATATATATATTATATGTCATGGGATATGTGTCACAATGTACCACATTTTATTCTATATATGTTTGTGCTATTACAAAATATAATCACATTGTTTTGCATTGTGTCGCACCTGATTCCTGTCTGCTGTGCGATCACTGTGTGGGAAAGTCTGGAGAGCGCATCCATAACCTGCAATGGAAATAAGGATGCATTATAGGACGTGTATAATTTAGATTTTAAAAAACACACACTGAAACATGTTTGCTGTTTGGGTCCTGGTGCTCTCGTGGTGCTGCAATTCCAAAAGGACACACACGAGGGCAGCATTCTCCAACACTCCAGCACTGCCGCTGACATCCTCTGACTGAGCCCCAGCCAGTTCATACTCTGAAATAGAAGTCATTTATACACATATCATAATACAACATTCATTTGATGTCTACACGGGGCAAATTTTGAGTTAATTTGCACCTAAAATCATAACCTCATTCACGCGTTTCGAAATAATGAGAGAGGAACAAGGAGCAATAAGAGAAGTGTTGAGTGTGAGTCACAGAGAGTGACTCATTGACACACAGTCATCAGTTAGCGCTATTGTAGGAGCCGAGCACAGTCACATGAACTGATCGGTAATTGATCGTGCTGTGAAGTTAAGCGTGTGCGCTTGTGGGCTGACATGATTGCTATTAGTATGACACGTAATTTCACGCTGCTGTGCTCAGTCCTGCCGGTGCCCTTGACCCTGTGTGTGTGTGTATGTGTGTGTGTGTGTGTGTGTGTGTGTGTGTGAGACCTGCTTGACTAATAATCACCGCTGTACTCACCTGCTGAATGAACGATACAGCTTTATTATCTGAGTCAGGGAGCTCTGCTCATTCACTCTCATTTGCGACCTGGCAAACGGCCCACAAACCTCTTCTCGTGGGCCATCCGTCCACTGACATAACACGCAGAACATTCACGCACACACAGATGTAACGTAGATACATTTGGCCTGGAGCAGAAGCTCTCAGGGATCAATACTGATCACACAACTGGCCTTTCCCTTCCCCCACCAGTAAATAAAATAAACGCTGGTGCACAAAGGACGGAGAGACAGAAACATGTTTCTGCTGACATCCTTTAAGCTATTATAAACTGTGCTACTGTGCAACACTGAGACTAGGAATGCAACATGTTACTGATGTAAAATTAACATGTCCGCTGCAGGATTAATGGACTTTAGCTCTGTATCAGAATTCATTGTTTTTAACCAGATGGCTCTCTGATATAAGCATCTCTAATAGATAAGCAGACAAGTGTTGAGCACGTGCACGATACGTAATCAATCAAACCGGAGCACATCCATCAAACAGAAGGCGGATGACACTGACTGAATCCGGCACAGTCTGACTTTGACAAAGCATTTTATCGTCGCAAACATCAAGATGCATCAGGGGCGGCGGCGCAATGCTAACACCATGAAACATAAATTAGCTGTCACTCTGATCAAAAGGGAATACAGTGTCAGTGGTGAGCAGCTCAACAGTGCAGAGCTGTGACTGTGGCGGCTCAGCGGCAGTGGTTGGTTACACATCAGCGGAGGTGCACCAGTGATACAAACCTGCATTTATATACATTAAGTCAAGCTAACAAAGGAGAATCTTCAGGTGCTTTGCATCAGTTTCAATGGTTTTTGTTCAAACTGTTCATTGTGAGTCAAACTAAATCGATGGAGTTCTCTTAAGCTTAGTGCTCTTGCAGTAATAACAGTAATAAGGCAACTCAGATGAGCAGCATTTGGATCCACTCAAATCTTCTTTTATCTGAGTTAGGGTTGTGGCTTCAGGTACAATCAACCTGAAACAGCATAAGCTGCTAATTAAGCCCTTGAGGATCAGTGTGCCAGTCCAAGCACGATTCATTTTCCACCTATTTATTCTGCAAAGTGTTTCTTGTGTTACATTCCTTTGATCGAACCGTGCACGACTCTTTCAATTCTCAAACAAAACAGCCGGAGAGCTAAATAGCTCAGTCAGAAAAACTGTGCTCTGACTTTACCTAAGAGATTTTTCTACATGTCACATTAGAAGCAAGAAGCTAAATTAACACCTCTACAGCCTATTTAGAGCTGTCAAACTATCAGCGCTGCACAGATTGCAGTCCTGGAGCAGCAGCCTGGAGGGTTGACAACCTCTGCTATCAGTGTGCCCTTCAGCAAGGCAAGAGGAATGAGAAACATTTAGGCTTTAGGCAGATTCGAGTGTAATTGTAAACACTTTGGGACCATTTGTGATTTATGCATTCCATGTCTTTGCATTACATTAATCCAGTGATTACAATGCTTCATCAACTCTACAGTATGTGCTCTCAAACACGGTAAGAATTGAAACGCTTGTGTCAGTCAGTGTCAGCGTTGCACGAACGCAGACGCATTTCCGAGAGCATCCTCTAAGATTCAAAGAGAGTCCTGCTCCTCCTTCCAATTATTAATCCTCGCGCAGCTATCAGACAGAGTTGACAGAGTTCTCGCTCCAATAATGAATGAAGGGCATGACATCCGGAGGCCAGCTGGCAGGTACAACATGTCCAAAAGCTGAGGATCCACTGCGTGCTGAACAGAGCTTTGGAGCCTTTCCAGTTTTAGCTGGCAGGCGATTTTCAGGGGACGAGTCGTGTATAGTTGTGCTTTTTGGCGTCACTGGATACATGAGTCACAAACATTTGCAGCAAAACTGACCATCTGCGCACAGCCAAGAAGACTTTCTGAAAACTCACGAGTATTACAACCATGAGCGGTCGCACAGCTAATAATAGAAATGTCAAGAAAGTGTCCACAAAGGAAATGAGAGGTTTACATTCCAAGAGGCGATACAGTGTGTTTCATTTGAGCTAAAGCAAAAATACAGATGATTACTACTGTTTTCAGAGCTGCAAGATGTAAAAATACATGATGATTCAGCTGTCACAAGGTCTCCGATGCAAGACCAGTGCAGCGTCTGTTCTCTGAAGCTACACTGAGTTAACTATGGATTCAGACTTAAGAAGTCCTGCATTTGATGTGGTGTCCAGTGTGTGCACACAAAGCAGAGGTCACAGGCTCAGCAGCCGGGCGGCAGATGAGCGGTGATGCAGGGGGGACCGGCCCTTTGACGGCAGTTATTAAACCTGTGCTGTCTGACCACGGCTGCACCGCTGGAGCTAATGATTCACGCCACAGCAAGTAAAGCAGGATGGGAGCTGTGTGTGTGTGTGTGTGTGTGTGTGTGTGTGTGTGTGTGTGTGTGTGTGTGTGTGTGTGTGTGCGCACGCGCACGTTCAAGTCAACAATTACAGCCATTTGGTTTTATATCATCCTAATTTTTCACTTTGGCTAGTGGAAACAGCTTTGACACAGTTATTATGCTATAGAGCACTTGAACTGTCCACTGATGACACGCTGTACATAAAATGTTCATTCGGGCTTCTAAATTTGCAATCAGTATGCGATCATATGCCCGTCTGTCTCGCACTACAATGCCACTGATTTTAAATGGGGCTCCAAACATGGACGACAGGTTTACTGCTTTCATACTGATGTGTCAGTCAACACAGAGCAGTCAGAAAATGTTATCCTCAGAAAGACGGCTAATATCTGCATGCAAAGCCACTGATCACCTCCTCTTTAATCACTCTGAGTTGTCCCGAGCATCTCTCATGGTAGAGGGCACCTCAAGAAAATGGCTGATACATTTTAGATGTATGACATGCCAACAGCTTTACTGCACACAGCCCAGCTTTCTGTCCCAGTTTTCTGCACGTCGCCTTAACTCCACCTTCCTGTGGCTCTTTTTTCTTCCCTTTTTTCTCTTTACTCTAAATTTCTGATTGCGGACTAAAAATAGAAATCAGTTAGGTAATCCAGTGAAACACATACAGATGGCAATATAGCTTTTATTTCACAGATGCTGCGTTCCAAGCCAATAAAAAGAACACTTAATTCCTGTTTATAGTAATCAAGGTCACCCACCCACTAACAGATTGTGAATTGGTTCTGAAAACGGTGCTTGACTGCAGCGTTTGACAGCCTATCTCGACTTTCAATGGGCGGTAGGCTGGGTACACCCTGGACCGGTCGCAGGGCACATACACACAACCATTCACACTCACACCTAGGGGCAATTTACAGTAGAGTCACCAATCAGCCTAATGAGCATGTTTTTGGTCTGTGGGAGGAAGCCAGAGTGCCCGGGGAGAACCCACGCATGTTCGAAGAACATGCAAACTTCACACAGAAAGGCCCGACCCGGGAATCGAACCTGCGACCTTCTTGCTGTGAGGCACGCGCACTACCTGCTGCGCCACCGTGCAGCCCACTCATTTGCCAACAATAACTCGAAATTTTAATTAAAGTTGCAGCCAAGGGTTTTTCTAAAGAGATGATTTTGTTCTCTGATCAGCATAAACTAGCTGTGTCTCTGTTCCTTTTTACAAATGTGAGTTATTATTAATAATTATATGAATTATTATCAGTATTAACTAAGTCAGCTTCCAAATATCTGATCGATGCATACATTCTGAGCACACACCACTCCCACGAACCACAAGAAAGCGGCCTATCTAACTGAGACTGACCAGGGATCAGCTGTTTGCTTTAGGGTTTTCTCACCACCACATATGAGATAAACCAGGAGAGAAACATTTGGGGGGGGGGGGGGGGGGGGGGGGTGATCCGACCACACCAACATAGCAGGTGTGAAAGCACCTTCAGATAGTGTTACCATCATCTGCACCTCTCACTGGCCTTTATTTCAGGGGATTTTCCAACCCAACTGCTTTCGAGCGGTTGTTTTAAAGACCGCACTTCTTCCTGTCTCGGAGCGTCGTCACAGTCAGCGCAGTGTCTCTGGAACAGCGTATTTAAAGTCTGGAGAGTTCACTGCACAAAGACCGAAAACCGTCGACGAGGATGAGGGTGTAAAATTCAAAGATGTTCCTTCTTTTTGCTGCGCCAGTGAAGACATCAAATGCCCCCTCTTGGCTGTTGCTAACATATTGTAGTTCTACTATTACTACTTTATTTGTTAGGCTTGAAAATCTCGTCTATAAATGTTCCTTTTTTCCATTGCAAATATACATCAAACAACCAGATTTTCTTTTTCTAAATATTCACTGACATTTTCATGCCACGCTTGATAAAACATTTATGAAACGCCCGAAAAGCAAATCATTAAAATCGTGGTTGTGTTTCAAGGGGAAAGACTCTGCTCTCACACACTTTTCCCATCAAACGTTTTGCTGTTGAAACAGTTGGAAATAAAGGATGTTTGAATATTTAACAGCCGGCTCTCCATCTCTGTTATTGCGCCCGGTGACGAACAATAATGGATGTTAAATTCACTGAGACATTAAACAAGAAACATTTACATAAAATTACACCATGAAGAGAGTAAATACAACGCGCGTGTGGGTGTGTGTCCGTGTGTGTCGCACAGTGTGTACTAACTGATTTGCTTGTTTCCTGTGCATCTGTTGCTGCACGTGACACTGATCTTTATTATTTGTGCATACATTCATGGACGTGTGTGTGCTCCCGTGTGTTTGCGGGCATGTCTGTGTGACAGATGCAGCCGGGGCATAAAATTCAATCCACATAGAAAGGAGCCAATAAAAGCCTGATTGGCTCGGTGAGATAGACTAGCTAATGTTTGGCAATCAGTGCCATGGCTCATTAGCGGCCATAATACATAATTAGCGTGTTTGGATATAGAGACGTGCGGCTGATTGGAATACGACACACGTTTGCCTTTTCTCCTCAGCCTTCGTTGCCTGCATCATTTAGTCCATCGCTCTCCTCATCAAACACTGCTTCACTTGCATTAATTCGACAATCATGCATATTGCAAAGGCGGCAGAACTTCCTACAAGACAGTGTAGCTCAGACCGCGTCCGTGCTCAGCCCGCTGAATCAGAAGTGCATCTTCACCAGAGTGAAGAAAATCGCTACATGCCGACCTTATGTTTTAGTGTGGATGAGGAAATGCAGGTGATGAAGCACTACGTCTGTCATTCATTTGTATTCATGTGTACGTAGTCGTATTGACTTTGTAATCAAAAAGTAGTGATTTCATCTGCATGTCAGCACAGGAAGCAGTGGTTAACAAGTAGGCGTCAGTTGTCAGTCAATGGACAACAACAACTGAATGCTTTGAAACAGGTGACCACGGAGAGAAAGAGGGGCTAGAATAGTCCGAAATGAACAAAATACGTAGAAAAATACAAATTACTACTGTGCTGCACCTGTGCCTGGAGGTAGTAGAGATGATGCTTTGCTAAATCCCTGGTATTACATAATGTATGTGGCCATAACATGCACACTGAAGACCCTTTCACAGAACTCTCATTAAAACGAGTCAGCTGGAAACATTAAAAATTCAGCCGCAGATGAAGAGCTGATCATTGCACTCCATAAATGTCTGTCACCTATGGGCACTACGAACTGATCCAGAATGAACTGAAGCAGAATACAAGGAGCTCAATTAGCAGCAACCGTGCTTTCCTTCAACATGCACTAAATATGATCAACCGGCCTTTTCCACTTAAGCCACAAAAAAGGAACCTTCCCCTCCATCCCATAGTATAACTTTTTAATTGTTTCTCTTTCTAAATAGCTGTTAACGTGTGAATCAAGAATGCAATGAACAATTTTAATTTTCTGAACTGTTGTTAAGTAATCAAACAATGGACAATAACCTGTGGTACTGATGTGAAACTCTCAGCTGCGCAGTGACTGATTGGACAATTAATTTGACGTATTCTTGCTGACGACCTCAGCCAATATTCATGAAGCATTCAAGTGAGCCACTTTCATCTGAGGTCATGTTGTGGTCATTCGGTTCATGGCTCGTTGTGTTCATCCTCTTCGTGGATGACACTGCAGTACTCGCTGCATTTTTTGAAATCACAAGTCAAACTGTGTCACAAACTACCTGCTTTGTGATAACTGCACTATGAGTAAGACTTTTTCTGGCCCGCAGCAAAATATTACCACAACTGCAAGCATCCAGTGACTCAACACTTCCAGCTGCCTAATAATCAAAGACTCATGTTCCAGGACAAAAGCTGGAGCAGAATCAGGTCCAATAGAAGCTGAAGACACTCCCAGTCCTCCTCTAACTATGTCACACTCTCACTCCATCTCCTCAACTTCTGTTCAGTTCATTTATGTGCTCCACTGGATGGAATATTAACAGCAGCACAAGCTTTATTATCCTCTATCTGTCTCCCGAACAACTCCACTTCAACAGCAGAAGGTCAAAAGCAAGGGCATCATTTCTGTCCAGGTAAATCATGTCAACTCCCATGGACTACAGCCCCTCAGGACGCAACACACTCACGCACATGAACACACTCGCACACATTCACACCGTCCCAGTACTCAAAGCAGAAGTCCTTCACTCCTCGCGCTCTATGAATGTTTTATGCTCACATTAATAAGGGAACGTATCAGCCAAGTGATCGCACATTCGCATGGTTCTCACACACACAGACAAACACGCAAACACTCCGCAAAGCATGCTGATGTTCCCACGCAGCTTGAGGCCTTGATGCACAAACAAATCTGATCTGCCAAATCCTCACTTTGCTGACAGGTGAGGTAACTCCAGCTGAATTTCACACTATCTGAATCAGCATGCTGCTCGCAACTGACCGCCAGTCATCCCGTGCCAACGCACATAATAACACAGACTCTGCTGTACGGATAAGGAAAATATCTATACAGTGAGACAAGAATTAACCACTGAGGGCATCAAACAACATAATGCAATCATTTGTCCCAACCCAAAACTATAAATGATATAGTTTGTGCATGAAAACAAGGAAACAAGTAGAGTTATTCATAATTTTTCTGTGTATTTTGAGCTAAAACTATTTCTTGATTAATAAATTAAGCTCAATTAATGACTCAAAAATACTGGAATCTGCAACTATTTTGATCATCGATTACTTTTTAAAGTCATTTTTGTCAGTAAAGATTCCAAACACTGCCTTATTTCAGCTGCTCAGTTGTAGATTTGTGTCTGTTCTTTGTCTTCTGTGAGAACAGACTGAATTTGTTTAGGTTTTGCCCTGTTTTGATTCGATGACATCACCTTTGGCTTTAGGGAAATGTAATGTTTTTCACATTTTCCAGGACACTTTCTGGAGCAATCCATTCATTAAACAGAGTTTAGTTAGTTGTGGCCCTTCCAAAAGGAAAGGTCAAACTCAGCGCAGCAGAGCCAGAGATTTTCTGACTTTTAGCGCTTAGTAGTGGATCCTACAACTCCCACAATGCAACTCAATAGCCTTTGATTAGCCTCTCCCTAGGTAGATGCCTAAATCTTTCAAGCTCTATGTCTGGAGTTGGCCACACAGAATTTGAAGTCTCAAGCCCAAGATAACCCTGATGACATCACTATGACATCACCAGGGTTACTCACTCAGACCTCAGAAGTACACACAACATTATACAGCTATTTTCACAGGTTACAACTAGTATTGTGTGAACTGAAATCAGCTGTTCGCAACTCAGAGGACACATCTGTGCATGCGGCTCATATGCGCCCTCATATATAGTCATATCGTCGTATTATATAGTCATCTCTGATATGGAAGATACTAAGTGCATGATTTTGTTCCTTCAGTTCAGCCAGCTGATTACTGAGGAGACTCCCCTCAGAGTTAGCATGATGCATCCCGGAGCTTCTTGCTATTGTGTTCACTGCTGTTATTACCATTGAAGCCACTGTGGAAGCCGTGCTAAAGACATAACCTCATCTCTCCGCCCACTCCCAGACCAATTCACAACACAATCTCCATTGTTTCATCACGTTGACATGACGATCTCATTCCCTCGCCGCTGAAACGCTATCCTGCAGTTAACTGAGGATGAAATGAAGCAAACGGGGGAAAAGCACCCTGAGGGGTGCTTCAGGCAAAAATATAAACTCGGTTTTTAAGAGTCCTTTGGACAACCAGTGAAGTGATCAGGATACTGATTTAAGCTCCTTCTAGCCTCATTTGGGGAGCCAAGACTTGAAAGATTCGCCAAAAGTGTGAAGAGCAAGTTTGAGTGGGTTGTCTGCATTGTAAACCATGTCCTAAGGCGGTCCATATGCACATTCCTCAGGTTTTTTCTCTTTCCCGGAGCCTTTGATCCTGCTGTCAGTCATGAACCCCTGCACTTCAGCTTTAGCGGGCCCTGTCTCACCCTGTGGGACCTCATGATTCACAAGAGGGGACAAGCCAGCGTTGGGATCAGTTCTGGGGATTTACCACTCTACAGCATGGCAGGAAATAGAGAAGCTAGGGGCAAATTCTTCACTTAACTGGAAGGTTAAGACTGCCAAGGACACTCATCTATGATATTCAAATCTTCAAGTGCATCCAGTATCCGCTGGATATATTTCCAAAACTATTCAATAGAAAAGTGACAGTTCTTCTTTGGCTCATGTGACATCCTTCCATCGACTTTCAGGAAAATCAGGCCAGATGTTTTTTCTGTGATCCTGCTGACAAACAGACAAACAACAGGCCACATAACCTGCTTGGCAGATGTAATAATTCTAGGAAAGCTCACAGCTTGTTGTGTGTTCACACAGGACAAGTGCTAAAACTTGAAAAAAAAAAAAAACTTGATCATGTACTAGTTCAGGGTAGAGTTTGTTGCTTGTTTGATGGTTACTATAAAAACCATTCAAGCAGTAGTTAGATTTATGCTTTAAGATGTATTATTCTAAACAGCCATGCTTTGCTTTTGCAAGGGAAAGGGTTATGAGGCCAAGGACAAAAGAAAGCACTGGACATATCACTGTCGGTACTGATACACCAGCATCTTGGATCCCACAGGGTGGATGCTGCAGTCCTTATAACCTGTAATCACAATAAATAATGTAGGCAGCTAATTCCTTTGGCTTTGGGAACAGCAGGGCACTTCTATGGGTGGTAACCTTCTGAGGTGGGTGTGCTAACATTTGCATCGAAGGTTAGAGCAGACAAACACAGTTAAATCCATTCCTGACAAATGTGCTGTTGTGTTGTTGGTCAGGCTGAAAAAAGGCACCACGCTTTGGACATTTTAGAAACTAAATAATTAATCAACCAGTAAAAATCATTAAAAATCTGTATTTTATTGCAGGCCTGTATTGCAGTTTTATAATTATTACTAAACATTGTTTGGAAAACAGCTGGATAATGACAGGGACATGAATTAGTCTCGCTATATAAGGGAATAATTCTCCACAGCCTTAACATCACTTTTGGAATCAAAACAATGTAAATCGTGACAAATGGATAAACTCTTAGTATGAATAACACTTAAAGCATAAGCCTCTCTTCTTTGCGACAGTGGAAGAGTTTAAATTCCGAGTTCTGCTGGTTGACGCGTGTCTGGTTAATGTTGGAAAAGATTATGTTCTGTCTCAATAAAGAAAAAGTCAGCAGCAATCACGATCTTCCCCTAACCTTAACCGAAGTGCTTTTATTATCTAAATCTGACCAGTCCAGATGTGAACTCCCACCCAAACCACCTCCACGCAACTCCAGCATGTCACATAAACTGTAGCGTTTCATTCACTCAAACGTTGACTGACATGATTTGTCAGAGACGGGGCTGGCTGGTTTTTACTGCCGCTGTTTAATCAGGAGGTTGATGTACACCTGGGACACCAGGGGAATGTAATTAACTCGTTGGAAGAGTAGGAAAGCCAGGAGGTGCTCAAGAGAGGCGAGACGGAGAAGCAGTCAGTGGGAAACTTCACCTAGTTTAGTGAAGAAATGTGGCTTGCTGGCTGACTTGTTGCTTAATTAGGGAGAAACGTATCTAATATGTTTAGATAACACCTTCACAGGCAGCAAAGTCCCTCACTGCTTATGACCTCCAGTAGCTCAAATATAGTAGCTTTGTGGTCATCGGAGGACACATACAGTATCTTTGGCTCTGCCGTACACAGCCCACAACCAATGAGGTCGGTTTCTAACCACACTGGCTGTCAGTAAGCAAAGGCTGAAGCAGGGTTATCCATCTCGTCGCACCTCGCGCCACGATTCATCATGGTAGTTTACATGTCAGCCATTTTATTGCTTTGCTCCGTCGACGCTGGATTATCGTGTTGACTGGAGCCATAATAGGCAAATACTGAGTGAGGCGGTGCCATAAATCTAGATCTCCATGAAAAAAAGAGGTAAACACAATGACATCTGTGTTATTGGCCCAAGACATTAAAAGCCTGGAGAGTAAATGAAAAATTCCCATATCATCCTGGCTGTCAGTCAAGTATGCGGTTTTACATTTTTAGGTCGACTAGTCATCCTCATTTTTTTAATTGGTCGTTTTATCATCTGGGTTAGTGTATTAAAGATTCAATACGCATGATTAATATGGTAAAAGCTCCTCATCTGATCTCTAAATCTAAAAGCAGGGCTGCAACAGAGAAGCTCGTCCACTCATTAACGATCATCCTTTTTGCACCAGTTAAAATTCTGATGTAAGTTGTGGTAAGTGTGGGAAATCTTCTTGATTTATATAAAATGACACATCAAAACCGAGTGATGAAATCCCGGACTGGCTCCAAAGCAGCGGTGAAAAAGCACTGTGCTGAGTGAAAACCAGAGAAACTACAAACAGAGCTTCACTCCTGCTGTAATGCAACAAATGTGTTTCCCACTTCTGGCCCTGTGCTGCTAAAGCTCTGGCCACAAATAGCCAGCCTGTCACATCTATATGGCATAAGTGGGTTAGCGTCGCTTCGTATACCCAGAGGAGCTCCCATTATAATCAGGAACAATTAAATACGCACTGTTTCAATCTCACTCTGCAGATAATGCACATTAGTCATGCGGCTGTGTGCAATCTCATTATGGTATTTCTCTGTGACTTTTCACTTGAATTGTTTAATAAAATATGGCTCTTTAGAGGTATCCATTACAACAGTGAGGCGTAACATAAGGCAAAAGCATGAAATGGCTGTTGATTATGCTGTTGCAATAATATTAAAGATGCAGCATTTCATTTCAGGAATAAATTATTCAATATATCTCGATTAATATATAGATTTTTTAATATATCTATGACGTGACCCAGCCCAGAGGCCATGACTGAAACACAGAAGGATGCAAAATGGTAAACTAAGCTACACTGAAAGATACATTTGGGTGTGAGGTATGCTGATCAGTGACACCAGAGGAGCTCACTGTGTGCACTCACAGGTGCTCCAGATCTGCTTTGACAATGCAATCAGCTCGCTTCACAGAGACAACATGGTTAGACACTGTGACACACACACACACACACACACACACACACACACACACACACACACACACACACACACACACACACACACACACACACACACACACACACACACACACACAAGCAGACTTGGCAGAAGCCGTCACAATCTGTCTCATATATCTTTTTAAAATCACAATCCAAAAGAGTTGGGACGCAGCGTGAAACATAAATTACATTTTGACACATACTCAATTGAAAAGAGTACAAAGACAATATATTTAATGTTTGACAGCTTCATTGATTTTTGTAAATATCTGCTTATTCTGAATGTGATGCAGCAACACCTGTTTGGATTCCACAGGTAATCAGGTTGATTGGTAACAGGTGATAGCATCATGATTGTGTATGAAAGGGGCATCCTGGAAAGACTCAGACCCCGTTTACACTTGGGGAAAACGCATATGTTTTCATGCGGTTTGGCCTCTCGTTTACACACAAACTGAGTTTTTTTCACGGAAAACGATCATTTTTAAAAACTCCAGCCAAAGTGGCGATTTCTGGAAACGCTGGTTATTTGTGGGCGTGTAAACTGGGTTAAACAGCGTTTTAGGTTCCGAAATGTCACAACATGCAACTGCATACTTTACACTGGCGCCCATAGGTTTGGCAGAGTTATGATGCGCTCGACAGCGTATTTATCCAGGTTCATGTAAACGACATTTTTGAAAACGATGTTGTGTGCACGATGTTATTTTTGAAAACGGAGGGGCCAAAATACAGTATACGTTTTCCAAAATACCCTGCTATGTGTAAATGTAGGGTAAATCATTCAAAGGGGATGGAGAGAGGTTCACCACTTCGTGAGTGATTGCATGACGGATATTACTACCTGGGCTCAGGAACACTTCAGAAAACTGCAGACTGCATTCTGTTTTTATTTATGTTTTGCACAGCTTGGCCATATCTCATCTTGTTCTGAAACTGGATTCTTGAGCAAATCTTGATTAAAGTAATAGAATACTACCAAACACTGAGTATTTCAAATTGTATTGCAACTGTGTTTGTGAAAGCCACCCTGACAACAGCTCTTATTAAGACTTATTTTAGATTTAAAGGATAGCATGGACGTGACATGAACATACCTGCGCAGCACCACAGAACAACACTGCCAGATAAACCTGCTGTTCAGTATTACAATTCAGACTAGATGGAGAGAAAAGTATTGATTTTAACACTTCCCTGAACATGCGAGCTGTAATGGATAACAGCCATTACCTGCCATTAAGGACTGAGTCTTAAGAGGCACATTAGAAGCCATTTCATAAGACCCACGACATCTTGTCTGTGCCCAGAACTCATTACAAACTGAGCACGCCTCTACTGTCTGTTTTTGAGTGCAAATGCTGTCCAACTGAAGCTGAAATCACACACACACCTCATTTTAGCCGTTCCTCTTCTTCATGCACATATATAGTGCACGTTTGTGGATTATTTCTCATTAACTGAGGCAGACGATGACAAACAGCGCAGTGCAGTCATCACCATCACTGTGTTTCTTGTGTTCGTTCAGAGAGCTTTAAAGCAAACCAGGGCTCTTCATGTAAGACGAACCACAAGGCTTCCTCCACCATGTTTTATTTCATCTACTGCATGAATTTCAACTTTTTTTCCCCCCGCACTGATTTCCCATGCGACTTCACCCAAACCGCTTCTTTTTGGATATTATATAACGCAAAACAGCTGGTACATTGTGAGGTGGGATCAGATTTTTTGGAGCAGAGTGCGGGGGATGGAGATTAGCTGTTTAGAAACGCCCCCACTTTGAATGACAGCGCATCCACCCACTCCACCTCTGGGATGCAATACAGAGAAGAAAAGACCCCCAACCCCCTCTCTGGTTGGAGCCTTAAGCATCTGGAAAAAGCATCGTTGACATACATACAATCCTCTGCACGGCTTCTGCGGGATCTTTATATTGCAGAAAAACATCTCAGAGACATCAGAACATAAACGTTCCTGTGAAATCCCATTCGCTGCTGTTAGCTCAGATACGTCGGAGAGATGACAGATGCTGCCTCTGGCACCTCATGAAAGATTTAGAAGAAAGTTTTTAAAGATGTGTCGGAGACGAGGGGGATTGTTGTCCTCTTCCTTTGGAAGACGCCGGCAGGTGCCCAGGGGAGACTGGCCTCTCAGCGGGGAGACAGTGGACTGCAGAGAGCGAAATAAAGATGCAGAATCGAAGCATTGCTCCGTCTCAGAGCGTGGCTGCCCATCTGGAAGAGGACACTGACCACGGGCAGTTCATGCTCTGAATGTAAATGCACCTTGTACAGTCATCTTTAAGCAGGATCAGAGCTTTTACAGCTTGTCTCTGTATGACTGAACTACATCGTGAGGTCTGCCTGGTGTGTTTTTTGAAGTCTTATCCTCAAACTATTAGTTGAGACTGTCTAAAGCTGCTGTGAAGATGTTTAATTTAGCATTGCCAGCAGGCTGAAACACTGCACTTAGAAGAAATGTACTAACATTTTGGAGGCTGCTACTTTTGGACTGAAGTAGTCCAGATCCAGGACCATATACTACATATGATGGTCCTCCAGATCCACTGAATGTTGACATTACTCAATAATTACTTTTCACAGTAGGATAATGCATACATAATATGTATTATTATGGGTTAAGCTGGCTGTATAAAGTGCAGTATCTCCACCTTTACCTGCTGCAGCGTTAGTAATGCTTCCACGTTGATGCATCAGTGAGTTTGGATGTTGAAAATCAGAACAAATTTTATGAGGATCTGCAAGTGTAATGTCCGAGCTCTAAGAGGTGTCCATGGACAGCAGGGCCGTGATGGATAAGGGCAAAGATTGAAGCTGCTGGGCACAAAGATTTAGCTGATACTCCAGTTAAAGCCCCCCTGTTTCCCTCTTGTGAGGATGGAAAAACAATTTAGACCATTGAAGAATATAAACATCCGTCCTGAAATCTAGTTTGACACTACGAAAAAATAACAGTGACAATAAACCAATATTATATTGGTGGATATCTCTGCTGAATCCAATTTGTCGTTACATTTGAGTTCAGTTTTAGGGCATCCCATCGACAAATATTGTAGAGGTGATAAATGTCCCATTATCTGATGGATAAATTGGTTTTCTTTTCTATAAATCTGATCAGGCCAGTGTCATCCTAGGAAACAACACATCCGTCTAACCCTGTTCCAGATGATTTCATCAAAGTGAGATGTAGGTCTGCGGTTCCAGGTAGCAAAGCGCTCAGGACCGAAGCTGGGGGGAAAAAAAGCTGTCAGAAAGTAGGACAGCGAGGGGAGGAGGGCTGGTTTGTAGACCTGCACTTCAGTATTTGTAGTCTTTGATCCTGACCACGGTGGCTTAGTTTCACATGCACTCTGGCTGGCCCAGACTCAGCAGTGGCCTATAAATACCTGGCATGTCTGCGCGGCCAGGTAACCTCAATACACACCAACACTCTGAGATGCGAAGCCTTCGCAGCACGGTCCCTGCCTGCAGAATTATTGGTGACCTTGCATTATTTGCTAAACGCTGTCACTCAGTAACGCAGCAGCACAACGGGGCGTGCGTGTCTTGCATCTCCAGACGTCCGTTCTGAAAGGTGGCTTTAATTGACATAAAGGGTTAAGCATGAAGAATTGTAATGGAGCGAGTAAAAGAAAAGCACAAATACTTGTTTTTCTCTTTCATTTGCAGCTGAAAAGACATTTTTTGAAATGAGGAACATTTTCCTTTTGAGTCTTTTCACAGGAGGACTACCTGCAGTGTTTATGTGTTACACACTCGATGGGAGGCTCCCTTTGAACTGGTATGGGGCAAGGATGCACAATACACTCTCACACACACACACACACACACACACACACACACACACACACACACACACACACACACAAACGCAGACATTTCCCCCATGCGGTTTTCCACTTTCAGCACCCTTTTGCCTTTCCATTTCTTTCTCTCTATGTCGCGTTCAGACGCACATTTCCACTTCCAGGGGCCGGGGCCTGGTCACAGGAAGAGCAGGTACTTGATACAAACCAGGGCAAGACAGCTGGACAAGAGAGGATAAGAGAGGAAGAGAGAGGGACAAGCTCAGGAAATGAGGGGAAGTCCAATTGTCTTGGTCAAGCACACACACACTTCGCACACACACATGCATAATATAGGTCATGACAGGCTTGTTGGCCCCATGAGGCCGTGGTGAGAAATACAACACACCTTGAGCTACTTTTCTGACAGCATGAGAATGGAGCACATCTGCCGCTGTGTGATATCTCCACGCACACACAGATGCTGAACACACTGGTGTTAATGCAACATTACACCTGAAGCTAAATTTGAATATGTCCACGCGCTGAGAGAGAGAAACTCCAGAAGGGCCCCGCGGTGACCATTTCCTCTTCCTGTTTCCTGCTGCTTACTGAGACTTGAGATGAGTCAGTCCTCAGGGGAGTCACTGCTAGCTCACACACACACACACACACACACACACACAAGCACGTAGGCACTTGGACACACTCGTATGCAAACATCTCATCCCCTTGTTAGCATTCAAAAGGTCCATGTGGCTTTTTAAATGTCAGAGACTCCCTGTCAGAAGAACTGCTATACCTCTGTATGACTCCTGCGTACACGTGGTGATAGCTGGTGGCCTCTGTGTGAGGACACTGCTTGTTTTTCACCTCTCTGTGGCACATACAGGTGGTCCAAGCACATATGTGAATGCTTTACGTACACTGCTCTCGAGCCTCCCTGCACACTGTCCATTAAAACAGGCACGAGGGACGAATGAATCAGAATCTTAAAAAGTTGCAACACAGGCTATATTATCTGCAGATTTACCCAACTGTGGCTAATTAACTTCATTCTGCAAGCTGACAAGAACAAAAAAGAAGTTTGCACTATTTCCGCTTGGCCAAAGATGCTTTCATCCAAGAAATCAAATCAGGGAAAAAATAAGGAGTGGGCTGCTTTTTCTGCTCAAAACAGAGAAGTTGCTCTACATGAGCAAAGTGGCCGCCTCACATCAAGCAGTCAGGCTAACTGACAGACACCGAGTGAAAGGAGATGTCGAAATCTCCAAGTTAAACTTCTCAGCTCATGGTATCATTCTTTCAAGTTCAAGTAGAGACTCAGTCCTGCCAGTATGTGAGGCTAACGCCAGCTGAAGCAGCTACAGGCTAGAGATGTGTCATTATCAGGAGTCATTAATCCAGAATCAAAACACGGTCAGACGCGATTTGGCAGCAGTTTGTTGTTGCAAGTGGACAACTATTCAGTTTTTATCAATAATAACGTGCAAATTTGGAACTATATTTGATTATATTTGAATATTCTTTGGTAATACTAAGAATACCACGGTTGTAATATCTTTATAAATAACATCTAAATTAAAAAGAAAAAAGTCCAGCTTACTTAAAAGTCAACTTGTTGCTGACTGACTGGTTAAGAAAAACGAGCGAATACTGAGAGGACCTCACCAACAAGTGTTTGCATTATTTCATCTGATTCTGTGCACCGCAGATCAGAGCAATAAACAAGCAGACCACCCAGGTCAGACGGCGGAGGGACAATATGACTCCGGTTCAGACTCAGACCAAACAAAGCCAGTGTAGAAACGGCAGAAAAGCTTAACCTCAGTTGCTGGACGGACAAAGACGATTCTGACCTATGGTGAATAATGTAAAATGCAGTGTAGCGGCCCGACAAAGCAACAAATTCAAAACAACATATGTCTATTGTCTGTGTGTGTCAGGATGTTGGAGAGCTTTCTACACTCATAACCAAACCCACATGCTCCCCGTGACAAGCCTACTGTCTGCCTTTGTAGGACTGTGTGTGCAAGTGTGTGCAGAGCATAAAGGCCTTGGCTTTCCAGATGAAACATCCCCGCGTCTGTGGTAGGTGGTAGTCGCCACAGCTAAGACATCCAGTGAGCTCACACAGGGAAGGAACAGATGTCCACAATCATCAAAGAAGTTTCTCCCTGACACCCTGAAACAATCAAAGAGACAATCCATCTCCGCAGCTGGCAACCAAGGAGGCGTAGAGCGCCCTGGACGAGCAATCTTCAGCGAGCGAGGGGTGTGTGTGTTTGCACATGTGTGCGTGCATTCATGCTCAAGGAAAGCCAATTGATTTGAAATGTGCGATTCCAGTGGAAGCTGCTGTCATGCAGTCAGTCACTGGGAGTCCATGAATTATCCACAGCAGCTTTCAGCGCAGCAGCTTTAGAGCAGGTTCCATCAAATTGTTTTGGAGGAAAATTCCAAACGCACCGTAAGTGAAGCATGGCGGCTTTTCCACACGCAGCACCGACGCTGGAAGCCGAGGTAAAGGCACAGAGTGATTTTAGAGCAAACGCTACACGGACAACAGAGGCTCCTCCACAGCGCTGAGCGAAACTGTGATAATATAGTTCATGTTGAATCACAGTGCGAAGTGTACAGATTTGATTCAGAGCTCTGACTCCTGTTTCCCTCCTTTTAACCTCAGTCTGCTCTCACAGTGCAAAAAAGGTGTGGGTGGATTAAAGACTCTCAAAACACAGAGAGACGTGAGTGTGAGCACTACAAAATGTGAACCTCACAACCTCAAGTTACAGTATGTAACTTCCTCAGTCAAGATACACATGTTTGCACCTCTATATCACAGAAAGAATAACTTCAGCGAGCAGAAATCATGCAGACTGCCCGCTAACTGATAATGATGGCTTTAGGTGTGCCAGCATGAACAATACAAATACATGCATACAAATGCAACGCAGCCATTATTAATGTCAACTCTTAGACCTGCATTTGACAGAGCAAAACGTTGAGGGCTACGCTTGTGCGTCCAACACACCACAAACTTACATAATTTCAGTGATTCAAGAGTGTTCGTGTCTTTTGTTGTGTTCTCTGAGGATAGAAATGCAACTGAAACGGCATTCGGAGCATGATGGGAAAGTACAGCTGAACTATAAATGAGAAAAAACAATGTGTGTATGGAAGGTTCACAGCTCATTAAGGCGGACAGGTTGCTTACAGGTCTAACTAACCGATGAAGCTTTTACAGTAAAACCTCCTACACCAAACTAGAAAGACTTCTCTGGTAATCCCCTTGATGATAGCACTGGTTTGGGAGGAACCTCCATCATATTCGGGGGGGGGGGGGGGAGTGGAGGGGGGATGCCAAAATCAACCCAATACATTGACCACCCATTACTCTCATCTCCTAATGGCAGCTATTAAAACCTGCCTCCATAGCAATTGTGGACCAGCGTTACTGCAGCTTGGCCATGCGGTGCAAAGATACACCCCAAGTGTCCATTAGCACGAAGCAGACATTTGATATCTGACCACACAGATCTGCAGCAGAGAGCACAGCTGAAGGACAAAGGAAAGAGACAGAGAGGGAGAGGTGATGAGGGGGGTGGTCAGGAGATGCATCAGCCTTTAGTGGGTTTCCACAGTTAAATTTATCACAGTCAACTGAGGAGGAAGACACTAATCAATAAACCCTCTCTGTCTGTCCCTCTTCCTTTCCTTCTTTTCTTTGCCCTCCCCCCTTCTGTCATTTTCCACCTCCCCCATCCGAAAAAAAAACAAAAAAACAATCAGCATCTTCATCCACCTAAAACTGCTCGAGAGCCGGTGGTGGCAGATGGTAATAAAGACGAGCCCACCGGGGCTGACTTGACATTGTCTTTGTATGCAGTGTCCCAGTTTGACTTTGAAAGCTTCAGGTCTGACTCTTTTGTCAAGCATACTCTTGCACATAAGAATGCAGGGGTGAACTTCATTTATTTATACTTTATCATATCAACAGATCGACAAGAAGGATCCTTTCCAATCAAAGCTGGAGTGACACTCGCTGTTGACACAGACAGAGTGTCGAGGGAGGGTTTACTGCGGGCTCAAGCGGTGGGAGGAACATTCAAACCATTCTGCATCTGATTAATGAAACTGTCCGTCTTCAGTAAACATGAGGTGATTTCATTGCAGATGGATGAATAGAACGCAGCTGCAAAAACAAGAGCATGCCGCATCAATTTCTTATTGCCAGTTTATTTACATTCTACGCAGCTAAACACATGCAGGTGTGGAGTCTTCTGGACCATGTGCAGGAAGTTGCGGTGCGGTAAAATTTGCATATTCTACGGAACGGAACGTAGCAAATGAGCTGAGGTTAGTTTAGCATGTAGGAATCAGCCCACGTGAAGCTCACGGTGTTCATCAATCATCCAGATGTGCTGCGTCTCCTCGCTGCCTATCTCTGAGATTTTAACTGGAGTCCTTAATGATCATTTTCATGTGAAATTCAAAATATGTAAAACTTACATCTGGCCAAACATAATGCAATTTCACAGAACAATAGAAAATAATTGAAATGAATAGTTTAAGACGATGGAAAATCAACTTATTTGCTGTCTTGCTGCAGGTTACCGAGCGACTAGCGCAGAGTAAGAGAAGCTACTGCATGTTAGATGGTCAGCATTAGAGGTGTGGGCGTGTGGATTTTGTTTTATTTGGTCTAATTTTCCCCTTTTTCCAATCTTCAAGCGAAGATAAGCAAAACATTCCTTTAATAAAATCTAATTCCAATAAAAATATGTATAATGTGCATACTGTATAGAGTGAATTCAGTGTTTTTTGTTAGTGACTACAAATGAATATCAACAAATAGCAGGATTAGTGGTAAAATTAACATATATCAATTTTAATGATGCTCTAATGAAAGGCCCCTACAGCTGTTTTACTTACATGTTTAAATTTAAAAAAAAAAAAGGTTTAAAAAAGTATCACAAATTTGCTTATTTTAAGAGCTATGCTGTGCATTTATTAGCTAACACACTGTTTGACACCATTTGAAGTGAGAATGTGTGTGCTGATGAATGAGGCTGCGCTGTCACTTTAACAAGCAGGTCTGTGGTCAGTGAGAACATCTTACATCCAAACAGCTGGATGAAAAGCGCAGCAGCAAGTATGTTAGTATGTTCCTCAATTAACATATGCTCCATTATCTCATAGGCCAGCCCGTGGCACTCAAGTTTTCCGAGCACTGTGCAACTGTCCATCATGTGAGCGTGAGTATGGAAAGCTCCTGTCAGCACTTTGATTCTATTTTGAAACCAGCTGATACAAGACGACTGAAATTAGCAATAAGATAGAAGTGAGGCAGTTAGTCACACTCTCAGGGATGATGAGGGCAGCATGCACTTTCAGTCATATCACAAGCAGGCATACATCACCTGCGTTACATCAGATAGAGACACTGTGAAACACCGTTTCGTGTTTGGTTTCCTTCATCAAATAGCCACCAAAAAGCAAGAGATATTGTAGCTCTCAATACCTTCTCTGAGCTTTGGTGCTCTCTCACCCTTCCTCTCTCTCTCTCTCTCTCTCTCTCTCTCTCTCTGCCTAGGTGTGTATCAGTGCGTGTGTGTGCATGCTCTGCACAGCCAAGTTTCTCTTCTCCCTCCAGACCCCACAACCCTCCATGTGTCTACAGGACAGATGCGCAAACCAGATGTTGTGCACTGAGGGGAAAGGGCTACAGACAGAACTACTGTATTTGTCAGTTTTCCTGGTGTTGCAGTGTGGTATGAATCACCAACTCGTCAACTCGTGTTGGTCAGACGTATCAGCATTATCACAGATTCACATCTCCTTTTGAGTTTTGTCATGCTTTTTAAGACCTGAATCTCATCAGAAACTCCTCCTTTGCTGCTGGATTCCTTCCCGGCTTTTAAAACAGAGGAGTCGAGAAGGGTTTTCAGACTGTATGGTAAAGGTGGTCTCATGAGCTTAGCTCAAAACATGTCCGGTGTAACGGCAGGCAGAAAAATACCTTGTGTTGAGAGAGATCCAGCACGTGTTTCCTCACACAGCCTCCATCAAGACGACCACACAAACTTTAAAATAAACGGGCATTCTTGATGTTTTATTCAGCAGCAGTCCGGCAGCTATTTTTAAAGCTCATTTTTTTTAAAAATGGTGGAATTGCAGGTGAGTGGCAGCTTCGCCTGTTCCCCTCCTCTCCTAGTCCATTAGCCTCCACGGAGCCAGCCAACCGAGGATTACAGGGCCGGCTTGCTGTCTCATTTCAGAGATGTTAAATTCACTCTGGGCAATGTGGGATTCACTCAAGAGAGTCATCAAAGTGTTGTGCTTGAGTAAACTGAAATCGCTAAAGGGAATGAGGATGAAATTGGACGTCGTGAAATCTGCAAAGGAGTGTGTGTGCTTGAAAAGGGTTTATCATCTCATCTTGAATCTGGCCAGGAAGAAAGCGAAAAACCAACTGGACAGGGAAATTCAACCTCGCCGAGCGCTGACGTTAAGCCACTTAGCGCGAAGTTATGATAAGAGCTATCGGGGAAAAGAGCTTTTGAGTGTAAAATCCATTCAGAGCTCTGACGGCTTCAACTGGAGAAGAAATGTTTAACATAAAAACCAAAACTCTGTACATGCAGCTGCAGCCTGTTAGCTTAGCTTAGCAGAAACAGCTAGCCTGGCTCTGCTTTAGCTAAAGCTCACTCATGAACACATTAAGTTCTCTTTGTTTAATCTGCCACGTAAACCATGTAAAGCCGCTAACTGCTGTTCTTACACTCAGCAAAGCTAACTGGCTTCCTGCTGTGGCTTCACATTTAGCGCACAGACATGAGTTATACAGACGATCTCATCTAACTCTCACCTTAAAAGTGAACAGACACATTCCCCCAAATGTTGAACCTGAGCACATCACACCAATGGCTGTGACACATGTAACCCTTCCTGTTGTAAATCCATGTGGTTAATTATTCTGATTTAGTGATTTTTCGATGTGGGCTTTTCTAGCAGCACCCTCAGCTCATAAAACTCTGTCAAAGCGTTGATTTAAAAATCATACAGGGGCTGAAATTTTAAAGGAAAAGCACACTTACAAAGGTTGAACAAATCTACAGAGCCCCTTACAGCAACATTTCAGGGGCAAGCACAAAGATTCGTATTTGCATATCCTTGCTCGCTGAGCCATTGTTTGGTCCTTCTGATTTTCTGTGAAAATATTTCCAAATGAGGGTGAAGACCGTCCAAATGTGTTTTAATTACAGTTGATGATTCACAGCTACTTTATTCAGCTCAGCACAACAGTGAAAATGAGCGTTCGGGTAGGGACAGAAAGGCGTTATTGAGCATATTCCTCATTTTCCCTTATCTATATTTAGAGATATTTTTTCTGTGGTGCACTGTTAGGTTAGCGGCACTCATTTCATACATATTACATCAACGGTTCATCTGAGAGACAGAATTAACATATCTTTTACAAGTCAAAGCATTTGTTAAGTGAATATTTTACAGTGGATGTTGGCCAATTACATACGCTAACACCAAAATCAGGAGTCAATCTCAACTGGGAGCACTTATAAAATTTTATGTTCTAATCAATGGACAGATGAGTTGAAGAGTTCAGTCAAATACGCCGATGATCTGTTTTGCGAGGACAAAGTTGACACATATTCAACAAAAGTTTGCCATTTCACAAGCTGCTGCCTTTCGTAAACTCGTTTCTGGTGTATCTGCCTGACGTTTGTCCATGAAAAGGGAAGTTCAAGAAGACTCTTTCTATTCATCATAAAGCACTCGTTTTATCTTCAGTGATGATTAGCGATTGTTTTCATGCTGCAGGATGTGGTTCTGTTCTCTCATAACAACCACGTGAAAATGCTAATAAGTGGGCAGCAAAATAGAAAGCAAAATAAGTTCTTTTTTATTAGAAATCAGCTCTGTCTGGTGTCTGTTTCTGTATCTCAGCTGATTATAATATTATCATTGATGGTGTCAGTGGAGCATTTTTGGCTTCCCGAACATCACATCTTCATTTATCATAAATAAATGGAGGATGATGACACCTTGTCAATCAGCTTGTCTCTGCGTCTTCCCATGTTTCTCCCGCTGACACACACATTTTAAGCTAGGATACACCACCCCGTCTTCTCGTAAACGCCTGCCATCATGTGCGCCGTGGGTCCAGCAGCAGCGTCTCTCTGCTCAAGGCTGCGATTTCTAATTAAACCTCCTGGGGACTTCATGAGAGCTGTCAAAGAGCCGCAGACAGTTTCACTACAGGCAGAGACGAAGAGTATCAAAGTAATGAACCCGAGGCCAGACTGTTAACCCCTCGTAAAAACCTGCACGTTGAGGCCTTTTCACTCTAATGAGAGGAAGTGATTAAACTGCTGGGTCATGTTGCTGACTTCAGCTTTAGCTCAGAGTATGAAGAAAGTGGCAATATATTCTAAAACTGTGTTTGTAAGCACCCGCAATGCCAGCAAGAGCATCTACTCACTGATCTACTAATTGACACTGACACTGCTGTTAAAACGACAGGTTGAACTCAACGAAGATTATCCAAGTTTGGCTGAAATATCAAAGGCCAGGCTTGTATAATGCATGCATATCCCAAGACCTTCATTAAAATTTCAAACCCAAGTCCAAGATAAAGGAACGCTTTCACTGAGAAATAATTTTAACTCAGCTCCATGGCTTCCACCCAAAGACAAGAGTAGGCGGAAGAGCACATTTTGACTAATTCAGCTCAGTCTTTGGGGACAGCTGGCAAACACAGTGAGGGTTGGTGCAGGCTGTCGTCGCCTCCGTCTCATTCTGCATCACTGAGCAATGCTGGCTTACCTTTCCAAAGTCCCTGACGTCAAAAAGGTCAAAGGCCTCGAACAGCTCGCTCTTCTTGATGCCGAACGTCTCGCTGCACACTGCCAGGAAAGTCCTGATGTTCTTCAGGCACAGGAACTGTGTTGGGAAGACAGAAATCACACAGTGTGTCATTATCTTTCATTTTCATTGTGATGTCTATTCTTAATGCCACTGAATGGGCTTCTGCTTTTTGATTCTGCCTGCTTGTTTCCACGTTGGCTGTCTAATGAGGGCATGCAGCTGAGGAACTGCTCGACACGCTGGAGGACCACAGCTCTAAAAGATAGATGAATCAGTGTTTATGGGCACCGTGAGAGTGTCTTGTTTCATTAATATGATGCATTTCCTGTTGAAATGGGGCAGTGGAGTGCTGCATAATTATAGAGATAATTCAACAGTGCAGGGAGAGAACAGAGGAGATCTTATTTATTCCTGCTGGTACAGTGTGACGCAACCACTGAGTTACTGTACAGCCAAAAGAAATCAAATGATTGCTTTTCATCTTACATTGTTTTTTCTACATAAATGATGATCGTGCTGCACTTTCAGTCTGCGCTGCCCAGTTCCCTTGTCGTTATGAGCATTTTAGCATGTTGACGTTAGCATGTAGCCCAAAGCTTCACTGTGTACAGCCTCAGAGAGCCGCTAGCATGGCTGTAAATGACATTACGTTTTTCTTCCAGTCTTGTCATCTGTTGGGATGAATTATGCGCCTAAATTCAATATTATGTTATGACATTTCAATATGAGTCATGGACTCGTTTCCACAGAGAGTAACAAGGTTGTTGCCGTCAATACATAACAGTACTCTAAGGTAGAGGAAAACAAAAGGTCAGGAAAGTCTTCTTCAGCTAATTTTTATACACTGTGAGCTTAATTACGGCTGAGGATGCACCTTGACCCAAGAAAATAAAATCAATAAGTAACTCCTCTAATAAACAAGGTCATTTACTGAGGATGCGAGTGTTTTCCGCCTCGTCTGCAACCTAAATCTTGCAGTAATGATGTTAATGGGCTTCATCCAGAGACGATTTATCCACATTACGCCGCAGTTAGCACTGAATGCTGCTCAAGAGCACCAGTGAAACTGAAGAAACTGGGGGTAAATGCCAATGAAACTGAGAACACCTGAGGGAAAGTCACAACAGTAAGCGTTAAGGTTCTTCATGAAGAGTGATGGGGGGGGGGGGTAGAATAGACTCGGGATGAGCTAATATTGTCAATTGTTAATGTTTGCCTGTCACAAGGAGATCATTACACACGGGCAATGTGGCTTCATGCAAAAAGATGCCTGCACGATGGAACTGGTACAGTGTCAATATTGACATGCGGGGTACAAAGACAACAAAATGTCACAGCCAACACAAAGGCACGCTGCAGCTGCGTGGTTGTGGCTTGTGCATTTCAGCAGCGAGGCGTTATGACTGTACCAGTACAAGAGACCAACATCTAAAAAGAACAAAGACAAATGAAGATGCTGGATTGTTGTGCATACAGACTAAATAACTAAAACAGTGCAAGAAAAAGTGGCAGTTAAATTGGCAGCTACTGAGGGAAGCTATTCTAATGTGAATGCCGCTGTTAGCACTAAATGCTGCTCAAGCTCAAGTTTTGTCCACTCTCTACACCACAAGATGACATTTAGTACAATTACTGCACCAGAGATGTTTTCCTATAACCATGCCTCTTCATCATTGTCATCCCCTTCTTCTTTTTCTTCTTAAGTAACACATTTACAGGAAATGCATTTCATTAGCTCGTTCCTGTTTCTCAAAAAGAGCGCAACCCGTGTCGTCACTGTGCGGACTGTCATCATGTCTGACGACCTTTGAGAACATAATTCATCTTCATCTCGACAAACAAAGCCCTCAGAAGAAGCAAAGTAGTCGGATTTACTCTGTTATTCATGACACACCTGCGTCCTCGTGGTGCAAAGCAATATCAGATATGTCTGCAAGGTACATGTCCATGCATCAAATATAAAATGCCTCCCCACTCCAATTGAATTAGGCTTTACAGATGGTTTCACAAGAGAGAGAAAAGCCCCCAGCCAGCGAGCTCCAGATAAGAGGCGGCGAGCGAGCAGTGAGTGAATAATATTGAATGTTTACACTTGTACACATCACTTTCTTTTATCAGACAAGCACATCTTGCCTGCCTGGAGTCTCTGGAGAGTCCCAAAGGACCTTGGTATATTATCTGAGGGAAGCAGATTCAGAGCGCATATGAAAGACAGTGTCTCTGCTGCGCTGAAGACAGTAGAGCACAGCAGCATGAGGCAACTAGTAACTGTGCCACTGGCAGCTTTTCTTCTGCGTTAGTGGCTCTCTGGGGTCGTTCAGGAAGTGAACGGCCTCATGCGTGCATGAACATGCGTGTGTGTATGTGTGCGTGTGTGGACGTATTTTTGCATGCATGTGTTGTCACCTGCATATGTATGCATTAAGCTAAAATAGAGACGTTCAGATCTTATGAATAAAAATGAATTTTGCTTGTTATACTGCAGCTTTTAAAGGACCGTTTTGTGTAATACACATTCGCTTCGTCGAGAGCAAATTGAAACCACTCTCATGTCTGTATGGTAAATATGAAGCTACCACCAAAAACCAATTAGCTTAGCTTAGCTTAGCTCGAAGACTGGAAACTGCTAACCAGGCTCTCTCACAGTAAAACAATCCATCAACCGGCTCATCTAAACCTATTTACTATTTATTATACTATTTGTGGTTTTACAGTTGCCTTTTTATAATCTTACTTTAGACAGGAAAGGCTGTAAGGGAAAACAAATGAGTCATAATGTGTTAATTAGTTATATCTAATTCTCAGTGGTATTCTAATTAACTAATTCCCCCACCTTCCTGCCTTTGTGCTAAGCTAAGCTAACTGGCCAAAGCTTCATGTTTAATGTACAGGCAGCAGATTGGTATGTGCCCAAATGAATTCTTTAAAGCTTAAATAAAACATGAACTGTTGAGCAAAAGCTAATAAAGAAAATAACTGCAACCACTTATGAAGATGTGATGCGGTTGAAAAGTTTGGGAAAAGCTAGTGAGCGGACGTCTAGATGAAACTTTTAGGTCAAATAATCTACAAGCTATATAGAAATAGCTTGCGAACAATGTTAGCACATCTACTGCGGCATTTCAGTGTAACCTGCAAATAACCTCATTGTGCAGAATAAGGAATTAAGGTCAAATTATGCTGCAACAGCTCAGCAGCAAGCTGCAAACACACCAGTCTGAAAACGCATATCTTACACAAGGCCAGTGCATGGAGGGCTTAAAATCCCACCAGTGCATTTCATCTCCCAGACCAACCATCTGGAATATAAGAGGAAAAAATATTCCTGTAAGACAAGCCATCTCACCACTGTGCTTTTGATATGAGCCAGGCCGTGCTCTGTATCCACAATAAGCATCCAGTTTCTGCTTATATATTCCTTGGTACAAGTCAAAGCTCCATAGCAACAAGCTGGAGCCTTTTATGGGCCCCGTGCGTATCGTGGAGTTTAATGAAACCCTGTTCTTGTTCTCTCATAGATCCATGCAGTGAAAGACAGTCGGAGTCTGGCCATATCACTGCTTAAACCTGAGCACCAATTAAAGGCAATTAAATGGATGCAGAGGGAATCAAGACCTGTGCAAAGAATCTCATTTGGTTGTTAAAAGCTCTCTCTCTGTTCGATTGATAGCAGTGTGGGAAAGTAAAGAGGAGACCATGCTTAAGCAATATAAAGGGGGAAAAATGGCAATAAGACATATGTCTGTCAGTTTCAAACCCCTGCTGGATTACGTAGCTGAGACATTGTGTCCGGAGTGAATGACATAATGTGCGCAGGCCTGATCTGTGGAGCTCTTTTGTTCAGATTCATAACCGGTGGGTGACACATCACAATCCAAGCGATCGGGTCACATCCATGTCATGTTGGAGCTTTTGTCAGCTGTGTAACCAGGAAATGGGTGGTGGATCGTAGGCGAAGGTCTGCTGCTCTCTTTCAGTTTGAGGTTGGGGGTCATCACAGCAGACAGCCTGGCGAGACACCCAGGCTTACTTATCTTAATGGAACATTGTAAGCATTATGCTGCCGTGGTCAGCAGCTTTTCATTGCAGCAATATAGTATATAAATATATATATTTATATATATAGTGTAAAGGTTTTCTTAACTGTGAAATGAGCTGCTTGTTTGGTTGCAATGAAGACCCACAGACATGACTGAAAAACATGTGCCGTTGATGTAGCATGCAGATGGTCTTTCCAGTCACTTTTTCCAGTCGCTTTTCGTGACTCTGAATATCCCCTGCTAGCTGGTGACAGCCTCTTTATCACCTCTTTACCGGATCACGTTTCCGGTCAGGGATTGTGTTTTTTCAGGAGGGGGGAGGATCAGAGTGGGAGTCATCTGTGTGTCCAGGAGATGGCTCTATGTGTTGCTCCTGCTAATGCCTCCATTCAGTGTATTCAGTACTTGTGGCTGACAAACATTATCCTAAAGTGAGAATAAAAATGTGAAAGGAGTTATTTATAGCAACAAGCAAGTATTAGCATCCTTCAGCTCATTGTTTTGGCTTGGCAGCTGTGTCCCTTAATAAACCCATTATATGCTACCTGTCCAGCAGCAAAGAGCAGACAGACAAAGTTAGCAAATATCTTATGAACATAGTGGAGCATTTAGCATCTGATCAGCTTGATTTTTCCCTCTGGGGTTTATAGAAACTAACACAGAACTTAAAGGAGAGGGAATATTGGGCTTACTTGCTCACTTTGTCAGCTGACCAGATCCATGACTCCACGTGAATGCTAATTGGCCTGCTGGATGTGTTGATAAGCACTGTTTCTTAACAAGCTGGCCGTATCAAATTTATAAGGTGATACTACAACCCTGATTCCAAAAAGGCTGACACTGCAAAGAATTTAAATAACACAGAAATTGCTTATTGTTTTTGACATTTAATGTTTGACCTCATCAGCTTCATTGATTTTTGTAAATATCTGCTTATTCTGAAGTTGATGCAGCAACACGTTTCAAACAAATTGAGAAAGGAGCAACAAAAGATGGGAAAAACACCTGTTTGGAACATTCCACAGGTAAACAGGTTCATTGGTAACAGGTGATAGGTGTTTGCAGCAGACAGCTGTACGTACATGCTCCAAGCCACATGGCTATATCCTCTCAGAAAGGCCAGCAACACTGAGCATTTCAAGACAACCTTCTCTTCACAAGCTTATGTTGCCCGAGCACATTTTTAGAAAGATCTGCGCACACTGAAGCACCACAGGAGCTTTGCTAAACCTGTTCCTCATCATTTGCTTTGGCAAACGATGAACACTGCTCGGTCTCAGCAGGTGAAACCTTTCTGTCACCCCCTGCTCACCCCGATACAGTGTTCAAACGTACAGAGCAGGTGCTCTCATTGACGCTTTTTAATGCTTACTGTGCCGCTGCACTGAGGTGTCAATCACTTCATTCATCTAGTCCTCAAAGTCGTCTGACGACATTAACATAAATAAATGGAAATGGAAGGCAAATTGCGGCGACATTCAAAATGAACGATCTCAGAAAGAATTGCAGATGACAGAAATCTGGCCTCCTGACATTTCTGCTCCACAGCACCCGAACATGTATGAGTGGGTTTTGGAAAAGCTTTGATTTCCCCATTCACACGCTCAGATTCTTTCATGTATTGACAATGAGGCAATAAGGGAAAACCCAACTCCCTCCAACTCCCCCAAACTCCTCCACCTCTGTACCTCCCCCACGACACCAATAAGTGTCTCAGAAGCCATTTTCCATTAAATCCTGGTTTTAACCCCAGTGACCCCCACAGATACACCAAGCTTACTCCATCCCCCCGCTAGATAAGGGAATTGAATTAGTGTTACAGCGTGAGATATGAACCCTTTTAGCTACAGCATCATATGTTTAAGCTCAGCTGTGTGATCAGCTCCAAAGAAGGCTCGTATACGTAGAGTATGGGTGGCAGAGAGTGAATGTAGCACTGAATGTCACACAAACTGTGCAACACAAGAAATAAAATGTACCCAGTGAATGCACAAACATTGAAGCGTGAACGGTGAGCAGACAGCATCTCTCCTCCTCCTCCTCTTCCTCCTCCTCCTCCTCCTCATCCTTCCCCTGATTTTCTACCTCTTGGAAGACTGTGTGTGAATAATGCTCTGCTGGGCTATTTGACAGAGCTTGGTCAACTGATGTGTGTGTGTCTGTGTCCATTCAGGTGTGGTGCTTTGGCCCATATGGGCTTTTTGCAAAGGCTGATACACCAATCAGTGCTGATATTGTTTGGATTTAAGCTGTTAAAAGTCAAATGCTAAGAGTCAGAACCTTCAAGGAAACTGCCTCACAAAATTATCCCTCTACTGCATACCGTTGCCCTCAGGCAACAAACCATTTTTAGATCCCACACTGGCCCTTTAAAAGAAAAATTATATATTTTTTCAAATAATTCTACCAGACACATCTCTATCCATTGAAATGACGATTTGAAGTTGGTGTGGCCTTTTGTTTGGGGGTGGAGCAGTCCTTTCGAGAAGTCAAGCCACATGGGACACATTGCCACCAATTGGTAAGATAAATGTCACTTTTTAACATGTTTAAATTGAAATAACTTTATACCAAAAAATATGTGCATGTGCATGAGTGTGCAAGGAAGCATGTTTGATTGTTTAAATACTTATTTTGTTTTTATTTATATACTAAAACTGTGGTTTTTCATTCGTTGCCTCAGGGCAACATTGTGCAGTTAGCCCAATTTTGTTCAGGCAATATAATGCAATATAATGAGATGTGCTTGTATGTGTATGAATGCAAGTGTAACTCTTTGCAATGTGTTTGTAATAAATTGCTTGTTTATTTTAATATTTTATTTGTTAAGTGGTTTGATCAAATAAAAACTTTAAAAACATGGATAACATTGTGTATTTTCCTTGTTCCACTAATATAACTTACTTTAGAAAACCTTGGAGTTTTATTACCCTTGTCGCACATTGTTGCCTTGAAGCAACAAACCAATATCTGTTTGGGGGGGGGGGGGGGTTGGGGGTCAAATTTTATGATTGATGTATGATCAGGGACACCAAAGCTCCCCCAAAACAGGGTGTAATATTTTTTCCCCAAAAAATTAAAAAGTCATGCAGTAGAGGGTTAAATATAGGTTGTATTCATGATGACAACAACGTATAGACTGCATTGCTCTCTCCCGTATCCCCCGTGTGTGCTACGAGCACGAGTACTCTATTGTACTCTTCCCCTCTCTGTCTCCATTACACAAATAAGGACGTTCCCACTTCCACCAGACAGCAGTCGTCCATCACTTCCAACCTGAGTTGCTCAGAGCGGGACGCCTAATATATAACTGTTCCTGCTGAAGAAGAAATGCGGTCAATAATGCGCAGCAGGCGTTATCCATACCCATATAGGGTCCACACACTTGCACGTACACAAAAGTCACATATGTTATACACACAAAAGGTATACACAGGTGCATTAATGTCTACTCGTGTATAGCGGTTTTGGAAAGTCTTAAATCTTGATACAGCCCTCTCCACCTCGCTTGGCTCCAGGTTTCCACTGCAGTGAATCTGACAGTCAAAGGTTGCAGACACACTGCTGCGAGCGATGACCATAGTTGCATGTTGGTATTATCTGGATCTTCAATTCCTGACTGCTCCCTGTCGTCTAGATAGCATCTTGACATTCCCATTAAACTAAGAAAGGGCAAAACTACCATTTGTTGCTGTCACTAGTTAAGTTTTCCTAATTATACTGCATGCTGAGCGGTCTCCTCTCATGTTAATAAGCCCCTGACTACCCTTAAAATGTCACTTATGATGATGATTGTTTGCCAGTAAAGACAATAGACAGTATTGACATTCTCAAGAGCTTTTAGAGCACTCAACAGTGATTAACTGATGCAGCCGAGGCAGAATTGAGTAACATAATAAACATTGATCGCAGGTACATTCCCCACCTCTGAATATCTCCTAATGAAATCAGAATATACATTATCTGTGCTATAATGTGTGCTCGAACATAGCCTTTACCGGTTGGCTGTGGCGCAGGCTTGTTACCTTGGTGACGGAATGAAAGGTCAGTTCGCTCTGCGCACGTGTAGGTGCACAAGCGAGTTTTTGTCTTTGCAAATATCTGTGTCACTGTACATAAAGCAGCACATGGAAACGCACATCATCGTGATGACATGGCGGAACAAACCAGTGCGAGCGCATTACACTGCTCCGTACTTGTAAATGGGAGGCCGCGGTGCTTCGTTCCGACGCGGCACGCATGGCTGCAGTAATGTGGTGTTTACACACTGACAGGTGCAATCCTTTCTTCAAAATATATCAGCCAGGGCAGCCGAGCCACAGCAACTCAGGGATCATCAGCAAGGGATTCAGAAGCTGCGCCCGAAGGCTTGCAAACAGCAGACTAACGCAATTTGTTGTATGCAAATGTAGCAGCATAAAGGAGTATGCATGGAATATACCTGAGAATGTCAAGTATGGTGTGGTCACTGAAATCTGACCCATGATACTTATTACACCTTACTGTTCCCAGAGAAACAACCCAGAAAGGGGCATTTTGTGCACATCTGAAATGTCTTCTGGTGTTCAGGCCACATCCACTTGAGTATCAAAGTGTGCTTGAATGCTGAAAGTGCTACAGACGGCGTTCTGGTACGCAATTAAGAAGTTTTTGAATGGGCTAAAACTCAGACACAACTTTGGATGTTGCACTTTGGTTTGTCGCCACCACATGAAAAGAATAATTCAGATATTAATTAGTCTCACTGTATTGTAAACCAAACCACAGTAAAGCATCGGGTTAGCCTCCTCAAAAAAAAGCGATCCCATAAAATGGCCTGAAAATGTCAAATTAAAAAAATGGTGTCAGTGTGTGTGTCTATAAATGTATTTATAACATTCTGGATTTTATTTCTTTGAGACTGCTTTTCTAATCGGCCTTTTTCAGAGAAGACAAGCACAAGTGTTACTAATAATATTAACAATGTCTCTGGTCTCTCATCCAAGAGTGTGGACATGAATTATGGGAGAGAAGAAGAGTGTATGTGTGTGATGAGAGTCACATACAGTGATGCATTAAGTATTAATCACCTCTTCACCACATCACTTTATATGGTTGCACTTCACTTGTCTGTGACCTTATTCTGGTTTATGACAGAGGACCTTACATCGTAGTTAGTGTGAAAATCCCACAAAAGGCTTTATCCCTCTAATCTGAATCCTACCCATAAAATTTACACGGTAAACTTACGCGCTGACATTTATTTTACGTCTTTACAGCGAATCACAATCTGCAAGTGCTCGCTCCTGTTTCCTGAGCCCTTGCACAGGTCTTAATCTGCAGGGACCGAAGGAAAATGAAGACGTTCTCTCTTTGCTGCTCTCATTCTCCCACGCTATCTCTTACTAACTTTTTGTCTGTGCGAGTGATGAGCCAGCCTCAGAGCCTTTGAAGCTCGCTGTTTGGAGTGTTCGCTGCGTGAAACCGACTTTTCTCTTCACTGTTTGACAGCACCGAATTTTGGTCTCAGCTTGATAAAATATACATACGTACCGTGTATAATGTATAATGGTATTCTCTAAGCATGCTGTATGCACAAATGTGGTACGCCTGCCAAAGCCTTCGTGCTCGGACCAGTTTTCTGATTGGAACAACACACCTGAGGCGTACCTGCTGCATTGATGCTGTAGTTATCTTCTCTTGTGATGAGAGCTTTTCATATATGTGCCTTGAAGCATGCTGTTGCACAATAACCATGTGTCAGCAGTAGTTCAGTCATAAATATGCTCTGATGGCGAAGCTGATGATTGAATAATGATAAATGTGCTTATGTCTTCGTGACATCTCTACGCTGAATCTGTGTGAAATATACGAAGTGTTTTCTCTCTCGTTTTTCTGGGTTTTGATGCACTTTGTTGCTCTGTGGGAGACTTTGTGCTGTGGGACGCTCGTTAAAATTAGACCTGACTCTTACTCATTCTCTTTTCTTTCTCTCACTTTCACTTTCCGAAAGTGGTGAACAGGCCTTGAGGTTTTTGAAGATGGCTCTATGAAGAGCAAACTGGGGTTTTTTTTTTTTTTTTTTTTGTTTTTTTGGTTATTGTTTTTTTTCTGTGTGAAGAAAGAGGCGGCTTTTCTCCTCATTGTGTCTGACATCTCGGTGCTTTGGTGTGAGCTTGATCGAGGGCATGCTTAGTTTCACTTCCTTCCTCTATTCCATTTCCTGATTTCCTGTGCATGCTGAGGCTCAAGGCTGGTCTGTGTGAAAGGTTTTCAGCCGCCGGTGTGTTCGCAACAATTTGTCTCACTCTGAGTCTGCAATTTATAATCCTGTGTCATGGCAAACAAGGCGACAGTAGGTTTAACAAGTTAGGGGTGTCATGGCGAATATCAGGATTAAAATTTCAATCAAATGATATGTTTAGATATATTTAAATCCCAACACAACCTTAGTTTTATGTAGTGGAGCAGTTTGTGTGTTACAGCTGAACGCATCGATGGCTGCTTCCTTCTCTGCCACATTCTGCTGGTTTGTTTTTAGCACGCTCCTCTGCTAGCAGCATCATGACAGGAAGAAAAAAAAACAGCCATACCAGGAGGTTAATGTCCTCACTACCAGCTCACCAGCCTGAACGTTTCAAGAAACAGAAGGACAGAAAAGAGTGCACGCCGCTGCTTGTTTGACCACATGGCCGGTTTGTTGCGCCATGACAAGCAATCCATAGTTCCTCTTCACGCTAACCCGCGGATTTTCACCGAGTGAGACCAAAAACAACTACTGATTATGTGGTGTTTTCTCTGGTGGAAAAGCAAAATACAGCAGTTGCTGTGGCCCAGCTGTGTCTAGACTATGTAATTGGTTCATTACAGTCCTGTAAAACAGTGATCAAAGGATGAACGTTTTGCTTTGCACTGACCCTCTGCCTTTAACTACAACTTTGAGCTCTTCATTCTAAACAGTTATTGTAAGCCTTATAAATTGCACAGTTTCAGAGTACACATAGCCTACCCATACATAATTCATGATAAGAGAGCACAGATCAAGTTATTTAATCAGTAAATAGACCTATCCCACTGATTTTACTTCAAGCAGTTTGCTTGCGCTTTGTCCCCCTTACATGAGGCCATTTCTAAACAGAACTGACGCACTATGTGGCCCATGCAAATCTCTGAAAACACAATTAATGTTGCAGAATGAGGAGCAGCCTGCCCTGATGCTAACATCACACATGTGAGCCCTCCAGAGCCTCTCAGGCATTGTGCCTTGATAACACGGCTAACGGCGCAGCAGGCTAGCCTTTCAAGGCCCTTTATGTCCTCTGAGATGTTTCTATGGGGGCCAGACAGGCTCTTTGTAGCCCTGTCCCTTCACTGCCTTTGTCTTTCCATCTCATGGGTCCCACGGGTGAGGCCACAGTGGCGTCCCATGTGTTATTACTAGCCAATGATAAAGTAGCTGCCACGGCCCTCATGAATTATGCAGGAAGAAAAAGGGAAGCAACTCCACCCTCAGTTATGTAAATTTAACTTTGAGGAGGGGGGGGGGGGGGTAAAGTTGCTGGGGGGGTGTTTACACCCATTTTTAGATGAACAGTGATGTGCTCACACATTAGCTGGTATCCAGCATCATGCAGTGTGGGTGTGTGTGAAAGGGGAAGCCATGAGTGATGATCTACTGACATACATTTGAGGTAGAAGAGTCCCAGAACAAATATTTCATATTCCAAGTAATCGTAACAAATGTCTAAATGTATATGTGGCCACTAACTGAACCCACAGCAGCAAGTCATGACAGTGTCTGCGGTATAAGCTCTGTCTGGTAGGTTTTTCCCACTAAAAATGCTATGCTGAACTATAAGTGGTACACTTTACATCTCTGGGGGACTTTTTAAAGAAAAGACAAACTACAGTAGGTGGTTTTCATGAGCAGTTACAACCACAATGGTTGATCGGGCAAAGATATGAGCAACACCAAAAAAACCCAAAAGTAAGCAAGAGGAAGAGTTCATGCGAGGCACTAGACATTCATTAGGCACATGAACAACCCCTCAGCACACTTGAACTTGCACATGCGCCCTGGGCATGTATGGGATTGTGCCTAAGCCTACAACACAGCTAATTCACCTGTGAATGTTGCTTCATCTCTGCCTCTGTGTGAGTAAGCCACCCAGCCATGCAAACTCTGCCTAAAAATAACCCAGTCTGGGCCAGGCCAGACCAGGCCAGGCACCGAAGTATGGTTCACAACCCCTCACACGCATGGCAGCTCCATTGTCTGCCTGTATGTCATGACCGACAGCAAACACTGACCTATTGATGGCTCTCCATCAGTAATTGTATTGGTGCTAGAATAACTTCTAACGGCAAATGGACCAATCAGCTTCTCCTCTTACACTCCCAATCTAGTTTTCTCTGAAATCTCTGAGTAAGCAGATCCCCGAATACTTGATTTCGATTGCCATTGATGACATTAAAATCCTCTGTGCTGTTTTAAATTGTCCACTTCACCTGTGTGCTCCCGTTGAACAGCGATTACCCAATTAGATCATGAAAGAACCATAACTGCATATCATGTTGACCGTCCGACTGTGACATTGGGAGTTGGGAGCACTTCTTTCCAGGAAACAAACCTAATCCCCCTCTCTATCAGCCGTGCAGTACATCCATAGAACAGATAATTAACCATTAATCACCTGTTTTGCATCAGTCGAGAGCATTGCGGCATCCATTACAGACTAATATACTGTAGTCTCTGTGTTACTGGTACAGTCTAATTTTACAGCAGATCTGCAGGCTCAGTAGGTGAGTGTCTACCTCACTGTGCGTTGTCACCGAGCCAGACACCCAGATTCGCTGTTATGAAGGCGAATATTAATCTGGTCATGGCTCCGGCTGTCCTGTTATTGAAGCAGATGGTATCCGACAAACAGGAGCCATGTGGCCACAGCTCTCTCTCTGACTATCATCTGTCTATCTATTGGGATTAATAGCGGTAGTGGCAATAAAGTTGTTTGTTGTTTGTGCTACAGGAGTAGTTATATTAGTTACTTATTTAGTGTTATTGCTGCACAAAAAAACAAAAAGCAAACAAACAAACCAAAACAACCAGTCAGGTGATTTTGATTGCCTTTGTTACTTTGCATTGCTGTGCAAGCCAAACAAATAGCTTATTTGTATGTTTTCTCATTACAACAGTATTGCATTAAACCGATTATCTATTAATGATGCTAATTTCATCAGATAAACCCCCCTCTCTGATTAGGATCGCCCACAACAAAGCCTCATCACCACTTAACCTTTATCCCCAGTGCGTCTGCATCACCTGCAGAGGGCAGATTGAGGAGCCTTGCGCACATAACGGTTCAGCATTGACCAGCATTGTCTGTAACAGTCACTGTAAGTAACTCAAGATGCAAAGTGAAGTAAAATAGAATCAAAGTCACGTTTTTGTCATTTTTGTTTATAGCATGACGTTCACATAGCGCTAAGTGAGCCCCGATAGATGGCAACCGGATTCCGTTCAATTCTTTGGCAATTTAGGGTTTCTCTGCTCACTATCAAATATAATCACGGTACAAATCAACAATTAATGGCTTCATACAGTGTTACGGATCGTGCCTTTTCTTCGGAATATATTTCACACATAAGCATGAATTGCTGTGAGCACAATTTTAACTGATATAATTTATCTGCTTCTTATTTTGACCGTTTTCCGCCACCAAAATATACGTGGGGGCGGTAGCGAGCGTCGTTAAACAAGGTTTTAAAAAGTTGACATTTTCTTAAAACAAAGTCCAAAGTTGTAGATTATAGTATGCCGAACTTGAAATATAGCGATTTTCGTTTAGACTAAGTTCAAGGCATGTTCTATCGGGTATGCTGTTTTGGCCGAGATGCAAGGAAACTAAAAACTAGCATATTTTTTGCAAAGTCTGGTTGCGCTCTCCTACGGGGCCAAGTTGTAGTTTTGGCGACGGGGCGAGGAGCAGACGTTGGGGGTGACTGGAGTCGGTTCTTACCTGTGACATTTGCGGTCGGAGGTTGATTTCCTTCAGGTTGATGGACTGGGGTCTCAGGTTGTTCAGCAGATGGCAGAGCAGGACTCCATCCCGGAGGGTTTGGGCCAAGTCAAATACCTGTGCAGACTCCCATGTAACCCGGTGGTTCGCTGGAAGCACCTTGCAGTTAATTAACCACAGCGCGCATTGCCTCCAATACTCCATCATTATTCTCACTTCAGCCGGACGAGCTTTACTAGAATCTGTTGTTTTCTTTTATTTTTGGCGAGTGAAACTACTGACCGCTCGGTAGTGCGTGTTAAATCGTATCCATGCTATGTCTGCCAAGTGTAAAAGCCGATGAAAACGGAGCTGGACCGCAGCAGAGAGCTGGTGAAGATGCAGGGAGCCGCTCCAGAGCTGACAGTCCGGTGTACTGAGGCTGTGGATGGAGCGCACCCTGCACTCTTCCTCTCTTTCGCTCTCTCGCTGTCACTCACTCTCTCTCTCTCTCTCTCTCTCTCTCTCTCTCTCTCTCTCTCCATCTCTCTCAACGTCTCTCATCCCTCCCCCTCACCCAGCTCTTCACCTCTTCCGCTTGCCACCCATAGGCTCGTTGTGTACTGTATGAAATTCCAGTGAAAGACAGAACAAGAAAAACCACACTGCATGCTTATTAAAGAACACAACACAAACTGTAGTGAAGGAAAATGCATTTACTAAATTTCATTAGTTAACTTGCTCTTTTAATCAGCCAAAATGATGCACCATTATGCATCAGTTCCTCTCTGTATGCAAATATCCCAGCTCCAGGGGGGAGCAAAGAGCTTGTCAATTAATGACAACAACATAAATAAGTTCATCTTTCAGAGGTTCAGACCCACTTTTCTTCATCAGAGCGCTGTTAGGATTTGCTTTCCAAAGAATATGACATTCATGCATGCATAAACTATGGTTTATGACTCATAACCCTCTTGTACCTTCAGTTGACATTAGTCAAATGAGTTCAGTTTATAGGTAAGTCTAGTTTCATAACAGTCTTTGTATTGCATTAAATAAAAGGCTATGAACTGAATAATGTTGCACATATCTTCTGGGATTTCTAATCAGTACTTTTCCCAAGAAAGTATTAAGTATTATGCAAAGTATTTTCTGTATTTTCATATCTTAATAAATGGTCGCGTGCTCTTGTTCAGGGATGCATCTAAAGGACATGTGTGTTATTTTTATGTGCTTTTTCAAATGTTTGACAGAGTAGAATTTAACGGCGCTGTGACTGATGTGCTGTGCTTAAAAACATAAGCTGTAATTGCGTTAGACAAACAACATCTTCAGGAAACAATGGGAGTCCTGTCTTCTGATTCGCCTGTTTATTTAGTTGTCATTGGGGTTTGCGGTTCAAACTCGGTGAAATGGAAATCTGAGAGCATCACGATTTCTTCTTTTGAGAAGGGTGTTGGAAAACGGATGTCAGAAAGGACATGGGACTGGTTTCGAAGGGAAAGCAGCTTTACCGACTGGATTCTCTGTAACCTTACACGCTTACATTTCTGTTTGTGTATGTCAACACTCTCCTATCCACAACTGTGTGTTTCCATTCTGTACTTAGTGCTATCACTTATTACAATGACAGAACAGTTGGTTCTCTTTCTATCCAGTTTCAAATAATTGTCCCTCCCTTTGTTTCCTCTGTTTTGGAGCAACAAAACACAACCACTTCTCTTTTTATTTCTTCCATGCAATTCAGAAAACTGACATCTAGAACAAAAGGGGCTATTGAGGAGGCAATGACTCACTGTGCATGTCACTGTAATAAGACAGTAATATTATGTAATAATATTATATTATATTATATTATATTATATTATATTATATTATATTATATTATATTACATCTGTAATATTATGTAATAATATTATGTAATAATATTACAGATGTGTTTGATTTTATGGTTTGGGAACAAAGTCTTCATGGTAATGACATTGTTTGTCTACAAAATTACTGCAGGAATGCACCAAGAAAGAGGCAAATATGTGTTAAAACATGTTGTTTATTTAAAAAAAAAAAAAAAAAAAAAAAAAAAAAAGGACAAAGCATTAACATTTCTAACACATTCATCCCGCAAATGCATAACTTATCACCTCACTAAGAGCGGGACTGGCATGAGTGAGCAATATATGGTTTCACTGAAGTTGGGTTTATCTTTTATTGCTTCTGTGTGAATAAAATGAGGAAGCTCTCCTCGGTTTCTGCTGCATGCTGACTGCTCTGACTTCCAAGCATCAAATTAAATGTTTCAGATTGCTTAGTAATGGGAATGGAAATGATGTAGGGTATTACAGCATGTGCAAGCTGCCTTTGCTTCATCTTTAGTAGGTGCCAGTGTTTTATGTAGCCATATACTGTAGTTTGTGGCCAAACATTCTCAAGTTGCTCTTGAGCAAGGCAGATATGAATGCAGAATGAATGCAACTCTCTATACAGCACAAGTTGTGCAGAGACGCGCTGGTAATGGCATTAACAGCACTGTATGAGGTCGCTCTTCCAGTATGTGCAGACACGATGGAGGATAAGAAGAGGGGAACCACACACCTACAGAATTAATTTCCTTTAGCAGGAAGAAATAAGATTCACAGTGACTTTAAGAGCTGCAGAGGTAGGAACCTCACAGAGAAATGCTCCTGTGCAAAGAATGCGCTGTATGTCGATGAATTATGCCAAGTACATTTACATACAATGACAGAACGCAGGCCTGTGCAAACAATGCTGGTAAGATTAGTCTCCAGCGTTTGCAGCTGCACACACTTAGAATTCCTCACTCTGCGTCCCCACTCCTCTTCATTTTCGTGCATGTGATTTGGATGAATGTCAAAAAGAGTAGAAACTCTTTTGTTTGTCTTTATTGTATTCAAATCGAGACTGATCAAGAGTGGAGGGAGTTTGTGCGGCTGAGCTGTGAGCATCCAGCTTTGTCTCGCACTGGCTGCACGCTGGATGCCATGGCTGGCATAGCGCAGATGACAGAAGAGGTGAGTAGCGGCCGGATGCTGGTGTACTTCTCAGCACCCTTCTCCTGTTTCACCTTCTTCTCCCAGACTAAAAGGACAGCCATGTGGCCAGACAGTTAACAGCGTTCCTCTGATTAATGCTGTGCAGGGACTGAGAGGAAACACACAAACATAAAAGCGTAGCTTGAATCAAAACATGGTATTACTGCCTTTTTGAATTTTCCGTCTCAAGCACAGTTTAATTTATTCATTTTTTTTTTTATTCGTTTCACCTGGAATATGACCAGAATAGGAAGGTAATGATGAACAGTGTGTCTCCAAGAAACAGCATGAATATGTCTGAGCACATATGGCAGATGTGATCTCACTGCCAAGGCTTTGTTTTCACAGCCACATCTCATAATTAAAGCGCTTCAACAATCAAGTAAGAGATAAAATGTTCACTGAGTCACTGGCGACAGGCAAAAACAAGAAGATGGCACATGGGGGTATCGGATGTAACGGAAGATTTCAATAAGTAAGAGATATTACATAAAAGCAAGTAGATTAAACTACATTATAAGGAGAACAAATACCTGCAAAGCTAGTGACATTCCCGTCAGGCTCAGCTGTACATTGTGTTTAGTGCTAATTAGCAAATGCTAGTAAGCCAGCAAGCTAAAAGGTAAGGTAAACATTATACCTGTTTAACATCACCATGTTAGCATTGCTGTGCTCTCATTTCACTGCTTATACTCATAATTTCGACAATTTTTACAGTCAAGGCTTGAAACAGAAAATGAAAATACCCAAATAACAAACACACAAAGGGATACGGAAAAGTGTTACAGCACAGGCCAAATGAACCACAGCACAGTTTCCAGACCAGCATACATGCCCTCCTTGTTGCATATCATTACTTGGCAAGTTTCGGCATCAGATAACAGAGTGGCATCCCCTCCACTCCCCACTGTCCTGCCAGATGATCACAGCCCTAAAGCTCAGCGGCCCCCCAAGCATGAGGGCACTGCCACATTGTCCACGCTCCATCAGTATCTCCTTGCAGTTCTGCCCGGCTGTAATTTATAGAGCTTCACCCTGCTCATTGTGTCACTTGATCTGGTGACAGTGGCTGATCTTGTGCTGCTCTTTTATCCCCTTTGTGAAGGGCATGTAATCCGCCTGCCACAGAAAGTAAATGCTCTCCATTTCCAGCAGATTTGCCCTATCTCTCAGCTGTATCTTGCAGCTGTGTCGATAAACAGTTTAATATTTCAGCAAGTGCATCTTGAGCAGGATTTTGATCCACCTAAGTTTAAACATATAGTGTCATAAATACCTTCAGTTTTCTTGCAGAATGACATCCACAACCATAGCACAAAAGTGACACTGCAGCTTTTATTCATTGTTTTCTAAATGCCATTGATTATTTGACCCTACCCTTAGCACTCTATTTTGCCGGTTTAGGAGGCCAGAAGAGAAATCAATGGCCTGGGATACCCATGAGAGGCTGGGGATAAGTGGAGCCTGGCCAGGCCTTGCAGGGTTTCATCAAAGAACAGTGGAGGGGATCAGCTGGGGGACCGTCAGGATGGAGGCAATGGAGTGGAAGATATCCAGAGAGAGAGCATGATAAATTAAAATGACAAAGAGACTCTTTGAAAGCTATTCCAGCATATTCTTACCTACCCTCTGGTGTTGCAGCACAGTTTAAGTGCAAATTAACAGATAAATGAAGTGTTTAACCTTTGAGGAATTTAAAGGGAATGCTAATGGTTTTATTAAAAACTGTTTTGAGTTAAGGCACAGATGGTGGGGGTCAGATGTTGAAACCGTCTACATGGCCGGAGACACAAGCTCCTAAGGTGAGGGGGGTGACCCCGTGTGTTATGTCTGAAGGGCCTCAAAATCCACTTTTGTCTGCAGCCTCAGACAGCATCTTCAAAAGCATTCTGATTGTACAGTCAGTAGAATAGCAAAATGAGTTAGTCAAAGACTTATTTCTTAATTAAAACTTATTTCTGCTTCCTCTTAAAATATCTTTTTTTTTTCTTTTACTAACTTTTACTTATTGTTTTTGGTCCAGGCCAAAATAACTTGACTATTATTAGATGGGTTACCATGAATTTGCACATCCTGATGACTTTACTGATCTGCTGACCATTAATAAAGCTCCTCCAGCAGGTCAGAGTGTTCTTTAGCTGAGTGAAATACCATCTACTATATATACTAACATTTGGTACTGACATTCATGGCTCCCAGACAATGTCCTAATGATTTTCATGACTTCTCCTCAAGGCCACCATGAGGTTGACATATTCTGGTTCCCCTCAGGATGAATTAGAATAATTTCACTCTAGATTACTAATCATTTAGCACCAGCATCAAGTCAAAAATGCACCTTTTCCTATATATTGGTTTAAGATCAAATATCCTCAAAACTAATGACATTCTCATCAGCTTTACTTTGTGTTCAATGCTAATTAGCAAATCTTAGCATGCTAACATGCTAAACCAAGATCAAACTTTACTTACTACTCATCTACATGTTTAACACTGTAGCAAAATGTTAGCATAGCAGCATTAGCATGTCACTGAAAGCAAAACTGTGCCCAAGTAAAGCCTCACTGAGCCTGTAGCATGGCTGCAGGCACTTGTTAAATCTATAACTAAAGATTATGATTCAGCAATGTATTGTAGTTTAGTAAAGATTATACCAAGTCCACAAAATTGCCAGTACAGTAATTAACCATGGCTTTGCTATTGAATAAATCCTACAAGTTCCCAAAGCTAGAGTTATGACAACCTCAACACTGAGCTTGACAACAACACAGCATGAAAATACCCCAAACACGCTTTCTATGTACTGTTGATACTTCTGTGATAAGGCTGAAATCTATAAACTTCACATAACAACTCTTGTCCGCCTCCCTGGCCTCCCAGTATAGTGCAGTTTTCTGGCAGCCCAAATTTTCTTGGGTTGCCATTGGTGCATGCTTATCACTGGGCTGATGGTCCCCTCCCCTTGACAGAAAACTGACAACGATGAGACGTTTCACAACACTTCATGTGAAGACGATCCTCAAAGGTAAGGAGAAAGCAATCTGTATTTGATATTGACATCAAATAGAATTTAGCATTTCATTGTGACACACCGTAGTGTTTCAAGGACTTCTGTGGTTTAAATTACAAGATAAACACATTAACATTCTAAGCATATTACAAAATAACTCTAAGATTCGAGACTTGAATGCATGAATGTTGTATAAGTTTACATGTGGAGACACTGAATGCTAAGATTCAGTGTGTAAAAGTATTTTAGTTACTGCCAACATTGAACCATTGTCATCAGCAACACTAAGCAATATTTCCACTTCATTGATTCAAATTACAGGCGGCAGTCATTTTAAAGGCTATGTTTTAATACGACAAGACCCTCACATTATTTCTCATTTATACTGTACTTGTGTCTGAGAGCAGATGGCCTTGACTTTGGCAGACAGAGCCATTGGGGCCATAATTGGGGCAGCGGTGGCAGATGCAGCTGGTAAGATAAACTGTGTGATAATGCTGATGGGATAATTACAGTAACAGGGTTTTCCATATCACTGAAACTATGTCTGCTTCCTCCTGTTCCCATATCTCAATGATTCATTGGCCTATTGCAGGTTTTGATGCTGTCACAGAGCTTTGACTGTTTCATGTCATAAACATGTTTATTTCTTATACTGTAAATGTGATACACAGTTTTTACATAGATAGGGATTTCCACTGTTCCCTCACTGTTTATGATTGAATATATTTAAAAGCTTGCTTGTGTAAGTGGTGCACAGAAGCATTATCAGTGGCATTATCCATAGGCAACATCTGGACATGCTGATAAAGCACAGGGGCGGATCCTTAACTTCACACATAATGTTATGAAAGTTTCTGCAACAGCTCCACCAATAGCCAGAATGCTCATTATGTTTACTCCTTAACACACCAAATAACGATTGCATTGTTCGTTACTGTTTGGCGACTGCTTAACATGTAATTGTTGTTTAGATTCGGGATTCTATTGCTTCAATATAACACACATCTATTTCCCTTTCAGTGCAAATTATCATGGAGAGACTGTATGTACAGTTGGTCATGTCACAAAAACAAAACTATTGACTGTTCCACTATTTTTCTCCTGTGTGTGTGTGTGTGTGTGTGTGTGTGTGTGTGTGTGTGTGTGTGTGTGTGTGTGTGTGTGTGTGTGTGTGTTCCCCGCCCATACAGCCCAGCCCATGCACTGGATCTACAATCCAGACAGGCTCAAAGAAATTCTCTCTGATCTAGAGCCCTGTCCTGAGTTTCGGGCTCAGTCAGCGAATCCTTTCTACCGCAGGACAACAGGCGAGCAGACTTGCTATGGAGACCAGGCATACGTCCTGCTGGAGTCACTGAGCCAGTGCGGAGGTGCTGAAATTCACCCAAACACAACAACTGTGTGTCATATGTCAACATGACGTTCTCAGTGCCTGCCATCATTTTATATTAGCGTTGTTTAGTCACCAATGTATCATTATCAATGATACCCTGATCAAGATTGTGATTTTATTATATTGTTGTTGTCTGTCAAATTAGGAAATCATTTCCCATAAATCCTGTTGATTGTTGCAAGGAGGATGAGTCAGAGATCTTTGTCTGTACTGACTCAAGTAAACATTCTGGGAGATTGTAGATTCTGTATCTTATATATGAAGCAAAGCCAGGAAGTGATTAGCTTAATTTAGGATGAGGAATGGAAGCCGGGGGGAAAGAGCTCGCCAAACCAAAGTTTAAAAGGACAAGCTGTGGTTTCACTGGAGTTTACGTGCCAGCCTGTTTCTCAATACACCTTAGATTAAACGCAAGCTTTATGTGTTCAAGACTGATTTTTAAATGTGCTGTAGACAGATTTTGTGACTTTTCAGCAGAGCCAGGTCAGCTGTTTACTGCCTTATGCTAGGCTAAAATAAGCTAAAATAAGCTAAGCTAACATTTTTTGGCAAAAAAAAACAAAAACAATGAGGGTGTTTCCCAAAGTGTTGAATTCTTTATGAGATGATGTTATGTCAGTGTATCTAACAGTGAACAAACTGTAAAACAAAATCCAGGCATTGCTCTTCATAGAAGTAACATAAATGTCATGTGTTGGCAGATGTTAATGTGGAAGATCTGACCAAGCGCATCTACAAGTTCTTTGGCCCGGGAACCGTGTACGACCTGCCTCTCAATGATCCTTACAGGAAGAAAGGAGGTACTGTACCTGCTTTATGCAACTATATTAATCATCAACTTCACAGGGCTAAAAGGATGTGAGAGTCTCTGTTACTGTCTGATATGTTTTTCCTCCCTGCTGATGGGGAATTCCCTCTCCATGAACATATTCCACACAGTCAGACTTCCCTGTTCTCAGTTGCTGTCCAGAGCTTTGGATATATGCTGCTTTTTTACTGCTATCATATAATTACAGTGCTGCTGTATATCATCCTAACAGCACAGGGCACCGTTGGGTACCATAAACTGCAGACGACTCTATGTCTTAGAATAATAGAAGAAAAGCTGTGTCATCATCACAGGCAGTGATAGCCATGACTGAACTGACAAAGAAAAGAGCTCCACCTACAGAAACTTAAACTGTATCAACAGAAAGTTCAAGGAAATGTTTTTTGTCCTCTCTTGCTTGTTTTGTCCCTCAGCCATCTAATTCTATCTTCATAGGTATTCTGCATATTAATGAGGATGATACTGTCCAATAACAGGGCTTTCATTTCCCTATACAAAATTTTTTTTTTTTGTTTAATTTTTTAGGACCCAAAGCCATCCTCCCCATCGATGGCCCATGGAGAAACGGTAGCCTGAAAGCTTTCTTCAGAAACGTGGATGCTGGCAAAGAAGAAACGGGTGAGGATCACAGATCATAGTTGCATGAACACCTCCTCAGGCCTTTTAGCTTGTTGTAATCTCTGTGTATATGTGTTTTATTCGAGGCTGTGATGTGGACTGTCAGATGGACGGCGTCACTAAGCTGGCTCCGGTGGTGGCCATGTTTGCGGGCCGACCTGAGATGTTGGAGAAAGTGGAGCAAGCCATACGCGTGACCCAGAACAACGACATGTGTGTGGCTGTAACACTGGCTGCAGCAAGGTAGGAGACAGTCCTATAGGTGAACAGAAACTTTTGGTCAAGAGGTTTAACCTTTGTTTCTCTGTACTACTTTGGAAGGTTTTTGGAGCATTTCATTCTGAATGGTCCAGATCCCAGTGCTCTGGATGCAGTTCTGGCTCAGCTCAATGACCCAAAGAGACAGAACCCTCAGGAGCTGGACCGAGCTGTCATCGGTAAGGCTAAGTGTCTTTAAAGCTTCTTGCATTTTGACATTCAAAGGAATAATTTGATCATAATAACAATAATTGTAACATAATGTTGAAGCTACAGCTAGGAGTTTGTTAGCTTAGCTTACCGTAAAGACAGGAAGCAGGCAGAAAGCAGGCAGCCAGGATAACTGCAAAGCTAAAATATCAACATGCCAGCCGCTTTAAACCCAAAAGTAGCAGTTTTTGTGTGGATTAAACAAGCAAGATATAAAGTGTTGATTAGTAAAGTTTTGGAGGACAGAGCTAAGCTAGCTGCTTCATGCTAAATTAAGCTAATCAGCTTCTGGCTCTGGTTTCTCTTTTAATTTTCTCATTGATCTCTTTGCAAGACAGCAAATGAGTCATTTTCCCAAATTTTGGAACTAAAAGACTTTTAGCACAATGATAAGTCCAAAAAAATAAAGATGAAAATGAAAAAGGCAATAAAAGTTTGATTAAGCTAATTAACTCCTACAGTATGGCTCCATGTAGCTCCTTCCAAGAGGGTGGATACAAGTGATTCCCCAAATGTCAAACTATCTAAGTGTAATTTCTGTGAGTAATAATAAGATGAGAGTTTGCAGTATAAAGCAGGGACCGTTTTATTTGGCTCTTTATTCTTGTTCCATCCTTCTTTAAAACAAGGAGAGGGAGAGATATGCAGAACAGAACACAGATCTTATGGGAAATGTTGTCAAAACTTTAAGAAACACAAAATACTCCATGCAGTAACATGATGTTTAATGAACTTATGGCATTTGTCTTTCAAAATCAATCTAATGTTAAAATGAAGATGTATAAGATACATAATGTGTGTTATGACCACAGGCAGCCACAGCCAAAAACAGGCTCCGGTGTTTAGACACCAAACAATGCATTTTATCTCTCTTCCTGTATCTCTGCCGAAGCACATATCCACCAGGTGAAGGACAACCTAGCCAAGACATCCCAACAGCTCATACCTGCTGTGTTCACAAACACATGAGGTAAGCCAGTAGGCAGCAGCAGGATCCAGGTCTGTTGACTTGGCATGGCCTGCGTACCTTCGCTGTCTGTATATCCGTTAGTGGCTCCTCCAGCCTTTGATCTCCTGACTCGAGGTCTCCCTTCCTCCTTCCTTTTCATTTTCCCCTTCCCGCTGCGTGTCTGGGGTTTTACAGGGCTAAAAGGTTGAAATGCTTAATGTACAGTGTGAAGAGTTCTGCTCGCCAGATCTGTTCAAGTGCCTCATTAATTGCAAAATGCGTGATATTACAAAAGTAAAATAAGTTAAACTAATTCGGTGGCAATACAAGAACACTTCAAAAGACTGGAACCTCTATAACTGATTACTGATCTGCTACTGTGTCGTTAACCATGTCTCAATCTGCTACTAAATCTGTTTTTTTTGTGTCAAGCTTTGCCTGGTGCATTCCAGGGAGCGCTTCAAGGCGTCCTGAAGCTGAACCAGTTAGATGAAGCAGTCAGGGACACCATGCGCTGCGGGGGATGCACCGCCAGCCGAGCCTCTTTCATTGGAGCCTGTTTTGGGGCACAGGTACAGTAGGAATATGGCTCCCAAACATATAAAACAATCATTAGTCACTGGTGCTACTTTAAAACATTAATGGTGGAAATTAGCTGGAGAAGGAAATGCAGTCAGAGATGCATTTTTAATTAGGGGTAAACAATTTTGTGTTTAAGAGGTAACATAAGGAGAATATTTAGAGTGTAATTTATTTCTGATTATGTGTTTAATAATTACAGGGTGCAATCATAATACTGAGGAACAAGGCAGGAGGGCAATGGGATAACATTCTTGATATTGAAATAAAATTATTTATATCACCATTTATTTTAGAATCAAGCTATTTTTTACAAAACATGACAAACATTGCAATGTAAAACACTGTAAGTGTTTCCTTGATATCCTGTATAAATAAAATATTCATACGGCAACTTGCAGGCTGTAATCTAAAGCAGAGCCTTGTTTTGTTATTAAATATCTATACTAAAAACACATTTGCAAATCATGTGTACCAGCACAATAATTATGGGTATACTATAATTAGCCTAGTGATGCAGTCATTTGACAATGATGAGTAAATAATGAGCCAAAAGCAGACAAAGAAAGTAACTATGATTCATATATTTGTGACACCAAATACAATCAGCTGCTTTCAGCCATTACAGCTGCAGCAGCAGAAATCAACCCATCAATAGATTGACCAAATCTATGTACAGATATGAATAACAGTAACCTGAACCTGCATAATCAATATTTTCATATTAACCGTGAATAAAATGATAGAGGTTGCTATGATGAACTCACAGAGACTTACCACCTGTCTCTGCACTTCCTCTCTACTCTCTGAAGCTTTTTCATGTCTTTCAGCGCATTATTTAGGTTTTCCGGCTCATAGCATTACTGTTTTGGTTCACTCTCACTGCTCTCATCAGCGTCGTTTCCGGTCAGAGCAGGCGGCTGTTTTCAGCGTTAAAGCTAAAAAAATCCACTGCATGCTGCCCAGCACCAAACAGAAAAAGTTAGCAACTAGCTGAGGAACAAGTGGAGTTTTAAGCAGCTTAAGGGCCAGATATTTTTCTCAAGAGTCAGTGGAGACTGAACCATATATGACCATATATTGGATAGAAATTTGTCAGGTCATCAGAAACATGACTACAAATAAACGCTGCTGTTAATAATTGTCCAGCTTGTTGCTGCTGAGGCTCAGCTCAATCAAGTCAACTCAGCTGGCTTCACACTCAGCACACAGCACAGGTTCACAGCTGCTGAACTAAAGGAAAGGTATGAACCAATGCTCACTTCAAGTTTTCAGCAAGTCCTGCAGCACATTAAAATATATAATGTTGCATAATGTTGTCTGTAATTCTCTGTAACTTTTAGATGAGTTTGATGGTGCGCTCAGATATTATGAAAGCTTTGTGCTTCCTGTGATGTTTCAGCAATCATCTTGGTGTGTTTTCAGACTGGTCTCCAAGGAATCCCCGAGTCCTGGAGGAAGCAGACGCTCAGATTCCCTCTGCTGTTGGAGCTAGCCGAAAACGTGGTCCAAAAAAGTCAGCAGTTGTAGTTATGCTTTGATTTTGCCCTAAGTACAATCATTATAATTGCCTTTCAAAGCTATTTTGGAAGACTTCCTCAAATCTTGCAGATGTACTCTGACACGACAATCCATGACAGTTGCCTTCTAAAGTCTCGGACTGAATGAAACTCGAATCCATTTGCTCTGTCAAAGCTGCATCAAGCAAGAACGTGGAAGTCTGTGTAAGATATTTATGTTGTGTTGAGAATATGAAATACATTTATCCTCAGCAGCAGCATTTAATGCAACCGTCTCAAATAAAGACCTTTCATGCAGCCAACATGTCTGTATTGGTCCATTTTTGTTTTTTATCTTTTGCCTGCAAAGTGAACAGTTGGGATTTCCTCGTTTCAGATAACATGTGTTGCCTTGATGAGAAAGCCATTTTGCTGAAGTTAAGTTTCTCTTGCTCTTCTGTTATTGTGAAGAGAAAGAGCAGATAGACACAGATTTACTACTGGAACAACCCAGGACTGCAACCTATTCCTCCCTCAAAGGAGCTGTTCTGTCTTCCTAAAAGTGCTGACTTCCATATTCATGTGTTTAAAGCACCCGCCCCAACAATTCTGAAAGTTAGCCAAGCATTGAGCAAAGCCAAAGCCTTAATATCTTTGACATAGTGTGGTTGTAAAAAAAAAAAAAAAAAATGCAGTGTGTAGGCTCCTGTTGCAGTCCATTAGCTGTTTTACAGCGTATGCATGTTGAAATATGATAAATAGTTGGAGTTTGTTCAAATCTGGAACATGTCAACATTAGCATCATAAATCAATACCTTAATGAAAACTGGCCTTGTATGTAGTCTTGGCAGTGCAATAACAAAGTACTGTAAGTGTATTTTCTGGTGTGTAGCCTAAATGCAGCATAGGAACAAAGGTGTGGATGAACAAACCTTCCAGCCATCATTTAGCTGAGTAAAAAGGTTGTAGCTGACGGTGCGTTGGTAGCCTGCAGAGGGGAAGTCATTTGATTTCCCTCTCTGCCTGACTTCCTCCCACACAGCAGGTAGCAGGCTCTGTCTGGCATAATTACATCCAGACCTGAAGTGTGTTTTTGTTTTCCCAAAATCTGCTAAAGTCCGCTTCCTCAAGACATTTTCTAAGAAAGAGGAGGGGGTTGCAGAAGATATTATGTTGACGCTCATCGTGTCAGTATTACTCATCTTCTTCATAATAAAGCACAGGCCTAATGAAATTAAACCTTGTGGTGTTCCTGTTTAAGGAAGAAAAGTGAAAAATAATTTCCTTTAAGTTTCTAGCTTGTACATTTCTGTTAGACCTGACAACTAAACATATACTTTCAAAATAGCATGCATGCTTTAAATTTGGAATTGATATGCTTCTTGTTGTTCATTACCATAATTGTTAAATGTTAACAAAAACACTTAATTTATAGCAAAAGTATTTCCAGTATTGTTATAAAAACATTCGTCCACGGGATAATTGCCAGAAATGAACAGCGGCATTTATCTCAACTTGTGTTGTGTCCTTTCACTGTAGTACTATCCGCCTTTGCAAACATGACACAACACTGACGAAAATGTTAAAAAGTCAGCGGCCAGAGCGCATGCGCGATATTCTTTCACAACTACCAGACCGACGAGCGACGTGAACCATCTTAACCGTATACCATCTTTGTCAGGATTAACAGCTGGGTGGAACTCGACAAAAAAGTTGCCCCAATGACATTTTCTACAGGGATGGCAGTTTGAGTGTGAGACAAGCTAGCTGTTGTATCAAGTGTTTTTTCACCGCTGTGCCATGGATTTTAATGTTAAGCGGCTTGCCGCAGATGCCGGTACTTTCTTGAGCCGCGCGGTGCAAGTAAGTTTGCTTGTCTAACTCGTGGAAGTTGTTGCTAACCAATGTTAGCTGCTAGCTTAAGTAGTCAGATAGCTTTAGCTCGCCTGCTAAGAAGCTAACGCTACTGTGGCTGTTGTTGTGTAGGTTAGCTAAGGGTTAGCCCGTTATCAACTGAAAATTCTGTACCCTGGAAACTTTGCTACAGTTACATTATATGAATAACCCTCTGACATTTCAATATTTATTACAGCTAAGACATTGCACTTGTTCGACATAACTATCAGTAATGCCTCAGAAACCATTAGATAATGCTACAGCTATCAACATTAGCTCGGCAGATAACGTTTATTCTGTAAGCTAGTCCGTCCAGCTTGCTGGTGTCTGTTGGAACCTGAGGTAAACCACGCCTTGCATGACATTTCAGTCGCCGTAATCTTCATTATTACTTTCTAAGCAGTAGTTCATGTGCACATTATAACCGTATAGTTTCATTTTCAGTTTACAGAAGAGAAATTTGGCCAGGCTGAAAAGACAGAGTTGGATGCCCATTTGGAGAACCTTTTGGTCAGAGCTGAGAACACCAAACAATGGACAGAAAGGATTATGAAGCAGACAGAAGTGTTACTACAGCCCAACCCAAGTACGACCACACTGTTGTCTCTCTGAACTTCACTCAACTGATGAACAAAATGCTGTTATCCTGGATCTTTGTAGGGCAGGTACCCACCCTATGTTGGCCCCTCTTTGGGGGGAAAAAGGTCACCAAACCCCATTTATAGATCTGTCAATGCCACTGACTTTACTCATTAGTAACATTTTCTGAGTACCTGACACTAAGTACTGCTTTTTCAATGAGATTTATCATTTTTAACCATAAAACTCTGTGGAAATCAGCAGTTTCTGTAATATGAGTCAAATCAGTTCTTGTTTAAATGTGTTTTTTAACACAAAACATCAGCTACACTGAAGAGTTGCTCAGTGATTCAGAAAATGCCTGAATTTTGAAGATGTGCATGTATGCCACTAAGAGGGGGTCACAGAAAATATGCCAAACATCTCTGACATGGTGTTTGACACACATCAGTTGGTAGGGTGTCTGTGAAGTCTGTAAACTCAGCTGTGCATCCTCCTCAGCTCACACCATGATGCTGTATTGCTGTAGCACATCCACAGCGTAGGCACAACAAACACAGACAGACCAGCTGCTTGTTGCAACCATGTGCAGCTCTTGAATTTGGTAATCTGGATTTCTTCTTTTTATCCACAACATGCCACAGATATGATGGCTGTGATTGACAGTGTCTATTCATGTGATGTGTCAACATGAGATAAATCAGGTTTGACAGAGAAGTTGAAGGGTTTTCTTGTCATGGTCATCATGGCTGCTTCTATGTTACAAATGTAAGACATGCTGTTTGGACTCACTGTCCTAAGCCTTTGGCTCCCTCACTGTAGTCTTATGACTTTGTAATTGAATTTTCTTGTTGCCATCTGCAGACGTCCGGCTAGAAGAATTTGTGTATGAGAAACTGGAGAAAAAAGTCCCTACGCGAATGAACAACCATGAGCTGCTGGGCCAGTCTATGATTGAGTCTGGAAATGAATTTGGTCCTGGAACTGCCTATGGTGAGTGATACACTGAGCTGCTTTTTTGACAGTTAAACACCATTCTTTTATGATTGCAAACACAGGACCCTGTGATTTCTGCAGTGCAGAAAACAGAGATGGAATTGCAGAATTTGATTATAACAATGGAATTAACAAATACAGAATATAGAGGAAATTGTTAAAACGTGGATGCAGTTAGTAAAAATCAGGGTTTTCCCTACCATCATGAATGTTTTTTCACAGCTCCTGAGCCAAAAAAAAGCAAACAAAGAAACCATGTTGCTATGTTTTGGCATACTCGTACTTCTATACATGTGAGGACCCTCAGTAACATAATGCATTCCCTCACCCCTCACCCGAACCATAACCATCACAACTAAAGGCCTAACCCTAAGCCTAATCTAAACCTAATTCTAACTTAACGCGTAAAACCAAGTCTTAACCATCAAATAGCCCTTTGAAGTTGTGAGGACCGGCCAAAATGTCCTCACTTTCCAAAAATGTCCCCACTCTGTCAACACACTCTCAGAAGAGCAACCACGTCGGCAGATGCAAGACACAAGTTCATGAAGACTTCATGGCTGCATGCGTGGAGTCAGAGATTCTGTTGGAAAAAATGAAAAATCTGTGTCCTTTTCGTGTTAAGCACTGGAAACAAGGCACGTTGTGAGTAGCCTCTTGTCAGAACCACTTACCCGGTGTGTTGGAGCTGCATGTGGAGGCTGTCCTGCAGAAGATCTGTTTGATAAAAAATAGTGCAATGTTGTGTTACATCCAGTTAACTCATATTCATTACATTTTGAATCTTTTCTTACCGAATTGTTGAAATTTTCTCTGTCCTTTCTGGTGGAAAAAATGTGCGTGAATCATCAAACACAGAATTCAGACAAATTAAAAAAGAAAACACAGAATCTGGGAGAAAATGGAATGGAATGTGGAAAAGATAAAATCAGATTTCATAGAGCCATGTAAACATCAGGATCATCCCTACTCTGTCTTTAATGGTCAGTAAACTGTTGTTCACGTCATCAACTTTTTACTGCCTTTGAACAACAGCACTTTGTATGTGTCCACAGCCCTCTGTGTCCTCTCAGAGGACCCCTCTGAAGTATTCAGGCCTTAGTTGACCGGTGCTACAGTGGACATTGTAGTATTGGGGGTGAAGCCATGTTTGTGCTGCTGACATTACAGGGAACGCTCTGATAAAATGTGGTGAGACGGAGAAGCAGATTGGTGGGGCAGAGCGGGAGTTTATCCAAAGTGCTGCCATCAACTTCCTGACACCTTTCAGAAACTTCCTAGAGGGTGACTTCAAAACAATCCTGGTGAGTTGGACTGCTGGCTACAGCGGGTCATGAATCGCTTTCACTTTTCACCGAACTTTGACCTTTTATCTGGAACAACCTCTGAATACTAGTGGCTGTAAATTATAGGTGAGTCTTGATGACAGCTCCTATCATTTTTATAGTCTCAATAACCAGAAATCATATTGAACTCTGTCCAGTGTCCTCAGTGCATTTCAGAAGTTCATCTAAAGGATATTTATTTGTTGATATTGTTTCAAGTGTTTGTTGAATTACAAAAAAGCAAAATGGGTTCAGATCTGGCACAGGAACAGCACTATGATAGGATTTCCTTCAATGGGTGATCACAAGACATGTGCTTGGGCAAAGGCTTAGAAGGTAACCACATTACTTCAGCAATATGAGCCCTACTGCGGGGTTTACGTCATTACCATCATCGCTGTTTGTTTACTTTGATCTGGCAGCAAACTTTGTGTTCTTATCAGGCAAATTTTACACTGCAGTTAAGTTTTTGTTAATGCAGACGTAACACTTCCTGTTGCTTCTTCAGAATCAAAGCCTTCTTCTGGCTGACCATTGTAAGGCATTTACAGTAAAGCAGCTACAGCATCCAGCAGTCAACAAGAGGTTAGCAACTCACTCAATGAGTGAAAATGGCCCGCCTACCCTGTGCACCTGTTTGATGCTGCTGTAACTTGGACCATTAGACAATTTATCAAATGCCTCCAAACATCCTGCACATTGAATGTGCGGTCCTAATAAGAATCCCAACATCACTGTTCATTCTCCATTTATTGTAAAGTGGATGCAAACCACTAATCTCATCTGCAGGAAAAGTGTGGCAGCATGTGGTAAAAATTTTGAGAGTATTTGAGGGTTTTATTATCTTTTATATCCAGAAAGAACGGAAGCTGCTGCAGGTCAAACGTTTGGATTTGGATGCAGCCAAAACCAGGCTAAAGAAAGCCAGGATGGCTGATGCCAGAGCTGCAGTAAGTACACACACACACACACACACACACACACACACACACACACATATATACACACATACACAAAATCATGACTGTCAATGCAGCACTTTAAATTTTTTTGCATCTGCATGTGTTTTGATTACTTTAATGCAGACTCATGGGCAGTGTTGGTGACTTCTGCTTTCTTTAAAATCATTAGCCAGTTTCCCTTCAGAGCAAGAAAAGCTGTCAGGGCGTATCCCACTGTCCCTCCGGCTGAAGTCACAAGTCACACAAGTCATGACTGACACACCAAATTACCCAACATGAAGCTGACCATTTTATCTCTTGTGACTTACATACAGTCACATGAGCCACTATGGAAAGTTTATACTTCCCTTTTTCTGGACAGTTGTTTTCTTCTGCTCTTTATCTTTGCTTTATCTTTGACAACGGGTTGATTTTCTCTCTTTTCTTTGTAGCACCAGGGCTCAACACTGAAACTTGTATTTTTAGGGTTGTTAATGCCCTTTAATGAAACAAGTTTAGGGGTATAGATGACATTCCTGTGCCATGTGGTGTGTCAGGCGTTACCAAAGTGACCCAACAGTGTCATGATGATTAGGATCAGCATGAAGATCTATCACACTTAGGATGAAACGTAGCACAAAATGGCGCTCTTTAAACATCTTGAATACAGTTGAGGCATTTTATGTATGCACTGATTGAGGTCTTGGAATATCTTGCTGCACAGTTTTCTCCTGAGAGTTGTTTTCATTTACATATAGTTGCAGCGCTGTAGCACATCTCATTCTAACTGTAAAAGTTGCATACAGACTGTCTTGTCTCTTCCCGTTAACAATGTCTGAGGATGATATCTCTAATGACCTCCGGACCGAGCCAAGGCTTGGCTCGTTTACAGAAAAACAAAAACCCCAGTCTGCACGAGGAAAGGAACACGATGGGCGTGCCAGCGAGAAAGAGATGCTGCTATTCGGGTATTCTGCGAGAAGCGGCATCACTTAAATATTGTGATGTAACGTCAGTCGTGCATGGACATTAAGACAGCGGGCAGTATCCCAGTAAAGCTCTTTGGCTGCAGTCTTCAGAGCATCTAAAGTAAATTAGTGGCTTTTTGGTGCACAGTTTTCCACAAATACAGGAAAGAAGCGATCTAGCTTGAGACCCAGCGAACACTGTTTCCATCCCTAAAGAGCTATTATATTATTCCCCTCGGCGTATTCAGAGCCAGGTTATCCCTGTGCCTTGTCAACATGCTCATTCAGCTTTTCCAAATAACAGGACTGTCTGATGGTTATTGCCAGTCGAAAGTGTTGAATCAACGCAAACATGTGTACTGGCAACAGCAAACTTGTTCGCTCATGAAAGAGAAGAAGATGATCGTTTGTGCTGGGTAACACCAGCTCTCCTTTAATCTGTGAAGGTGGCGTGAAAGCTGAGGGATGAGAAATATGTGTGCGCTGCGTCGTCAGAGTCCTGCCACTACCTCCGGAGTGGTTTGTTAAAGCATGCAGCCGCCTCACTCGCTTGCTCTCTCTCTCTGTCACACACACACATAAACACAGAGTGTAAGGATGTGCTGTGTTGGCTGTGGCCGTGCAGCAGCTGTAGCTCTAACTACTGTGTCACTGTTTTCAAAACGCAAAGCAGCAGATGTGAGCAGAGGAAGTGACAGAGGTGAGTGGAATGTTGGAGCCATCTTTGAGCTGAACACACACACACACACACACACACACACACACACACACACACACACACACACACACACACACACACACACACACACACACACACACACACACACACACACCAACACCAAACCCCTTGGTTGCAGCTTCGACAGCTGCTGCCTATCCCTTTCTCCATCTCCTCCATGACACACACTGTGGTACCTCATGGGAAACCTTGAATCCTTGTAGATGAGTCCTTCAGGAGCCAAACATTGTAATGACTCTCCCTTCCTCTGCACCTCTAATGTGCGCTGGAGAGAGTTGAGGACTTGAAGGGCCATTGTCCCTGCAAGTCTCAACTCCAGGCCATATGTTTATTAGACTTTATAGAAAGTCTCAACAAGCCATTGTTCACATTGAATCCTTTGGCTCAATATGAGGAAGAGGAAACATTTCCCTGAGGACAGAAACATCATGTTCATTTGTACAGTTGTGTGCTTTTCCCTGTCTTTCCTCCATGACCCATCGTACAAATCCAGTGTTAATCTGCGACATGTTTTAGGTCCTTTGGTTACGGGCATATATCATAAATCATCAGACTTGATTTTGCTCACTTTGTTCATCATCATTTCTCCAACCGAGACACGTGTGTGTCTGTGTAGTGATGTGATTCTGTAAAAACCTGCTTGTGTTTCTCCATCCTCAGGCAGAGCAGGAGTTGAGGATGACCCAGAGTGAGTTTGACCGTCAGGCAGAGATCACCCGACTGTTGCTCGAAGGCGTCAGCAGCACCCACGTATGTAACCCAGCGCAGCCCAGCTTCTGTTTTCATCATCATTCAGTCATTAAACAAGGAACGTGACGGGAAATTGTTGTTGTGCTGGTGGGTCCTGAAAAACGGAGAAAACAGTTAACCAATTTTCCAGTCATGGAAAACACATGGAAAATGAGAGGGAAAGTAAAATGCCCTGGAAAATCTTGTGTTGTTGTGGAAAATTATTTCCACGCTCTCCGATTTTCCTTTAGGTGAGAACGAACTTCTCAGCCATCTGTCAGAGCCTCCCCAAACAGAAAACACAGCCATCTGAGAGGATCAGTCATGTTTACGATCACATTAACGTTTAAATGGTTGTTTATGGATTAAATATTTTGACCATGCTCTTCTCGGTGATGTTGTGGAAAGGCTGTGAACACCTCCACAGGTCATTCCACAGGGCAGCACATGCAGGCTGGGTGATGTTCCAACTTAGTATTCAAAGTATTAGTCACTGCTGGCTGGTGACTGTGGTTTTTGTTAGGTTTATAAATAAACATTGCTTTCTCCTCAACTAGTTTTAAAGTGTTGAATAACGGTAAATTGGTTAGCGTGTTTGGTTCAGTTGCTAAAGTTGACATGCTTGCTAGCTTGTTTTGCCTGCAGAGGTTTAAGGTTAGTGATTCATCTTCGGATAGGACCAGTGGTTTCAAATGTGCGTTAGCCATTGTTGAGAGGGTTGGATGATAATGAATGGGGAGCCAGGGTGAAAACAGTGATTGAGGGTCAAACACTGACTAAATACTTGCTATTTAGCAGTTACTCATAGTGAGTGTGATTAGCCCTGTTAAAGAGTTCATGTAATATTACTAGTTAATATGCTAAAAAATGGTGTGATAAACTGATGAGAGGCAGTGGCAGTTAAGGCAAACTCCACTCTGAGTTTGAAGTACTTGTACTTGTAGGTATTACAGTTCTGACTAGATTTGTCAGAGGGTAAAATTATAGGCTACTGTTGGTGTTGCAACTCAAGAGCACTGTTGAGACTCTCCATGTCTTTCAGACTGCATGCCTCCAGTTTGTTTTGCAGACCTTCTATTACAAATGTATTGCTTTGCTGAGATAACCCTGGTGACATCATTGGGGTTGTTTCAGACTAAACAAAGCTCCTCAAAAAAAAAAAGAATAAATAAACCTCCTCCAGAGCCACAGAAGACATTGTACAACTATTGCCACAGACTGAAACATACTCCTCTAGCGCTGAATGATAAAAATGTTCCCCAAAGGTTTGGTATAGAAAGATGTGTTGGTCTCACAAATCTAACCTCGAGTTGTAAAATTTAACATGTGGAAGGTTTGATAGAAACTGTCAAACTTTCAGTGTTACTCTCTCACATCTCTCCTTCCCTGTGCGTCCTCAGGCACACCACCTACGCTGTTTGAATGACTTTGTGGAGGCCCAGACTACGTACTATGCACAGTGTTACCAGTACATGGTGGACCTCCAAAAGCAGCTGGGCAGGTGAAAGACCACTGTCACCTTTCACTCTGATTTTCATGAAATCGTCACTTCTGGTGTCACACTGTTTTTCCAAGCAGTTTACTGAACAGTCAAATGGGAGAAGACAAAAAGACAAGCTCCAGTGGAGCAGCATGGAAACACTCATCTCAGTATTTTCCAGAGCCTACATTAGATTATTACTCATTTCAAAAGTAAAAGTATTAATATACTGTCACTGTAGTGAGCAGCAGGTCATTGCAGTCATGCTTCTATTATTTCTCTTGTTTTCCTCTGAAACCGGTAAATGCCCGCCTCGTCTTACTTTCAGAAACTCGTCCTACTCACAGAAGTATTGATGGCATAAAAACAAAGTGGCGTAAGTTCACGTAGTGTTATAAAGAGTTTACACCTTTCAGCAGAAAAGAAAATGACTAATACTGATGAACTAATCAGAGATGAGGTCACATACAGGGAGAGAGTGTAAAAACTGAGCTGGTAAATGATTTGCACCGCTCAGCTCTGCTTCACCGTAGCCTCCGCGCTCATCCGTCTCCTCCTCCTCACACCAGCTTCCCCTCGTCATTCACCAACAACAACCAGTCGTCGGTGTCGGGCGGCGCCAGCATCTCGGTGCCCACCATTCCGGTGTCAGCCTCCCTGCCCAGTGTGTCCGCGGGCCACGGCAGCGCGACGGCATCGGGCGGGTTCAATGAACTGCGCAGCTCCAACGGCAGCCGCAAAGCCCGAGTGCTTTACGACTACGACGCCGCCAGCAGCAGCGAGCTTTCCCTGCTGGCTGACGAGGTGAGCCTGAAATAATCATTGACACTCAACATTTATTTGTTGTTTCCATTTTCTGCCTTTTATTCTTTGCCTTTTATTAGGAGAAACAACATTTTAACTACCTAAATTAGGAAGCCCTACTCTAAACCCAAGCTGACATTAAAGTTTTGTGTTAACCACGTCACGGCCTACAGCTGCAGCGGAGCAGTTCCTGTACAGTAGTCTGAGCAGAGTGGAACATAAGCCACTCCCTTTCCTGGAAAAGGACTGAAGTGTCCATTACAGGCCTGTGGCGGACTAACAATGAACCAACATTACCTCATTCATTCTTACACTCGCAGAAATGTTCCAGTCTGCCCTTGAATGTGGTGAGCCAACCCTGTGGCCTGAGCTGCTTTTGATAAAAACAGGATTTACAATCAGGCGTTTCATACATTTGAGTCTCTAAAGCTGATGAATGCTCCGTAATGGACCGACATGTCAGCTTTTGCCACACACATCAGTGTTACCTTGACATTGATAATGGACGATACGGTGCATGTTTTTAAATAGAGAATGAAACTTGATCACCGGATAGAATAACCGCTGTATCCATCATCAGGTGATCACCGTCAGCAGCGTCGCGGGCATGGATACAGACTGGCTGATGGGTGAGCGAGGCAACCAGAAGGGCAAAGTGCCAATCACTTATCTGGAGCTGCTTAACTGAGACCCACAAACACCCTTTCCACCAGCCCTGTGTAACCAGCTGTGATCTCATATTTATATTGTGTTGTAGGGGACAGGCCTCACTTCCTCTTCCATTCAGTCATTTTAGAAAGAGTTTTTTTTTTATTTCCGTGAAAAGGAGTCTCAGTTTTAGCAGGCTCGAGCTGGAATGAATAAATGTGAGTGAAGGAAATGGACCCCCAATCCCCCGATGTGTTCGTATGCAACCGCAGTATATTTTCTAAAATCCTGCTTCCATGCCTTTGTGTTTGATGCCATGCGATCTGCAATATGTGCCAGAACATCTCCCAAACTGTAACTTTTAAAAGAAAAAAAAAAAAGTTTTGTTTACAACATATATCTCAGATGGTTTTTTATACCCTCTTCCCTCATTAATTCTTTTAAAAACACATTTTTTTAATGGCAAAAATGCACTTCAGTTTGAGGTGGAGAGTGATGCTGATTATTTTTAAGTCTTATTTTACAATTGTTACTCTTATGATGCAGTAGCTGTTATCATTACCCTCAATATGAATAGTTTTTTAACAGTGCCACATGTACTGTGTCAGCTTTATTCACACGGAGCCTTATGGAACAGTGACTTCAACTCATTGTCCCAGTGCTTTTGATTAACGAGCAAGACGGAATAAGAGAAGCCTTTCATAAAATTTACCTTTTTTTGCAGCTACACCAGCAGTATTTAGACTCTCTCCTCTTAATGTGGAATCCATATATTTCTATTTAAGTTAATGGCAATAGAAACGCAGCACAAGTTCAACCAGACAACAGCTGTTATCTGTGATTAAATTATTAATCTTGTTCATTAATGCACAATTTATATGTTTATGGTCTTTGGTGTGGAGAAAAAAAATGCTAAAAGTAAAGACATTCATTCAACATGCCTCACCAGTTTCCCCTAAGCCTGCATTTCAACTCTACTTTGACAAATAAAAAGTCTTGTTACATCCTGGGAGATTAAAGTATATCAATACATTACATGGCTGCTTTCTGTTTCGTGTGTAACTGATAAGATGGCTTACAACTGTAAAATAAATATACAGTATGATGCATTGAAATAAAATAATACTATCACTTGTCATTTTTAAGTTTTTGCTTTATTTTTGTTGGTGCATATTTTCCAGTTAAGGCACTCACAGTTTGCTGTTATTATTTGTAGTGATCCCTGGTGGAGCCACTAGAGGGCAGAACAGGCAGCAGGGTCAGTGTGTTGTGAAATGTAAGCGGTTGCTTTGTTGGTACACACAAATGAATGTTTTCACCATCTGATCTCTGTAATTTGGCAAGATTGGGACACCACGGAGCAAGAGAGGTTTAATCTGTTTAGAATATCAGTCATGGTGGAGCTTTTTCTTTTTTAGTTTTAAGTGAAAAATGTAAAATACACAGCATTCAAAAGGCTACTACTGCAGAGCTAAGGAGGAGTCAGCTGAGCTTAGAAACAAGCAATCAGTCTTAGTGAAATCGAGCCCACTTTGCTCCAGGAGATAATTATTTTGATAGAGTTCACACCTCTAAATGAAAGTCACAGCTTTCAGGGCTCCATGTGAAATCTTGTCTATGCTGTAATGAGTTCCCTGGTCCTCAGACTGGTCTCCACTGCTGAGTTTTCCTGCATGCGCACAAATAGTTTTTTCTTTTTTCACCTATGAACACAGACAAAGAGTGCATTCCCCTTTACCCTGGTGTTATTTTGGGCTCTCTCCTGTCCAACCCCCCAGTGGCTTCCTCAACTCCCAGTGCTGCAGTGTTAGCAGCTGTGGAGCGGAAACATACAAATCCCCAGAAAATAACACTGACCCACTTTGATGGAATGTCTTCAAACGCTGGTAGAATCTAAAAAGTAATATTGGCCTTACTGGACCTCACTTAGGTGTCACGAGGCCTCCTCTCTGACCACAGCTTCATAAAATGAGCCTGTAAAAATTACGGTGAGATTTTGTTTTTTGCGTTCATATTCTGTCTTTAAGGCACACGATTAACGATAAGTCCAGCGCAAAGCGTCTCATCCTCGCCTGTCATAAGAGCAGGAAGGGTTAAGAGGAAGTGGAGTTTTGCACAACTGCCTGTTGACTTCCTAAGTGACTGCTTGTACGTCAGCGTACATGGGATGGGACATTATTTTCATCTTCCAGCACGTGGCCATCAAAGAAACCAACAGACATTAACCGCTAACCTTTGACCTTAGTGGCCTGTGGTACCATTTATTTAAGAGTTTTTAATCAGAGGAAATGACTAAATGTACAGAAATGTATAAGCCCAATGGAAAAAAGATGTGTTATCTGTGACTAACATTTGTCCTCATAAGACCACAGACATGAGCTTAACTTTTCACTGCATGCCATCAGGCACCCTGTAAACGGACACTTTTTCTTTCACAACTTTATCTCTCTAAAAATAACCCCAACCGGTTAGCTTTAACAAATTCACACATCAGAACAAGAGCATGCCTGAGGAAAAGCACTTCCTCTTTCACCAGTCCTTATTTTCTCATATGTTGCACAGAAACAGAAAATACTTGTTGACATCTGCCATTTTAGGTTTCCTTAAAGTTCACTTGAGACAAGGATTTGCAAATGACAGCAAAATGTTTCATTGGCTCCCTTGAACGAGGCTTTCATGTATCTACTACAGGGGATGCTGATACAAAATAATGCATGATATGCCAGGCAGGCAGTTCCACATTCTTTCTGATAGCTATCAAGAAAGTTGTGAGTCTGGGCAAAAGTTTGTTGCATGGGTGCAAGAACATGGTTAATTCATTCATCAGCAGAGTCAGAGCATGAAAACGGATGAAGCTGAACCTGAAAATTAAGTACTGCCGCTTATCTGGTATGTTGGCTGAAGGGGCTGGCTCATATATAACGTATACAGATCTGCTACATCTAAACTGAGTATAAATAAAGCTTTGATGTACCACAGTACACACCTGCTGTCAGAATGCAACTCAAATGAATCTCATTTGACCACTTGAAGTCACATTTCACTTCTCCATTCTCATTCGCATCTATTTGTGAGAACCTGTCACCGCTACTTGAAAGAAAAAAACAGACAAAACATGTTACACTCAACCATGTCACTTGTAAAGAGTATGGTACAGTATGTATATTGGGTAACTCGCCTCAAGCAAGGACTTCATAACCACAGATGGGCTGTAAGCAAAGCTTAAAGCTTATGGCTCGTGCAGCCCCGCCCAGTCCGTTCACACACCGTGTTGAGTTAGCTAAGTTTGGTTGCCATGTTGTGTGAATGCCCTCTCACCTATTTCATCTGATTGTTTTCTGACATCTGACCTGTTAAGCTGCGTAACCAAATGAAATTTCCTCTTGGTCAACAATCTGTGACCAGCAGCAGTGTGTTCCACAAATGATGATGATGTCTTGGTGGCACATCTTTCCCAATGTGCTCAGCCTCGGCAGCTGAGCAGTAGCAGCTCTTTATCACTCCAGGTCTTGCTTAAATTAGCCTGAAATTTTTTATATCGCCTGCTGTTCATTTTCGTAACACCCCTAAGGGTAACATTTGCTGTTAGTTTTGCTTCGAAGTAGATTTACACTGGTTTCAGGTTGCCAATCACAATGAATCCGGAAGTGTAGGATGAGCCATCATTCACACTTTTTATAAATTACTTTATGGTGGTTAAGATATTCAAATCCGAAACCCTTGAATCACAAGCAGCTTCTCTGTCTCTAGTCAGCTGCTTCTTAATCACACCATTTTTGACCACTTTGCATGCTTAGCAGAAATCCTCCCTGCCCTGCAGATAAACAAAAAAAAATAAATAAAAAGTTTAACTCTGTCTGACTGATGACTTTATGCTGTAAAAGACATGTAAAAATGATGGTGTTTAGAGGCTTTGACAAGGTGTCGCTCTCTCTCTGCTCCAACCACCATGACCCTGAGCATCACCACAGTGGTATTTTGGTTACTTTCTGGTTAGGCCTCCGTTTCTGTGCACAGCTACGCGCTGATCTACCAGCTTTCCCACTCCTGCGCAACGAAGCTCATACACATAAAGGTAGAGAAATGTCTCATCACTCCCCCTCGTCCCATGCAATGCGGATGCTGTCCTTTATTTGGTAATGTAATGTTGCTGATGATATCTGTACAAATGTGCTCAAATTCAGCAGCCTGTCGCTACATTGCTGCTCACTGCACAACAGAATGGATTAGCATCTGTCAATATATGGGTCCAAACCAACTCCTCGTGAGCATAACACTGGAATTTCATGTCAACGTCGCATCTGTGTCTCACTGATGGGAAGGAAACCTCAAACCCCTCCTCTCTGAGATACAGAACTGGGCAGTTGCTGCACAGTTGCAGCAAAACAGGAAATTTCATGTTTCCTCTGCTGCTTATAGCAACAGCTTGCATCACACTACTTCTGCATATGTTCACACACACACACACACACACACACACACACACACACACACACACACACACACACACACACACACACACACACACACACACACACACACACACACACACATACGCTCACACACACGAGCACACACACACCAAGTGCCACAAGAACGCAGCCACATTTTTACATCAGGGTACATCAGGGATTAGGGTGTGGTTTTGAACCACACTTTAACAGCAATGTGGAAAGTGAAAATCCTGTTGTTTAGATGCTTGTTGTTGTTGTTCATTATGTACATACACACCATCATTACTGTCGACAATTTTATAATGAATTTATTTCCAACATACAATCAGTTACATTTCTATATAATGTACTGTACAAAATACATTTTTGCTTAGGGTTTATAAAGTATCAGTATGATGTAGGCTTCAAACATTTCTTTTTGATTGATTTTTGTAGCATTTTGGGCTTGAAAGTGATGAAAGCAACAATTAAAATTCCCACAAAAGGAAGGGAGATGGACAAAAAAAGCATAATGTACCATAATATAGATTCCCTGCCTTCCTCCCAACACAAAAATGACTGAAAGTTCTCCAGTCTGCGTGTCGTTTGGTAGAGATCCTCACATTCAATGTCTGATTGTCCGACCACATTGATTGTCTCTGTTGTTTCAAATGTCCTGAACCACTCTGTTTGGCAGCAGTTGAATGGATTTCCTGTGAGGAAAACCGTGTGCAATTTCGGAGCTAACACGTTAGCCTGACCTGGAGGAATGGTGGACAGTCGGTTGTCCCTCAAATCTAGCACTTTCAGGTCAAGATTCAGAAGTGAAGGGGGAAGATGGCCAAGAGAGTTGCCAGAAATATTTAAAGACTTCAGACTTTGGAAATGGGAGAAGTCAAAGTCTTGTATTTGAGTGTTTCCTAAGCCTAGATTTTGCAACGTGCTGCTGAGGCTTTCAAACGATTCTTCGACAATGAGTCCAGGGTTGTCGGACAGTTCCAGGTGCGTTAGAGACAACCCAGCGAATGCAAATGATGGAATTTTTTCGAGGTTGCATCCTTTAAGGTAAAGCTGCCTCAGGGATTCAATGTTTTTCCAATCCACGCAAGCTGAGTTACCATCTGTGCTGGTCTCAGCTTCCTCAGGAGGGCAAATGTCGATGTTGTTGTAACTTAGATCCACTGACCTGAGGCTTGGCAATGAGGAAAATAAACCTGAGGGTAACTGGTCAAGATCATTCAAGCTCAGGTTAAGGTACGTCAGATTTCCAAGAGCAGCCATTGCACCCATGTCTGCTACAATCTGGTTCAACCTGTTGTTGCTAACGTCCAGCTCGTACAAGCTGCCAGAGAGCTGTTCTGATGTTAGATTTAATGTTTCCAGACAGTTGGTGCACATATAAAGTCTGGACAGGGCAGACATTTTCTGGAGGAACCCTTCAGGGAAGTAATCCACCTGGTTTGCTCTTAGATCTAAAATCTCTACCGAGGATATGTCACCGTGAAGGCTCTCGTCCCACAGCTTAGCCGTCACATTGCTCACGCGCTTGTTCATGTTGTAGAACTCAACAGTTGTTGCTGACTTCGGGAAGGTGGCGTTGCCTGCCAAGTGTTCTAAAAACCTAACGCTGTTATGTGATAGGTAAAGATTCTTTAAGTGGCTCTGTTCGGGCAAGAAAGGGAAAAAGAGCAGTTTGTTGTCCGATAGATCAAGTGTCTCCAGCTGGAAAGTGTCGTTAAGGTCTGGCCTGGAGATGAACCACTCGATGAAGTTGTGGCTGGCGTTGAGGACCACCAGCTGGGTCATGTGGAAGTCTGTCAGGCAAGGCAGATAGTTGAAGGCCAAGTTGAGCCGCTGGAGCTTGGGACTGCTGTTGAAGGCATTGTCGATCTCAAATATGATGTTTCTCTGCAGGTCGAGTTCTTTGAGTTGGTGAAGATCCCTGAATGAGATCTCATCCAGTCTCTGCAAGAGGTTTCCAGAAAGGTTGAGATACTCCAGGGATGTCAGATTTTGAAGAAGAGTGGTGGCCATTTCTTCATCAAGTTTATTCTCAGAGAGATCCAGAACTCTAAGTCTGGATAGAGTCTTTAATGCGTGACTTGTTTGTTGGTAGCCAATATAAAGATTGTTATTTGCTAAATTGAGGTTTTCTAACCATTTTGAGTCTTGAAAAGTGTTCGATTCTAATTTCTCCAAACTGTTACAAGCTAAGCTCAGGATGCTCAATGAGGGGTAACTGAGAGAGTTGTCCTGTAGTGTTTCAATATGATTGTAGTTGAGCTGAAGCTCCTCTATGTTGTCGGGCAGTCCTGCAGGCACAGAGGTGAGCTTGCCATAGCTGCAGAGAGCCGTTCTCTGTATCTGCAAAGAAAAGGAGAGCACATACCTTAAAATTTACGTCAGCGACACTACAGCAGACAGCCAACTTGAACATACGGGCGAGACATGACCCACAACCAGTTCATCATAGTTTAGAATAATGCAGCACAGAGGATACAGACGGTTCATAGAGGAGGCGAGCGAAGCCTAATCACAGATCTGTTTGTCACTGTTGACAGACTCCAGCCTGCAGTGTAGTTTATACACTTCACTGGTAAACCACAGAGCTGAAGAGTAACATCAGGCCTTGTGATCAAAGACAGCTTTTCTCACAGGTCGACACTTCCATATTCTCAGCTACTTCTTTCTCGTACTCTCTCTCTCGGCATCACACTTTCTTATCAATAGATGGTTTTCGTAATGCCTGATTTTATGGGGCTGCAGAGACCACTGAATGGTTTTGCTCTCACTGTGGATGACTATGTTACCACTTGCCAGTAATGTAGTGACCCCCTGCTAACCTTTGTGCTCCCCTTGGCAGCGACACTGCCCATCCACCTCAGTTGTCCCAGTTTTCTGTACTAATTACAAACGTTAGTGCTATTGAAGGCTAAACTAAGATGGTGAACCTTGTAAATATTACCTGCTAAACATCAGCATGTTGGCATTGTCACTGCGAGCATTTTAACATGGTGATGTTAGCGTGTGCTCAAAGCACTGCTGTACCTAAGTCCTGCCTCACGGAGCAGCAGCCCGGCAGCTGCACTGAGATCGTATCAGAAACTGAAGAATTAGCTTTTGCTGCTTCATCTCTGAGGAGTTTTTCATATTATTTTTCATATTATTTATTATATTTGATTTCTTAAATCTACAGCAGAGATTTCCCATCTTTTTCTTAGTTGATTGTGTAAGACTTCACTTGCCTGATATCAGACAGAACTGTCATCTTATTACACTGAAAAATCAGTCAACTGAACTGAATGGAGAGGGCAGGGGTTTGGAAGTTGTAAAAGCTGTCTTTATTAGTGTTTAGTTAAGGACTAATTACTGCTTAATATATCGGGAATAAATCATTAATGAGAAAACTGTTGGGACTGTTGGGTTGTGAAAATTCTTATTTGGCTTTGTCTTTTTAGCTCACAACATGGAGGAAGACCGTTGCCCACTTACAACCAGTTACCTTCTGGAAAAAGAGCCTCCAGACCAAACTATAACTTATTAACTATCACAAATGCAAATATCATGGCTCTTTAAAGTGAGCGAGTCATTAGTAAAGGGCGCTTATGCTACAATAATCCATTATTAAATTAATTTGGTCTGGATGATTTGAGTCTTCATGATAAATGAGTGATGCAAACCCTGCAGTATATACACAGTATGGCTTACTACAACATAGATCATTTTAAGTTGAAAATGATTAATAATTCTGACATTTAATACAGTGGATTAGAAACTTTGATGGATTACATAATAGATGTATAATTGTATAATATATATATCCATCTATTATACAATTAGATATCCATATATTATACTATTATACAATTATATTATACACACACACACACACACACATATATATATATGAGTTTGTCTATCATCACGAGGCATTTTTCTTCTTCTAAACTGGATTAACACTATAAGTACAATGTTTACTCAAACCAAGCATTCATTAAAATGCACACATTGTTGTGCCTTTAACATCAGACATACTGCACATGTCAGCCTATATTCCTGAAACCACTTCATGTCAAGATGTGCTTTTTATTTAGTAAAAGAGAGACATCTCACCAGCTGGCATCGGCTGTGCTGTGGATGACTTGAGACTGGTGTCAGTATTCTCCACATGGGCAACAAGCAAAGCAGGATGGGAGTGAGCCCGTGGACTGGCATTTTAACATCCTCACTGTTGACAAAGTGACAGAGGGAGAGAGGGAGGGTGGTGACGATAGATGAGCCATGAATACCTGCGTTAGCTTTGCTCTTCTGCAGATCAAAACCACCGTTATCATGTGATGGTCAGACCGGTATCATGAAGGTTTGGCCTCAATTGACACGTCTTAAAATGTAAATGTGTGCTCTTTGCCTGAAATACTGCGGCAATCAGTTTCTCCACCATAAATGAATTCAATTTCAACTGAAGAAGGAGACAGCAGCTTGACATGAAAGAGCTGAAGCAGTGTGGACGTCAGAGAGGTGGATTTAGTTTAACAGTCAACTCTGACTGCCTTGGTTCAGTGCGGAAAAGCCTTTTCATTTAACTTTTCATCTCATTATTCATTATTTTACCTGATGCATCCTAACCTTAAATATCACTTATGAATATGACTTTACACACGGTCTAGTTCACGTCGTCCTCACATTATTTGTGTCATCTGCCAATGATTCTCTGTTCTGATTGACCCTAAGCAATAAAAACACTTACAGTAAAGTTGGAGATAATTAAAATGATAAATGTTGTATATTTTGGTTCATGCCTTAGCCTAATGTAAACAAGTGAATATCCTCTCTATAGATTCTCTTTGGAGAAAAGCAGCTGGACGTTTTGGTAAAAATTTTCCGTAATTTCAATGCAAACCGCTGAGTGACGCATATCTACTGAATGTGTTCCTTTTTGGCTCACACATAGTTTTCATCGATCTATTTCAGTGGCCTTTGGAAACATGTTGTTTTGGGGATTGATATTAATTATATACACTGAGTAGTGTATTGGTATTATATCATATAATACATTTTATGTTGCGTCCCAGAGTGGTCTGGGGTAAGAATAAGGCCATAATGTGTGCTCTGGGGGAGAGGTGGCCACAGGAGAAAAGCCTCTAGACTACTTTCTCTTCTCTGACTGTTACTGAACATGATGCAGCCAGTTTGGGAGAAAACCACCCAGTGTGCGGTAATGACAGAATATAAACATTGCATAAGAATTGCCCAAATGTACAGCGTATGGTTCCACTCGTCAGAATGACGGCAAAGTATGTGATATGTTTACATAAGGGTGAGAAATGTGAACATGTGAGCAGGATGAAATTGAAATGGCACTGTGCCAATTGCTTTTTCAAACTTGATAGTGGGCAATCTGTAATTCAAGGCGCAAGCAAATCGGTAACATTACTAATAATTTATTGTGCAGCATTTGTTCCTTTTTTTGTAAAGCTGATTCTAGATGGACTAGATTCACATGCAAGAAAATGCTGTGCAACTGCTTTAAACATATTCTGAAAACTGTTATTTTACATCGACTTTTCTGTAAGACATTCTGTACAGCACTGTGATCAATAAGCTCAACAAAGACAAAATATGTTTGAACTCAGCTTTCTTATTTTCGACAAAGCATGCACCTTGCGTCTTTTAGTAGTCCGAGTTTCACCGCATACTGCAGCATGAGACCAGTGCACGGTGCATTTACTCACGCTGGTGGTTAGGTGTGGAGTTCCCAAGCCACTGACGGTTGATCCCCTGACCATATCGCTGGTTGGCTTGCTGATGCAGAGTGTGTTCTCATGTGTGAAGTTCGGCTGCCTTCCTCTGCTCTGACTGAAGCACTGATGCCTCTTTTTACTATTCACGGAAGCAGGCAGGCAACGGAAACCAAGTCACATGGACAAGCTGCAATCAGAAAGAGGTTCTCAAGCCTGGGGCCACAGGAAGGCGAGTGCAGGCTCAACAGCTCTCAACCAGCACAGCAAAAGCTTTTTTTCTTTCTCTCTCCTCACAACATCTCGACAGTAATGTTGTTGTACAGGCAACTAAGGTTGGTAGTACAAGTGCCACCACAAAAACCCTATGAGAACACACCCTTCACACCCTCAGCTCGTTCTGATCAGCCAACCTACTAGAGAGGAAACCACTCAACACACACACCCTTCCTGCCTGATCTTAGGCCTGTCGCTTTACAGGACGCGTGTATCCACATACAGAGACGATCAAGTCTGTGAATATGAAGTAGTGTATTGAAGGGTCATAATGCTTGTGGGCCAGAGAACACATCACATAAGTCAGGGAGTCAGGAAGATGATTGACGGAAAACACGTGAACCATATCACTGCAACATGCTCTGGGTAATGGAAGAGTCCTCTCATGTTGTACTTTCAATACTAATAAGTTTACAACATGGCTGCTGAAAGTAACAGGGCACCGTCCTTAAATACCGTTTGTGTTTCTTCTCTTTCTTACTGCGAAATGCATCAGCTCTCTTTAGTCTTTTGTCAGACTCAAGTTGTTCACTTGTTTCTCCTTTGTAGTCACCCATGGATGCAAGAATGGGGAATTAGAAAGTCAGGAATCAGGAAGTGATGGTGCTGTCCTTGAAGAGTTGATTTGTTACTGATTCCTTCCTGTTTTTACACGGGACATCTCCAGCCCTCATTTCAGACTCTGTTGTAAGTTTGGCAGGAACAGGATTTTCTAATCCATCCAACTGAACTGGCCTTGTTTCACCGTCACGCTCTGGACTCTTTGTATGTTCATATCCAACAAATCTTAGTCTGAAACTGAGTAGATGTGGGAAAGACTATTGCAAACATAAGGTTCCCTGTGGGCCCACTGGAAAATCTGCATACTAATATTGTGAAGCTCAGATACAGTGGTTCTGACACCTGACTCCACCAAACTCCCGACAAAAATGGCACTGTGGAGCAGAAGGAAGGCTGGTTGTTGAAACCTAACAACTAGCTAACAGCCATGCCCATAATTCTGCATAACTTGAAGCCTTAAATGAGCAAATTATATACAAATTCACCCCCACACAGTTGTCATGAATGGGGAAACTAGCGACAGAAACCAGGCTGTGAATGTGTTTATTTCTGCTGTAAATTTAGGCATTTTAATATGGGGGTTATGGGTATTGACTCACTTTTGGAGCCAGCCTCAAGTGGACATTCGAAGAACTGCAGTTTTTAGCACTTAGGCTGCATTTTTCAGCCCTGCAGGTTGATGCTTGGCCTCAGCCACCTTTGGAGTCAGTGTTTGATTTGTCTCTTCTGGGCTACTATAGAAACATACTGTAGTGGTGCAACATGGCGTTCTCCGAGGAAGAGGATCTGCTTCCTCTGTTGACATAAAGAGCTCACTCAAAGCTAACTAAAACACAGCAATTCTAATTTTTAGGTTATTCTAATGAAAACACATTTATATTCAATTTCTGTCAGATTCTGCCAACATAAATCTCACACACTGGTCCATTATAGGTTCCCTGAGGACTTTTTCCCCACTAGTAGTGCTATGGAGCAGAGTTTTTATGCGGGGGTCCTTGTTTTGTTTGCTCTCGTGCATGCGGTCAAGGATTCACATTGTGAAAAGAAGTTTAAATTGTATTATTCATGCTTAAAACCACACTTTTGTATCTTCTGTGACACCTTGCTCTTATCTTCACCCAACATCCTCTCTGCACTCTGCAGAGGCAGCTGAGACACAGACCTCCATGTTCTCCCTTCAAGCGTCTTAATAAACCTTGTACTTTGATGAATCGACAGACCTCTCTTTGTCTGTTTTAATATCTCACTATTTATCATTTCCCTCAACAATTTCGCAAATTTTCTGATTGGAGAAGTGATAATTCTGAGCCTGTAAATTATCATTCAGCGTGCAATTATGTGAGTAATTAAAATTAGGATTATGGGGAAATGTAACACTCGTCTTTTGCCTTTAATATTTTGTTGTAGTCGGCTTTTGATGGTGTGACTTGATTAACCCACACAAACAAATACAGTCTAAGGGTTTCACTGAGCATCCGTTACTATACAACATGCGGCTGATGTCTGACTAAACATAGCAAGAGTAATTTGAATTATTCAGAATTATGAATCACATTGTCTGGCTGTATCTCTTGAGGTCTGATGTCTTCAAAGTGAGGCTATTGTTATTAAATTGTTGACAACTATTTTCTTATTAACACCATAGTGGAAATAAATCAACTTAAATTCTTGTTGCAATTAATCAGCTCTCACTTATCTGTTAGAAATAGTGTGTGCAGACAGTCAGGGGCAGATACAGGAACGTTCCACCCTCATGTCAACTGAGTGAGTAGCATGACGATGATTAAACCAAAGGAGGAAAAAAGGCTTGTGAACAGGGTCTATATAGACAACCAAAAGTCTATTCATGAGCACAGGGTGTTCAGGTATTGTTAAGGAAGGACACTAATATCACACTATTCAACATTTCCTCAACACACACGTGTGTGGGTGACATGATATACAGTCCTGGAAGTAGTTTCACAGTACTCCACTGATTGACAGGTGGTGGTAATGTGCCAAGAAAAGCTGCAAATCTCCTGCCAATGCAGGGAAGAAGATGACTGCTGGCATGTAAACACTAATGTCATAAATGTAGTTTGTTTGTTTTTTTTTCAACTATGCAAATGTTTTATTGGAAAGCAAACATGTTCGGCCTTAAGGACACACATGAGGACTTTTGGTGAGAAACACTGAATAAATGATGGAAATTAAAAACTTATTAAGCAGTTGAATTACCCAATTCCGTCAGCTCTACACCTTTGGTTGGCTCCTAACTCGTTAAAAACAAAAATACCTTCACAGTAGATCCAGTGCTTTATACTTGAGCGTTACCACAGTGAGGTCACCTGTAGCGGAAGCAACGTGGTTTTCCAGCAGTAGCTCAGCATATACTGTAAGACAACTGCAACTTGTATTCAAATGGAAAGCAGCTCTGGTCTTATGCAGCACAAATGTGAATTCTGGGCAGCATTATTTCTTCTTTCAAAAATTTGCATTCTATTTTAGAGAGCTGAGGGGGTGGTGCAACAATTGGGGTGTAAAGTCCCATGGGTGAGGGTGAATGTGGGCAGCCCCACCCTTTAATGTAAAAACACCACAACAATGAGGACTTACAGTCACAAAGATAAGATAAAAACTAGAATATTGAGGATTGTCTGGATTCCCACCTTGGGTTTAGTGGTTTTGAAGGTTTCTTCTCCATCTGTTTTCTGTACTAAAATTCACGCCACCACTGGAGGTTTATGAAAACAGATCAAATGCATATAAAAAGTAAGCTTTTTATATGCACCATCCTCTTCAGTATTTATGCTACACATGAGGAGCACTGTCTGTGGTAGAAGACTATTTGCATAACATGCACAAAAGGATTGATGCCCTCTTGTGGAAACAGGATTTATTACATATTTCTTTGAGGCGCAAATCTTGAGGTGATTTGGTTAAAAAATCAACAATCCAGTCTTTTGGATTCTTGGAAATTCTTGGGATTTTTTTCTGATTTATTCTGAAAACACTGTCCCAAAAAGTGAAAAAAACAAATAGTCATGTGAAGATCGGCTCTGTTTTTGTGTTTGCATGTGGGAGTAATTACTATTCATTTGAGAATGACGCATTCGAGTCTTTGTTTTAACTCCAGGAAACCATGAAAGAAGGCCAGCAGGTCCAGCCAATAGGATCCGGGTTATCTGAGGAGATGGTATTAAAATTCCTCTAACATCACTTACTACGTGGTCGTGTAACATAAAATTACAGATGAAAAAATACAATAACCACTGGTGAACCATTATCTAGTATAGAGAGCTGCTGCAGTTTGTCTGAACATTGCCATTGTGAGACATTTTTAGATAATACCCAGCTATAGGAATCTGTAATTGGCTCTGATGCTAACCTCCACATGTCAGTGTTGATGTGATGCTGACATAGATATGTATTGTTTGTAAAATACTTACACATAACATGCCAGGCATTTAAGATTTTGATGCTTTTGATGCTTTTAAAATGTCTCTCCAAAGCTAGAAAAGGCAACAGCTTTGGGAGACACTAGTAGCCCTGCTTGTGTCATGTGCATATATGGCTATATTGTACTGATGTGAGGAGAAAGAGTCACACTTATCATTTCTATAAATTCAGCAGCTCTTGCAGGTTTGATGCCACTCTAGGCTGATGGACAGACACTGCAGGGACAGTGTCTCGCTCACAGGCAGTTAAAAGGATCAAGGATGGAGAGACTGACATTGATAGACAGACCGTCCAGATAGACGTTCAGGGTCAGAACAGGACAGAATGGAGGGAAACTAGTGAGTGCTGCAATGCATTAGGAGCAATTCAAAGAGAAAGGGGACAAATAGGCAGCCAAGCTCTTAGCACTGGCAGCACATATTTCATCCATCATTCATTGAAGTGGTAATCCTCTCCCACACTGCTGAGATCACACTGCAGCAGAACAGTGAGTCCAGTACTGTGATGTCTTTTCCTTTTATTTCTTGTTGGTGCAGGATGTGCAAATGGTGCACTTTGTTTTGGTCTGTTTATCTGCTTTCATGGGTCATGCATTTTTCTGTGACTGTACACAAAGTGTTTATGATACTCCAGCAGCCCTAAAGGAAGCCACCATCTGGCCTTTTAGGTTGCCTTGAAAACTCACTAATTGAAAAGGTGATTGTCAGACTTCTGTCAAAACTATTACATGTTGCTGACTGATATTCAATTTGGTCTTGTTATTTAGTCTGGATAACAAGACTAAAGAGTCAACAGCCTTGCTAGCAGCTCTGTGAGGATGTATTTAGGCACAGTGGTGCAATGACAATGCTAACATGCTAATGTTTAGCAGATACAATGTGCAGTCTTAGTTTAGCATGTTAGCACGCTAACATGCAACCAGTGACAATGCTAACATTAGTAGGTATTATGTTCACCATGTACACAGTCTTAGTTTAGAATGTTAGCATGCTAACATGCAACCAGAGGCAATGTTAACATTAGTAAGTATAATTTTCACCTCATTGTCTTAGTTTAGCATTTTAGCATGCTAACATTAGCAGCTATAATGTTCACCATGTTTGCTGAAATTAAGTATGTATTTGAGTACACTGACATTACCAGCAATATGCTGTTTGAGTGGAAAGCTAGATCAACTTCATATGTACATTCTGTCTCTAAAATAGGAACATCATCAGCCTCAAATGGTTTTATTGACCCGCCTTCAAGCCATAACTGAAATATTTTTCCATTTCTACACATTTATTGATCCAGGGAAAAGTTGACTGCTAGGCACAGATACTTTTCCAGCTAAATGCTGATCCACACAGAGGCTTGTGAATACACAATGTTAGTTCTGACGGAAAACCCTTGATCTCATAGGCTTGTCATGTATGGGTCACTCTGGGTCGTGTATACTATAAACTGCCTTTGTCACTGCATAATTTATACTACATTAGCAATAACAGTCTGTATAATGCATGGTTAATCTTGTATATTGCATGATGTGTGCCCAGTTCTCAACTTTAGGGACAGTTAATACTTCTGTTTATGTGATAAATTACAAATCACCAACTTTAGAGGTTTCACTGGACAACAACAATGTGCAGCATCTACATCTGGGTTCAATCTGATCCAGAGCTGTATTTAGACACACAAATCACTGCAGCTTTGTGGCCACATCCTCAAAAAAACCTGGCTGCTGTATAGAGTATGTAGTGTAACTGCATAGCTGTGCATAAGCAGAGAAAACGACAGCCTCTGGTGTGCTGTGCACACACAAACGCAAGCATCAGACCACCTTTATTCTAAGAGTGGCACCATGTAGACTTTATTTTCAGGCCTTATAACCATACAGTATCTATAGTACCATAGATAAAACCAAGAAATAAATAGTGTGTAATACTACGGTAGCACATTAAAAAGGACACACATTAACATGATACAGGTATAGTTTCCACCATGACTGGATAGGTATTTTAAAATGGCAGATGTCCATATCCATGCACATGCATGACAGTTGGTCCGCATGTCGTCTGCTGCCCACAGCAAAATATAACATCAGGTCACATTGTTTTGGCATATAACCATTATAATCCAGTCATCAATTATAGTTAAACTGTGTTAATCCACATTGAGCTGTTTCCATGAACTCATACAACAGATAGCTATTGATAACAACTACTGTTTACCACTTGTTAAAATCTTAAAGTATTTGCCACTGTTTAGGATAGTTTTGGCCTTATTCAAGCAGGCATAAAATCTCAAGTAAATGTTCAGCACGGTTAGCCTGAATGAAATTAAATTAAGTTCCCCTATCTTGTAAATAAAACAGTCCAGCACCTAAACTGTAAAAGTGGACGCTTCCACGCTGATACAGAAACATGTTTATGACACTGCCCACGCACTCCTTTTCCCTGTAGTTTGTCCAGTCCAGAAACTGACTCCTCGTGCCGAGCTGTGGTAGAAATGCCAACAGTCCTCTTTGTGTGTGTGATTAGAGTTATTCTGCTTTGAAGACCACCTGCTCTTGAAACCTTTTGAAATGGTGCAACAAGCAGGGTCGTCAGTCCGCTGACAGAAAAAGTCCCTCATCCATCGGAGACCTGTTAGTTTTGATGGTGGCACAGTTTGCTCCGCCTCTAGCCGTCCAGAGGTTTTCCCAGGTACACCATGGTGACTTCAGTGTTGCCGTATACTGCAGAGACAGCGGGGTACAGGCAGGCCTTGGGCAGTCCACGAAACGCTACTCCAAGAAACTCAAACCCCCTCTCAAAGGCTAACGTCTTGTCATCCATGTCTAGAATCACTCGTATTCTCTCCCCGATCTGTGGACAAACACACACATCCATTCCACGCGTTATCTTTTAATGATTTTAAAATCTGAAAATGATAAAAGTAACATACAGACGTGGCTCCAGCTCCTACCTGGTATTTTGGTGCATTGTTACACTGTGGAAAATTTCCATTGACCTCTCCGTTGTGAAGCAGGTTGTTGTCGACCAGGTTCCAGCCCCAGCTCTGGTCATCACTGCCCAGCAGGGCCACGTAGCCCTGGCACTGCATGGACGCCCGCTTCGTGGCGATGCCTATCACGGCCACGGTCCCGAGAGGGCCTTCCCACCAGATCTCCCAGGCGTGCCTCCCTTCCGAAAAGCCGATCTTGCCACGCGCGCCGTCCGTGCTCTGGGCGATAGGGTTGCGGTGAAGGGTGAAGCCGTTCTTCTTCACGTAAACATTGCGGGAGCAGTCATGGGAACTCAGACCATGTTGAAAGGCCTTGAGCTGTCGACAAAAAGACAGAGAGAATGAATTTAAAACATTAAACAGACATCATCACCTTTAATGGTCTCCCCAAAATTCTTCAAATAATGGTGTAAAATATCAAAATAGCATAGTTTATAACATCCTTTAACAGGTGTTGGGTGCTGTAATTGGTGCTGCAGTTGAGGAAACACATCCGTCTTTAGAGATGCTTGCAGATGGTGAGACATGGTCACTGACTTTGACTGTTCCACCATGCAGGACAGAATATGTTACACCAATCAGAGGTTTGGAGCTCAAAGCTTCTATAAGGTCTTTAACAGTTTGTTTGCTGAGTAAATGATTATGGTTGCTGTCAGTTTTTTAAGATAAGTGAATCAATCTTGCAGTGAAAGATTCAATCTGTGTGGAGAAATGAGGTCCAGTCCCTCCAAGATTCCTGCAGGAACTTTGTCGGGGTACCATGGAAATGAAGAAAAACTCGTGGTTCTCATTTTTCTGCAGACAGCCCCATTCGGGGACGGCTCTAAAAATAGGTTTCGCTTTCAGTAGGTCGATTATTTCCCGCATAAGGTGCACACGGTTATGCAATAATGCAACAACAACAGCAACCTCACTGCTGGGCCCTATGCTAAGAGAGGGGTCCATGGTTTAATGTTGGCTTATGACAGCAGCACAGCACCTCGCTGAATCTTATTTCCAGGACTTCAGTGACTCAAAACAACCTTAAACCAAACCCCATTTAAGAATCTTCCGATTTAATGCGGGTTTTCAGCAAACATACAAATCTATTTAGTCCATGTCTTTGTTTTTGTTTCTAAAGACTGAATATGAATCCCTGTGCTCTTCTGGCATACTTCAGCAATACAATAGTGTAGCTAAAAAAAAATCATCTGGAAGACTGTGCGTAATTTACCACATAACCACAAGTTCCGTGAAGGTGTTTGCGGAATTAAAGGCAGCACTGAGTTTGTCATTAATCACAGCTCTGCCAACCCGAGATACCAGCGGTGCATTTGTGAACCTACTTTCCCCTTGTAGGTGGGCAGGTTGCACAGGATGTCAGACCGCAAGGCTTCATCGCTCAGAGTCCGGCTGCAGAGGCTGCGCCACACCTCGCTGTTTTCATCCGCCAGTATGTTGCTCCAGTGCCAGCAGACCAACGCGCAACGCATCAAGTCGTAGAGCTCCAGATAGGAGAAAATATGCTCCAGGACCCGAGCTGGTAACCTCCCGGCCACCCCTGCGCCTCCTCCGGCTGAAGCAGCGTAGGGAGAGCCGGCGGAGCTGCAACTGGCTGCCGCTGCTGCGCCCAGACAGGAGGAGCCTCCTCCTCCACCGGCCGCTCCAGACATTATACCCCTGCTCTTCACCGACGACACCAGCCGAGCGAATAGTTTCACCTTACACCGCAGAATGATTCCTAATATGAGTTAAATATCAACATTTTACTTGTAAAATCTCATGTAGGTCGCACTAAAATCACAACAGTATGTACCCCATACGCTTCCCAGTTCAATGGCTGAATGGAAGCGATGCGTCAAGGTCCTCGAAGAGCAAATATATGTGTTGTCCTGCCGTCACAGAAGCGTGGATATTTAATTTGCAGAAGTGCTGGTTGCATTAGATGTGAAGCAACATCTGCTAAATCCAGTGTTGCTAGGTTGTCAAATAAAGAGGAGCCTTTGCTAAAATCAAATAAGTTTTATTGCCTGCAAGGACCACACAGCCGCACAACATAATAATGAGCTCACAAAGGATTGCTTTAGGTGTTGCAGTGTTACGATAGTAATCATTATATTGTTGCAAAGTGTAGCGACTGTTTGTTAAAAACCAAACAACAAAAACAATAACTTATAATCAAAAATAAATAAACTGTATATGGGAACTAATTTTACGAAATAACTGCGATTATTTCCTAACTAAACAAATACAGTTATCTGTATCAGTTACGTCCCTTTAATTGGATTCAAGATTAAATTAGTTTGTCCGCTAACGCAAAGGTTTCTGTGTTATAAAGAAATGTTGTTACCTCACAAACTGTCACATTTTATATTTGCAGACCACGTGACAGCACACGGAAGTGACGCAAGGTGCTCAAAAGAGTTCAGCAAACATCTGGGAGCAAAACACCAGCTAGCTTAATTTCGTTTTACAGCAGAGGAGTTGACCGACTGATGCTTCAAACGGCTAACAGTGTGTTTTTCTTCATGTTTTGTTCAGCTCACATCCTCTCTGTTGTCCACACTAGATAATTATATCATATCCCCAATCCAATATTTGTGTTGCCTTTAACCATTCTAATTACCGGGGCGTCAACACTTGTCCACGGTAAGTGCAATCACGGTGCATTATTTGCTCCGTAAATTTTAGTTTTTTTTAATGGTGATAAATGTAAGATACATTGGTCCACTAGAGACAGCTACTTCAGTGAATTTTTTAGGTGACAGAGCTTAAAATTTTGTGGAAAAACGGGCACACAAATGAAAATGCACCGTTAAGATTTCTGCTGTGCGGAGTGTGTTGGAGAAATTTGTTTGCCCGACAATCCAAAGTGTCATGTTTTATGTTTGCAGACCACGTGACAGTACACGGAAGTGACGCGGGGTGCCCAAAAGAGTTCAGCAAAAGCATCTGGGAGCAAAACACCAGCTAGCTTAATTTCATTTTACACCAGAACACCAAAGGAGGGGGACTAACAGTCGGTCATAACAATTAACAGTAAGTTTTTGTCCATTGTTGCCTTGAAAAGATGATTTGTATGTTGTCTGTAGCGTTGGGACAGACGTCACTGCAGACCACAGCTGTCTGGCTGCCTGCCTCCGATGCTATGCGGCCTGTTGACAAGCTGTCCCCATCTGGCTGCTGTCCGGGGACAGTCCGGTGCTTTTCCGCGGTCAGACAGGTGATTAGCGGGTCAGTCTGTCCATCGACACCAACCTGCAACGACAAACACGCGCAGCTAGCCGGCAGGTTGTGCAGCTCTCGTGAGCTATGCTAGCTAATGATAACAATGCCCCGCTGCGTTCACGTTCACCTTTCAAAATTCTTCCACTTAAAAAAGGTTGCCATCTTTATTTTTGCAGGCAACATGACTAACGTCACCTTTAAAAAAAATACTTGAACATCTCGCAATTATCGAGACCTCCTGGAAACAAGCTTACAAGCAAACTGCAGAACAGCACTTTGTTAAAATAATATTAGAAAGGTTATTAAATTGCTGTTCGCGCCTGTCGGTGGGAGAAGCTAACGAGAAGCATCACTAAATCCTTAGCATAGCTGAATTATTTTCACTTTTTTGGGTCTGTTTGCAATTTGGAAATTAGATTTTTTTTTTTTTTTTTAAGATTTTAGGTGATGTTCTGGCCTGCGGTTTCAATACGAAGTCACAATCTGTAAAAATAAATTTGGCTTCGTAGTTCTCCTTCCTGGATGAGGTGATATTATATTATATCAAGTCCTGTTTTCATTGCTTTAGCTTTACCTCGATATGAAATGAAGTACTGAAGGTGTGCGCTTCATTCTCTTGTTTCAATTTCCCTTGAATAAGCAGACTTGTAAAGTGATGTAATGGTGTTTGGGCCACCGCTAGAGGGCAGCACGGAGACAGAGCTGGACCCAAGCGTTCAATGAGTATCATATGGAGCCCAGGTCGAGGCTCCTGTGACAGTGAAGCCTGAAACTGTTGGATCTGATCTGAAATATAAATGAATCACTACTAGAGTGTGTTTAATGAAATGTTTCAAAATACATGTGTCTATTATGAGGGTTAGATTTAAGCTTTTCTATGCATTGCATAACAGAATGATACATCAAGGTGAAAGTTAAGTGCAAGAACACAAAACAGTTCAGTGTTGATGGGATGGAAGTGCTCATACTCAATGAAGATGTGGAAGAGGTGAATTTAGACTCAGGTCCACATTGACGCTTCTAGGACTGCACCATGTTAAATTATGCATATTATGTAAAACTCGGAGCCAACTCCCACAAAACGCTGGAATCCCAGTTTATGAGTGTGTGTGTGGACTGCACTTACATGTGTCATACACTGTAAAGAAACAAAAGTGAGTCTGTTGTGACGGTGACTTAGCAAGGTCATCTCATATCCTCGCTGTTGCCTTCTCCAGATAATCATCTCATATCCCTAATATAGCATTTTTTGCTGCCTTTAACCAGTCTAATTGCTGAAATGTCAAGTTTCAACATTAACATTTCTGATGTGTGAAGTGTTATGATGCCATGTAAAGATATTAGGGAGTCTTCTGTCAGTCAGTGTCCTTATATGGTCTTTTGGCATTAGCCATCATCCATCCAGCAGCCTCGGGGGAACGTCCCCATTCCATTTCTGTATGATAAGATTCCCCTGAAACACTCTGTTTTGTGGACAACTGTCAGTTGGCTCATGAATCAGTGCTAAGTGCAATCTTTGCATTTGTTTCAAAATGCCCTGAAATTCACATGGTCTATGCTTATTTCACTGCAGCACCTGTGAGAAGTCTGCCATAATGAATCCAGTGTACAGCCCTGGGTCAACAGGGGTCCCCTTTACCAATACTAAGGGTATAGGCTACCCAGGTAATTGTATGTGCTGATATGTAATATTTTGTCCTAATTACAAGAAAAAAAGTCCTGAAATCAAGAAAAGTGAAATATATTGATTTTTATGTTCTATTTTTGGTCATGCTAGCTGGATTTCCTGTTGGCTACGCTGCAGCTGCTCCAGCATACACTCCCAATGTCTACGCAGGGGCAAACGCAGCCTTCCAGAGTGGTAAGAATGAAGTCCACACCCACTGACTGATCATGACTGTGCATCTGACAATCAGCAGCGCTAACTTGAAGTGTCCTCTTCCTGTTAGGTTATGCTCCAGGCACTCCTTTCAAAATGTCCTGCTCTCCCAACACAGGGACTGTGCCACCATACTCCTCCTCACCCAACCCCTATCCTGCTGCTGTTTACCCGGTCAGGAGCACCTATCCCCAACAGAGCCCATATGCACAGGTCAGTACAGAGCTGCTGAAGGATGGCAGGGTTTGGCTCTTAAAGTTTATCCAGAGCGGCCTGAGAATCAAAGAGCAACAATTCAAACTTTGACACCGCAGCAGTTTCTTTATTGATGAGGTCATGTTTTGAGCTGTAACATGTTCTCTTCCTCTGTCATGCAGGCATTAATACCCTCACAGCAACAAGGGACTTACTACACACAGCCACTGTATGCTGCACCGCCTCATGTTATCCATCACACAACAGTGGTCCAGCCAAATGGGATGCCTGCGGCCATGTATGCTCCTCCCATTCCTCCTCCCCGCCCTAACGGTGTTGCCATGGGGATGGTAGCCGGCACCACTATGGCCATGTCAGCTGGTGAGCATCAGTTTCTATTTCATTATTGCTTTATTTGTAGAAGTTGCACCTCTGCAAAGAGTGTACAGCTTATTTTGCAGTGGCTTTGGAGAGTAGCAGCTAAAACCCAGATTCCAAAAAAGTTTGGGCGCTCTGTAAAACATAAATAAGAAGAGAACGCAATAGTTTGCGATCAAACTTTAACAGCATCTGTTACACAAAGTGCTGAGCCCCTTCCTTTGTTTTGAAAGTGTGTAGTATGTCATACACTGTACCGTACTTAGTGTTCATTCTGTGGCCACTTTGCTTCCCAGGAACTTTGTTGACAACTCCCTCACCAGCACCTGTTGCCCCCCACCAAGTCACGATGCCCACATATCGGCCCCCTGGCACGCCCAGCTACAGCTATGTGCCCCCGCAGTGGTGAGGGGAGCGAAGTGTGAGTACGACGTCTTTGTATTTGTCGACTGCATACGAGTCTGATATGGTTTGAGGATTCTTACACGCCGTTAACACGTGTTTTATACGAACACGCAGATTTCAAGTTTATGTTTCTACGTGCTGTTCTCTCTGCAGGTCAGAAGATGGTAGATATGCATTCACACTCTACTCCAGTGTTTTTTGCGATTGGTGAAGACCTGCACTGTCAGTGTCTGCAACCAGTTACTCTTCTTCCAGCATAATGTGAATCTAAAACCCAACTACATAGAAAGAGGCCCATTTGGATAGGAGGGGGCGAAGAATAGGCCCATCCCCACGACCCCTCTCAATGGAATACGGCTGCATTCCATGTCACACCCCAGCGCCAGCACCTCTACAGCCTGCTGCATATCTCACATCAAACAGCAAAGCCTCCATGCAAACTTTTTTTGTGGACTGTCATGCGGGTTTTTCTAGCTTAAGTGGTGAAAAGGGAGTTTGGAATAGCTTTTTTTTTCATTTGTTTTTGATTCGGGGGATACATATGATGTTGAATGCATGTGTATATATCAATATATGAAGTAATGCTAGCTCAATCTACCTGCTGTGACAGATGCAAAATCAACAAAAGGCACACATCCAAAGGAACTAAAAAAGTAATAATCTGCAATGCTGAATCACCAGTGACCATGTCTTACATGTGAAAGAAGAAAAGACGAGACGCGTTTGTTCATGCAAAAACATAGCTGCACAAACAAGTGCAGAACAAACTGTACTATCTTCACTGCTTTGTGTTTTGGTAAGTTGATGCTAGTTTTTTTTTTTTTATTCTTTCTCTCGGTGATGCAGTGTATGCATTTCGTCTTACCATCTTTGTGTTTTAGGAAAGCGACGGGACTTTTGAGTTTCTGCCTCTGACTGACGGCCATTCCGACACTTTAATCACTCTTAAAGTGTTTATTTTTCCTGCCCCGTCAAACTTTTTAGGAAAAGGCAATTAGCTTTTCCGAAAGTGTGGAGCAGCGTTTGTTTACCGCTTGAAACATTTTTTGGGTGTTGAAACTATTCAGTTATTTTATCCGGAAGTATTCTGGGAGGGGAGCAAGTTGAGGAAGTTGTTGGACATCATTTGCACCCATTTAAGAGTTAATAGAGTGACTGCGTAGGAACAGTGCTGTGTGTGAGTGTATGTGTGTGTGTATCAAAGAGGATTAAAATAGAAACCATTAAAAATGGTGCCATATAGTGCGACATGCCTAGAATATTCGACCTGTATCTCACAATACTCAATTTGTTCATAGGTGGGTCTGAAGCACTACATCATTACATCACTGCTAACTGTGGATATGTTAGGAAAACATGATGTTGTTAAACTCCATTTGTGAATAGCACTACTGAAGCAAGGCACTTAATCAAAACTGTTTGTAAAGATATCTGACCTTTTACATCGCTGGCTGTTTTACCTCAAGGTTCCAGGCTAACACACCAATATCACTGTTTTAAACATGCTTTTCTATGTTGCCTCAGTCACCTCAGTTAAATAATCTGTTTTGTAAATGTTATTTTTGTGATTTTGGTTCTTGTTTTGTATTCTTAAGAAAGACCAAAAATAAAAACAAATATAAGAATAATCTTGGGTTGTCCTTATTGGGTCACTTTCTACTTTTTAGGCCCAAACAGAACCTGGCAGAAAGTTGAATAGCATAAAGAGACACAACCTCATTCTCTCAGATGTGTCCATTGTTATCAAGACAGAGGATAATCAACCTGCAACTGTACACTAGAGTGTCAGCTCTACATCCTATCAAAAGATGAAATAATTCCAAAATTTATCATTATTATTATTTGTTTTAACGGCGGTAACTTTGAACAGGAGAGGGCGTCGAAGTTTCCGCAGGAGCTGCACAAGAAGACAACTGAATATTGTAAATGCCAGGCAATCTGATCCACACGCCATACCAATTGGTGGCGTTAATGAAATGGTTCTTCATTTTCTGAAGTCCAATAAACCTCGAAGAAGAAGAACAGAAGGAGGTAGAAGAAGAAGAATTCCCAGCATGCACTTCGGCGCGCGAATCTGAATTTTGTTGTGAAGTTATCAACAAGACGCTGTAGTAGCTGCATCCACATATTCGCCTTGAAACCCTCTGCGTGTTTCTTGGAGTCGGTTGTAAGTTTTGTTCATTTTAAAAAGGCAGCGGCGGCCAGTTGTGTAACCTTAGCGTGTGTCGCAGTAACTTAATGTTGATTTGTTTACAGCCAAGAAAAGCTGTTCAATATGCGTAACGTCAAAGGCGGAGCCAAATCTCCATTGATGGTTTCGTTAAAAGCAGAGAAATAATAAGAATTCAGAGCTTAAGTTGTACAGAATGTGTAATGCTAGCATGAACGTGTTGTTGGCGTGAAGGTGTATCAGCGCGTGGCCAGTGTGCGTTTAAATGGAACGTCAGCGAGACTTCGAGTGCTAATTTATAGCTAGCTAGTTAAAGTTAGCTGTGAGCTTTATTTACGTCACTTTTCAGATGTCTCTATATATTGTAGCATAGCAAAGTAAGGTTTATACACAGACCAAAAAATATGAACGCTTGTTATTGCTCACATAGTTGAAATAAAAGACCAAACGCCAAGACTCTTTCTCTGCGCACATATAATATGAAATTCGTGTTAGTGAAGGAAGGAAAGGGTATGAAATATATTAACCAAAATAGTATGAAACATTATTCTAATCACTTGTAGCTGGGTTGACTGGGCTGAAATAAGGTTGAGTTTATTACTGAACTCACGAATTAATACATAAATCTGTGACAAACAGTTTTCTTCGTGCTGCACAGGTAGTGCTGGCAGGTAGCAGGAGGGCTCGCTGGGTTTGAGCAGTGAAGGGAGGATGAGCAGCCCTGGTCTGAGCAGCGGGACTCCCAAACAGACTGACCTGTTTGAGGATTTATGGCGGCAGCTCAGAGAGTGCCACCAGAATGCACTGCAAGGTAATGGACCCATGATATCCTGTATGTAGACGTAAAGTGAATTTCTTAAATGGGTCATGTAGGTTATACTGAAGTCAAACACGAAAATAAAGTCTAGTTGGGTTTTTTTTGCATTGAGTTTCACACTCATCAACATGGCATTTCTTGTTTTGTAGAACTGGAGGCAAAAGTGAGCAAGTTGAAAAAGGAGCGCTGTTTGTGAGTATATTGTCACTGCCTTTTAATTAACATAGTAATAACATTAATATTTGTATAGCCTGGCTTTAGATTTGTGAATAAAATACAGCCTTGTCTCTATTTCCAACCTCTCATTGCATTTGTTTTCTACAGAGATGCTCAGAGACTTGAGGTGTTTTACAATCGCAGCCAGCAGCTGAAGGAGCAAAACAAAACCCTGCAGGATGCCATCAGTCTCCTGGAAGAAAGGTAACTTCCTCAAAGGTGGGTTTTGTTGGAACAGTGTGTTACAAAGACCAACAACTGTGTTGCCTCTTTCCAGGCTCCGTGCGGGAGAGTGTGATCGATGTGCCATCTTAGAGGACAACCTGAAAGTCCACCAGGTCCAGAATTTGCGCCTCATCACCACACTGAGTGAGTTTATTCATTGTTCTTATTATTCCACTGTTGGATACAGAGGTGACTAACTGCAGCTCAGCACAGTCAAAAAGAGAGAACGCATTTATGTTCTGCCAGTCTGGAGGCTTGAACCAGTTATAAAAGGAGATGAGAGAGGGACAGAGCTGGTAACATGGCTGTGGTCTTGTGTAAATACAGATAAGCCTATGTTCATGAGAAATGATGACATGTTTTAATATTGGCCATATCAGTTTACCACAACATATGACTCCATGTTGAAGGGCACAGTGTTATTGTGATGTAATGTGTGTGTGTGTGTGTGTGTGTGTGTGAGTGTGTGAGAAACACTGATGTGTCATTTGTTCCCCAGAGAATGAAAGAAACAGCCTTGAAGATGAAAACAGAAAACTTCGTACTGAACTACAAAAATTAAAGATGTCTCGGTAAGATAGTTTACTGTGCTCGTCATACTTAATTGAAATGTTTTTTGACATGCAAAAAAATTAAATACTGGAATTTTCTGTATTTTATCAGCAGTTTTTTAGTAAAAGCTCCCCAACACAACTACAAACACTGTAGGAGTTGCAGCTGAAACATAAATCTTAGTGGTTTCACTTCTGCTTTGATCCTCCATACATCTGGACAGGAGGGCAGGGTTATGGAGGTATGAGCATTAACAGTATAGTTTCAGTTCCCAGTTAACCATTGCAGATGTTGTTTCTATCAGTTCAGAGCTCCAGCAGGCCACGTCCCCAGAGCAAGAGGACGGCATCATTCCAGACTCGCCGGTCCTGCCGAGCTCGCTGCCTGTGGCAAACAAACTGAAGAAACGCAGAAATACTGACAAAAAGAAGCATGTTCGCTATGCAGAGATGCCTCTATTACAGTCAAACAACTCGCTTTTCAACGGTCAGTCTGCATTAGTATATTCAAACTTTTAATGCTCATTGGTCTTGTCTGAAGACGTCAAGTCCTCTAACGTGTTCTTTTTTTTTTTTTTAAAGAACTAAATAAGGGATTGGTTGATGTTGCAAAGAATCCTGGAAGAGCAGAAGTGCTTGTACCCAACACCTGTGAACTGGACACATCCCAAGTCGCAAGTATGATTTCACCCACTGAATTCCTATTATGTATCATCTTTATTCTAGAAATGAATGTAAAAACAGGAAGACTAGAAATCATAGATGATCACTGGGCAACATTTATCTCCACAAAAACACGAAACACCAGTAAGTAAGTGAGTGACTGGGCTGTAAATTCATCATCTAGCCTCACACTTCTTCTTTAAAACTCATAAGCTACTGTTGGTGAGATGTGTTCAGGTGTCGTGACTGCTGGGTCTCTTTCTCGTTACAGATGACGTGAATCTGGAAGAAGCAATAGCAGAAACCTGTGCCCTTGAACTTTTTGACAGGCGTCACCTGGTAGGAAGGCTTTATACAAGTGTAAAGTTGTCAGAGAAAGTAAATATTTAGATATTTTCTGGGCTTTTTCAAGAGAGATTTTGTCTAAAATTAAATGCGTTCACAGGACTGATCAAAAAGACTGAACCCATACACATTTTCAGCAGTGTCTAATTGTTTTCCTCATCCTCTTTTCTCAGAAAACATCTGAAGGCCAGCAAAGCAGCTCAAAAAACCCCCGGAAGTATGATGTTCATATGAAGTAAGGATGACAGCTGGGACTGAATTTTGTTCTTTATTCACGCAGTCGAGCAAAAGCCACTCCAATAACACGACCCTGTTTGTTTCCCCGGCTCAAGGCTTTACCAGTCCTCCCCTTTATCCACGCTGATCCACAGTCCAGACTCCACCACAGAGAGATCCCCATCTATTCTGCCACGTGTCAAACGCTTCTCAGAGGGCGGCTCCATTAACCAAGCGAAACGGAAGAAGGAGGAATGTGAGCCAGACATGCAAGAGGAGAAAAAAGGAGTCCAGGAAGGGATGGACAAGCAGAGGGAAAGCAGTCACATACAAGAAGAGCTGATGAAACGAACCTCAGCACCTTTAAGCAGTCAAAGCTTTGAGAAGGATCCACTGGACATCAAGGTTAGAGATGTGTCCAAAAGACTTGTCTTTTACCCAGCATTTTTCTAAGACACTTCTTGTGTCTCTAGAAGTGACATTTCAGCAGTTCAAAAGCAGAATAATGTGATTCCTTTAACACTGAGCAGGTTCAGTCAGCACAACATGGGACTTCCATCCAAAGGCCAGATGTTTCCTGTACAAGTCCTGCCTTCAAGAAGCCAAGTGTTAGAGGAGAAGCAAACAAGGGTGGTGGTGGGACGAGAGGAAGCCCCCTGCAGGAGCTGAATGCCTCACATGACCGACAGGACGAAGAGGATGGTGAGTTGTCTGTGCATCTCAGGCAGAGTGTTGTGTCTGACCTGCAATGCAATGCAATGCACACCCTCTAAATGGCTGATTATAGGCTGAATATTTCTTTAGAATTAACAGTAAAAATGAATGTGACCATGCTAACTCTGCTCTCCCACCTGAAGGGAAGTGCAGTTTGGAGCCCATGTGGAGCATTGACCCCGCGCTCGCCTTGTCCATGTATGACAGTGAGTGGAGAGGAGACGAGGTACCTGAGAAACAAACGCAACTTAATATATTTTTTTTAAACACTGTTCGCTCATGTAATTTCTCTGTGATTGACATGGCGGGTAGATGGAGTCACTTACACCAGGCCGTTTTATCTCTTCCCACAAGGATGAGCAGGAGTGTGAAGGAGAACTGGTAGATACTGACTGCACCTGGGTCAGTCACAGCGTCCTGCAGCGTCGGGGAGAAAACACCACCGACAGAAGGGACACTGTGTCTGGTGAATATAAACCACACCTGCTTACTGACATGTTGTGATTGACACTGAGGTTAACTCAAGATGACTGGTCTTATCTGATAGCTTCAATTCAATTCAATATTCCTTTATTCGTCCCTCGAGGGGAAATTCCCAACTAATGTAAAACGTGTCGAATGTGCTGAGATACAAACCGTTTTGTCTGTCTTCTTTTTCAGGACTTGGCGAGAAGGCGAATGACAGTTTGGATATGATGTTTGACACAACAGCTTACGGGGAGTACAAGTCTTACAACAGCTCACACTTAGGCCAGAGTCAGCCCTGTGATGAAGACGATGATGAGGATGGTGCTGACGACAAAGAAGAAGAAGAGGATGATGACAGTAAGCTTTTAGATTCAGTCAAACTGAATATTAGATGTCAGTTCTTAAATGTAACTCGTGTTCGTGTCTTTGTTTGAATCTCCCAAAGTAGATCAAGATCCTCATGAAAACACAATGAGCCAAAGTAAAGAAAACAAAGCACAGTAAGAAACAGGTTTTTTTCTCATCAACTATCACATTAATAGACTACATGCTCGCAGATATTTTCAATTTCCCGCCCTTGACATTTTCTCTTTTTGGATTAGACGCCCGGCATTTGCACATGTGACTGTGGTTCGCAAGAAGGACGAGAGGAGAAAACTGAAAGGCACCACCTGCAAGGAATGTGAAATTGTAAGTATTTTCATTTATTGTCAAATGTGTTTCGCCAGTGCTCGGATTTTAAGGATGCTTCATTTCCCACAGTATTACGCCCATCTCCCAGAGGAGGAAAAACAGAAGAAGCTGTCGGCGTGTTCCAGACACAGATTTCTGTATATTCCTCCTTGTACTCCTGAGAACTTCTGGGAAGTTGGATTTCCATCAACTCAGACGTGCATTGACAGAGGTAATTCAACCGCTTTTACTTTCCAGTTAAACCTTCCATCAGACCTCATTGGCTCAGCATCAGCAGAACATTTTAACGGGACTAAAACATTTTATTTCCTCTTATCTGCAGTGCTATTTATTTTGATTTTAGGGTGAACTGTCCCTGTAAACCATCCTTACAATGTCTTCAGTGTTACAGCACCCCGTCATGACGTGAAAGATACACAGAGAAGTCACAGTAGCATCATCAACACTGATATATAATCTTCCTTCTAGGTTATATCAAGGAAGAACAGAATCCACAGGCACATTCTCGCAGACGACAACCACTCAATGCTTTATTCTCCCCAAAGCGAAACCAGCAGCAGAGCTAAAAGTACGTTCGTCTCTATGGAAGAAGTGTTGCGATTGGCCCGTTCACGGACAGCATTATGTGAAGAACAAGCTGGTCACTGTGTTAAAATTACACTGGGAGTACAGTGCAGCTCTGTCTCGTCCCTTCTCAAGTGTTTGTTTTCCACTTTTAAGTCTGTAATTTGAATGTTCTGTCTGTGTGTGCAGACTGGCTGACTGGCTTGTGTTGAGCTGTTTTTAGATAGTGAATGCGGTTTGGATAAGTAAGAATTAACTCCATACTGTACTGAGTGATGTATGTGACCCAAGTTATACCATCATCAAACATTCCACTTTGCTTTACTGCATCCAATAACTGCACATTTACCTAAAGATCATTTTATTTGGTCAGCATTTCATCAGCACAGAGGTGAAAAGAAAACAAAAAAACAATGTGAAAATAATAAAATACTTTTTCTTAAAAATAAATCTCTTTCGGAAGTGCAAGTTGTGGGTTAATCTCATCACGGCTGAGATTCTCTCTCAGAATACACCAGCAGGGCCTCTGCAACATGACTGACGAGCACACTGGAACCAAGCACGAGACAAGAAATCCTCAGAGTCACTGATGGAAAACATTTCTCAGTTATTTTAGTACCTAACACATGCAGGCGAGGGGCTTACCAAAGAAGAGCTGGGGCATTAATGTCCATATGGAAAATAAATGGGGAGAGGGACATGGCAGTAACCTGGAAAGAAAGCAGGAGGAGTAATCAATTGTCAAAACCATAGTCAAATAATCATTTTGCTGATTACAAGGTTTTCATTGTGCGAATTGTGACAGAAGACTCTACAGTGTAAATTTGAAAAAGATATGATAAACAGTCACCTTAGACAAAAAGATCCAGGCCTCCAAGTGCTCGAGGGAAAATCCACTTTTCAGTTTGACTGTGGCCAACAGCAGAAAAAAGCCCAGCAGTGCGCTGTGAAATCACACAATGAATGAGTTCTCCTGCTGAACGCAGACAATTACCTTTGATTTCTAGCATGAAAATTAAACCTTTTAAAGGATCAAAGTGGATAATACTTTGCAGACTTGTTTAATGGAGTGTCAAGCATGGCTGACGCTGAAACAAGTTATGACTTTCTAACAGATCTACTTCTAACCACCTACAGATTACTGTATCTGCAGGCCTGCACGTGATGCAGTTAATTGCTCATGTTGTGCACTTATGATATCCCATTACATTAACAGTGTATTCACTGTCAAATGACAACTGGCAGCTAAAATATATTCTGTTTTACTACCACAGAATGAACTGTATGCTAGTGTTTCTCTCATTAACATAGGAGAATATTAGGCAGAAAACTATGTAGGTAGCTCTATTCAATGCACAGAAACAAGCCACAAAGTGTGTGAAGGCTTTCACCTGGCACAGCAGCCACAGTGAAACGTGTGGGACTGAAGGGAGGGGAACTCCAAAGCAGCCATGAGGTCACCTGTAGACATACAAAGATTTGTTTGCAAGATGCAAATGCGGATGTTGTATTCTTTAAACGTATGCATCAGAGTTACAACACAGCAGATGGTGTAAAAAGAGAAATGCTCAGAGACAAGTCCAGGAACAAAATCTACATTGGGCTGTTGCAACTTTTATCGTCTTAGCATTAACCCACTTGCAACATCTGCACAGGCTCGTTCATACCTGTTGGGTGAGCAGCGATGGCCAGCAACAGCACGCTGTTGTGCAAAGATAGGAAAACAAGTTCTGAGGTGATGTTTTGTCAACCTTTCATTTGTCACATGAAAAAGAATGAAACAAATCCAGGTCTGCAGGGACTACAACTAGAAGAAAACCTTTTAAAAAAGACTGATTTAATCATTTACACATGCACTGACAAATGAGTTACGTCCTTTAGGGTGCTTATTAAGTATCAGTAACAATGTAACAGTTATTTCGAATGATTTATTCTTACCTGTACAGGTAGTTAATGCACTGTTGCTCAAGGTCACTGCAAAGAAACATCACAAAAAGAGTCTTCAATGAAATGAAAGAAGTACAGTATTTCTTCATTTGGTTCCATCAGCAGAGAGGTTTTAACAACTTAAAGATGAAAAATGGCACTTTATGTTTGCTTCAAGCCAAGTGTCGTATGTTTTCCAGTTTTAACAGCATAATTGTGCTCAGACGTACCTTAAATTACTGGGTTTGTAGCGAACTTGAAACACCCTGTATGCACCTGAAAAATTCAATGATATTCTCACATCTGTCAGAACATCTTGCAGTAAATCTCATTTTCAAGGTGAACGTTGACTTTGATGAGTCCTTGTTAATGCACATATTAATGGTGGTCATCTTAAATACAACCTTTGTCACAGCTCATCCTTCTAAGCCGGACTGAACTGGCTCACCTCACACTCTAAACCTCAACCTTTTTCAGTAATCCGTGGCGTCCCTCAAGGCTCAAACCTTGGGCTGCTGTTCTTTTCTTCATACAACCCTTATGCTAATTTAATAGCATAGCATCTCTGCATATTCTTAGACTTACCAACACAGAACAGATGGCCGACAGCCCACAGGTAACCACTGTGGTCAAACTGCAGAAGAGGCAAACATAAACAGTGCATTTGTTGTGGCAAACGACCCCAAAACTAAGTATAGTTCCTGAAATTATAGCACTGTAATAAGAAATTCACTATTTGATGACAATTATTACCTGAGGATCATAGAAAGGGAGGTTGATGGTTGAGAGCAGCATGAGGCATAAACTAGAAAAAGAACATTTGAAGATGTGGTCACATATTTGCAGCTTCTACTGATCCATGATCAGCATACTGTACGACTACTCAGGTGAAGGAAAAAGGGCAACAAACCTGATGAATTTCAGCCATTGTGCCTTCTGTTGATGAAGACAGATCAGAGCACATTTTACAGAGTGAAATATATCAAAGTGGTGGTTAACGCTTGTGTAAGATGGAGAACGTGGCTGTACAGGGTGTTCAAGGTCATAAGGCAGGGGTGCCTTTTCTACTTCATATTCCTGCATTTGCCTCCACTGAACAAGATTAAGGAGCGCGGAGGGAGAGAGTGCACGGCACATCATTGTTGATATTCACATACAGCAGCCAGTGCAGGCTCTTACCTCTCTGTGGACGACCTTCAAGATTATGTAACTAACAACGTGAGAAGAATTTTGAAGAGTGAAGAAAAAAGGAATGTCCTGGAAAGAAAAACAATGATTTTATCAGTGTTGTCTCACCAGTATATACTGAATAAGGCAACAATATACTTTATTATTAAAAATACAGTTAGTGGATCTGAAAAGATGCTATGTCTAAAGGTGGTAGGCTAGTTTAAATGACGTACTATGCGTGATAAGGCTCTGGAACCAGCATATATGTTTCCTACAAACAGGAGGGAGCCTGGAAGCCAAGAAAGAGCTGCAGATCTGTAACACAACATTAAAACACAGCAAATAAAGCTCATAAAAGTCCCACAGTGCAGGAAGTGAGATTTCCAAACAATACAAATATCAGCAGAGCTGATGCTCAGGCCTGTTAGAGCTGACCAATCAGAGGAGGCTTGGTTTTTCAGAGTGCTGGGGGGCCTTAAAGAGACTACTAGCACTAAAATTGAGTGTTTCGGAGAGAAGGTGAATAGAGGCGCTGCAGCAGTGGACAGTACAGGAAAATAACGTGTTTTTTGATCAGCATCTAAATATTTTCTGGTAAACACCCATGAAAATGAGCGTAACACTGGCCCTTTAATAATGCACCTCCTGACTGCAGCCACTGAAAACAGCTGAGTGTGAATCCTCAGGGGAGCGTGTGAAAAGTACCTGGTGATGCGGCTCATTTCCACCCATCCCAGCTTCCCAGAGAGCAGGAGCAGGGTAGCCCCGATAAACGTCTGCCATCTGGAAATATGCATTTTGTCACATTGGCGGACACAAAAGGCAGAAAAAGTATTTCAACACTCATTTGTGACAGGCATAACAGGCAAGACGCAGATTTAAAATGCTTTATTTAGCTCACATTTTTCAGGTTCATGAACTGTACATGTATTTCTCTCAAGAGCAACATGTGGCCTATAAGACCATTCCTGCTCTTGAATTCAAATTACTTGTTTGACCTTTAAAGTGCCTGCACACTCTCAATGACCATGAAAGGATGAAACATGAAGAGGTTCCACATAAAATATTTTTCTACTCACCCTTGGAATAAAGTTGGGTAGGTGAATTTTAGCACTGACAGGACAAACTGAAAAAGAAAAACAAAACATATAATTCAGGTTATGGACTTTTACCAATTTTATCAATTTAATGTGTCACTGAATATCTGCAAAAACGCTTACTACAAGACAACTTAATATATTGTTATAGGTTGGCTTTATTCTTTGATTCGGCGCACTCTACATCCAACAACATGCCAGCATTACAACTTGTTCGCATTCATTTCCTGCAACTACTTCCTACCAAAATAAGAGTCCGGGTTATTGACAGTGCTGCTTTGATGTGTCCCGTTCACGTCTGATTGGTAACAGCAATTCGAAACGGTCATGTTCACTTCATGTTTATTACTGATTAACAGCGTTTCATTGCAATTTTACGCAATTTTCAAAGGAATAAGTCAGGTTGTCTGACGGGTAAATGCGCAGGAATTGAGATGGGAGTTTCTTGGAGTTGACGCCAAACCACCTCGTCTTAAAACTCAACACTCACCTTATTCGTGAAATATGATACAACGAAAACGAAGCTGAAAGCGAGGCCAGTGAAATGTCTTCTCCACTGCATGTTGACCTGCCGACACACTGCAGCGGGGACATGGTTCCTCACAAAAAACAGTACCACATGTAAAACATTTCGCCTGTTTCAAACTAGAGACATTTCAAGATCGGAAACTTCCCTCACTGTCCCCGACGACACGTCAAGACGTTGTGTCAAAGATCGTCTATGGTAGAGAGATTACCCTAACTGCAGGAACGTAGAGAAGTGCGTCATGCAGCTTCGTGCATGCGCGTTTTCTCCTTTTTCACAGGACGTTTTGGTATTAAACGCTAACCAGTGTTTATTATGGTATGTCGCTCATTTATAATTAGAAAGTTCCAAATATGTAGGTATTCGAAATAAAGCAAGTCCCCTAAAATCAAACACTGCAACCCAGCATGGAGTCACAGAAATCAGTCGTTCTTCTAAAAAACGAGTGACAGAAAATTTGTTGCCAGGTGTTTTGATAATCAACTAATTGTTATTAGTTATTATTGTAATTGTTATTTTTCAAGCAAAAACACAACAACAACAACAACAACAATAATAATGTGAGGATATGTTATTTATTACTTTTATATCAAATTGAATTCAAGAATAATAGTAATGATGATAATAACAATAATTATAACTTTGTTTTGTAAAGCAAATTTCCTGCACAATGTGCAGCTCAAAGTGGTTTGTAAAATACAAAAGTAAAAAGCAGACTATTTAATCAAATTCAAATGCATTATTTTATTTTATCTTTTTTATTTAAAAGTAACACTAATGATCAATATATATGTTTTTGTATAGTTTCCAATATTTTCTACCATTTTAAAGATGAAACATTCAATTGAGCAGAAAATCAGGTAAATCAGTAATGATTCAAATTTATTTTAAAAATGTCACAGGATTAAGGCACAGAGAAGACTTGAATACAAGCTATATTGAAAGGCTTCACTCTCTGTTAAACAGAGAAAGTATGTACTTACCTGTTGTAAGTAACAACAGCTACATGACAGCAAAAAGAAAACATTGTATTTGTCAGAAAAGAAGCCTGTTAAGTATAAATAATACAGAGAGAATGGTGTATAAAGTTCCCTAAAAATATCAGGAAAATTCATGTCTGATGCAATACGCACAGGAAATATCTGCTCAGAATAATTTTTTTTTTTTTATTCAAACTTTCTGCAGTTATTGCATTCAGTGTTTGTGTTAATCGTGCAGTTGATCAGCTGTTCTGTGCTGTTGTTATTATTAAGCATTGAATATGATATGAAATATCCATAAAATATGTGTTTTAATCAGAGGTTGTCAGTTTACTCAATGCAAGAAAAGGAATCCCTTAAGGAAAAAGGCTGGGATCCAGTGGTGTCGATGAAAAATATGTCTAGGTATTTAGATTCACTGATTATAGTAAGTACACTGAAACACTTTTCAGCATCTTCATCATCACCAATAACGATGTGTTTTATAATCCACAATATAGGCACCAATCAATTTTTGTCTATTCAAAAAACCAATTAAAATAATATCTCAAAACGAACTTTTTCACCATGCAGCATGAAAAACAAATACCATGTCGATAAATGAACGATACCTCAGCCTGATCTGAAATCTGTTATGGTACCCAGAAATAGAGTCAGAGTGACACCTCGCTGCTTTCCTTCGTTCAGGGATCGTTTGTCTGCGGGTCAGTCACGTGGTGTCCAGCAAGTTTCCGTGTTTACGAGGCTCTGACTGAGGCTGGCCGCCGTTCACTGTCTGCTGAGGATGGTGTACAGTCATGGCTTTTTTACGGACGCAGGAACGACCTAAAGAAAGGTTAGTGCCGCCTCGCCTGTTGTTAACACACCAGCTAGCGTTGTGACAGACACGAGGGGTCGTCGTGGGGGCTCCGCAGCGGCAGCCGTGTGTTTTTCCTCGGCTCGGGTTGAACCCCATTGCGGAGTCCGGCTGGGCCACTCAGCTAATGAGAGCTTCGCTGTCAGCGCTGCTGCACTGCTGTTATTGACGGCACGCAGAGGAACATGGGACCGTGTGCTGCTGGTGTGACTCTGCGTGACCTTAAAACTCCACTCGAGGCTCTTTCTGACCTCACAGGAGCAACAGTGTTCATGTGCAGCTGATACGAGCATCACAGATCAGCCAAAGTGCATGCTGGGCCACATAGCCATTGTGATTAAATGTTGAAGGAGCATCTTGTTGAATAAGTCCTCGTTGAATAATATATGTTGAATTTACCACCGGAGCCATCTCTCAGAAGCTTTTAGATGATGCTCCGGGCTGAGGCATTGAATTTCATCCCAGCTCAGTGCACTTTGACTTCAGCATCAGCTGTTTGCAGACCAGCTGCCTTCATTAGCAGAGTGCACAGGGGCGCGTGTGAGGAAAAATTTGATTTCTAGATTGATTGCACTTTTGCTTGAGTCACCAGAGCTGCTTCTCCATTGAATCCTCCTCTGTGATGACCCAGGTTTATTCCAGGCTTCCTCTCCTCTCCTGATACTGATACTGACTCTGATATTGCTGCTGTCGCTGTGGTTTTAGAGTTGCACTGACAAAGACAGTGGGAGGAAAAACCTGGTGTCTTATTCTCATAATTGGGATCGCTCTGACTCATGGGTGATGCTGACTGTGCACATTTGTGTAGCAGAGATGTGGGAAACACTGTGTGTGTGTGTGTGTGTGTGTGTGTGTGTGTGTGTGTGTGTGTGTGTGTGTGTGTCTCAGCCCCAGCAGGGTGAGGCTCCACAGAGCTTTTCAAAGACACTTAAAGCTCCCTTCTCCTCTCACAAATGGGTTTTCTTATTGCTGCTTTACTGGGATGTTCGAGCGTCACTGTGCAGAGTGTTGTGTGTGTGCAGAGTTTCTTCAGCTGAAGGGGGAAAGTTTCTCTGTGCTCACCTAAAACTGCAGTTTGACACCTGCACCTGTACGATTCTGTGACATCACAAAGTTTGGAGGCTCAGCGGTCCAGTTTGTAGCTTGAGGATGAGCTTTTTCAGTGAGGCAGACAACATCTGGTGTCCAGCAGTGCAGCCTTTGAAATGTTGTTTTAAGATAATTGAACTTTACTCAAAATGCTTTTCCAGGCAAAGGTAAACACCAACATTAGCCTCCTGAATTAGCTATTTGAGCTAACGCATCCTTAAATTTGGATCAGTGGTTACATTATGGCTAATACTTGGCAAATATGACGATATAAGTGAGAAAAAGTGGCAGCAATTCTACCGCCTTTATTTAGATTTATTTCAATGCAATCTGACCTTCTAACCTTGATTATTTCATAGAATCGTTTTGAATTTAAGTCCAATTTCGGTTGAGAAAGTTAAAGCAGTTTACACTTCTGTAAAGGAAGGAAGTGTCGCACACTTAAAACCACATTACTATAAAGCAGTGATGTGGCTTTGGAGTACTATCAGTACTAGAAAGTAGAAATACTGCTGGGTAAACAATCCTGAAATTACTCTGACTACATTGTCGCCGTCATACAGCTGGTTTTAGGACATCACTCACTGCTGCTGTTAACTGTTTCTGTATCACCATAATTTAACATTTTATAGGTGCTTGTATGTACAATGTACACCCTTTGCAGAGTCGTCTGCACCATGATAATACCAACAGACTGTCACCATATTTGTTGAATGTAATTAGCCTGATAAAATCCAGCCAGCGCTGGGACAGCTCAGTCTCTATGAACCTCTTGTTCAGTGAAAAAAATGAGTCACAGTTATCGTGGGGGACGCTCATTTTTGAGTTTCATTTTCACACAAAAAAAAATGCAAATAATGATGATGTGATATTTGCTGAGGTCTGCACCTGAGAAGCACGTTCCCTCATATCTGTAGCACCGCAGCGCTTCATTCATCATGATTTGTAATATTATGCAGTGACATGTTTTATCTTTTATCAAAAGATTACAGCCCCTGCTGTGTGGGTATTGTACTTTGGTGTTATTGTATATGGACCTTTAAAGGCGCATCACTGATTTTTTTTGACCACCTTCATTTGAGCTGAATTCACATGTAATTAAAGAGTTTGTCTTCCTCAATAATAATTTACAATTTGTGTGTTTTTCCACTGATCATTATTGAAGTTATGAGCCTGTTTTACTGCTCTGTGTACTTACTAACATCACTAATGTAAACAAACCACTGGCAGGGTCTCAAATACTCCCAAAACCTGGAAGCACACTTTGTGGTGGTGCCCCCTTTAATAATTCATGTCACTCCTGTTTCTCCTCCAGGTTTTCTCTCTTGTTGCTGGATTTGGAGGAGTATTATTTTGAACAGCACACTGCTCATAACGTGACAAGCAGTTCAAAGAAGGAGAGGTAATTCAGATTGTTAGCGACGATGCTTCATCCCCAGCTAACTCTCATCGCTCCACTGAGACTTGCTTTCAAATCGTTGCATTGCTTCACCAGTTTCTTTTAGTTTTGGTCTTCCTGTCATCATCCGCGATAATCCTGATCGTCATGTTGGTTTTTAAACCCCAAACTGTGCAAGAAGCCTGCAGCTCTTCTATTGTAATGATCTGGCGTTTGTTCAAGGACTTAGTTGTAGTCGTGTTCTCCCGTAAGAAGCAGCTGTTCAAACATCGTCTTTTGTTTTGGAGGCTTGAACAAACTAAAAGACTTCACAAGACTCTCAGAACAAGATCATTCACACGATTTTGTTTTGTTGTCGTATCAAAGCAGCGGGAACATGTGTCCAAGAAGGCAAAGATCGATGCTAATCCTGAGTGATGTGAACTTTACGGCGATAACGGGCGTCTTTCGCCTCTTCATGTTGTGTCATTAGTAGAACTCTGTCTCTTCCTGTCAGCTCGCTATTTCACACTGTTTGCCACTTAGTCCAATCAGCCTTGAAATCTGCAGGATCTCTTTAAAACACAAAACAGTACAAGAGCCGTACAAAACACAACTTCATGCACATTTCAGGCGCTTGGTGAATTAGTAAATTCTGCTTCCATACACTGTTGTTTGAATTCATTTCTTCCTACTATTTAACTGCAGGGGCGAGCGCTTCAGAGTGCTAACAAGCTAACATTTCCTGTTTTCCTTGCAGAAAAATCAGAGGCTCATTCAAGGTCTGTTCCAGATCTGTCATATTTGATCCAGATGATCTCGAAGAGCCAATTTTAAAGGTTTGAATAATAGTTGAATGTCTAGTATTTCTTCTGACTTCTTGCTACTAGAGACAATGTTCTGTTTTGTTTTTTATCCATAAAGAAATGAGGTGTTAAAAAAAATAAGGAAGTTGTCATAAACTGGAAATATTGATATGAAAGCCTCCACAAGGTGTTCGGCAGTCCTGGCACGGAGTGATGTTGTTTCCCTTTCTGCAGATTCCTCTCCGAGACTGTAAGAAGATTGAGTTTGTGGAGAAGGAGAACAACCCTTTCAACGAGTGAGCACGGCTTCATCTCTGGCTCAGTTCACACGCTCATCTTTAATTAGTCTGTCAAACCGGTTTGGTGACTTCAGAGTGACCTGCAGATGTTCGCTGTACTTAGGAAGTGAATCTGAAGCAGCCATATGCAAATGATGTGGCTTTTGGTGTCTTTGGGTTTAATTTCTGTCTTTTTTTTTAGCTTTGGTTGGAACTATTCCAGTGATATTTTCTGGTATTTTAACCTGTGTTTCCCTCATAGGCCTCGTCCGTCCGCCATCTCCATTTCCTCTGGGCAGGTGAGGTTGATTTGTGTCCTCACTTGTCTCATTTAATTGCTCCAGCGCTGTTTTATTGATCGTGACAGATTGCCAAAGTAAATGCACAAATCTCATTTACACTTTTCAGGTCATTTACATCAAAGAAAGCAACGTCATAGCACCGTACAGAAATGAAAGGGTGAGTCAGCTGAAACCCGGCGGGTGGTCTCCTCTGATGACGATTTGGCTGAACGAGTGCAGAAGAAACTTGTTTATTTTGCTCATGACTCATGTCACTTTGGCAGGGGGTAAAGAAAATGACTTTCCAGTTGGAAGTTTGGAATAAGACTGAAGATGTCGTTCAAACGTTACTGCAGGTACGTAGCTACTTTGAACCAATATTAGGAGGAAGGTTTACTTCCTCCGCTGCTTCAGTCGCACAGGTGTCGCTCTGCTCTTTGTGACTGTGCTGAATTTTGCAGCTCCACAGGGCGTCCTGTCTGGATAAGCTCGGGGACCAGACTGCAATGGTGAGTCGATCAGTATTTAAAGTGCGAGCACACAGTAGGCCAGGATGAACAGCACGGCCGAGCCGCTCTGCTTCCTGTACTTCATGCCATATGATCTTGCTTGATTAATGTTTTCTTTGCTCACGATCTGTGATCAACTATACATTTCTTCTTGTCTGTTTCTAGATTGCAGCCAATTTACAGTCCCGACTGGCGAGGTCATCTTTTGACAAAAACTGGTACGCTGACCTCAAACAGGAACTTTTCTATCTCTTGACGTGATGCTTTGAGTCACGTTCTTCTGTCTGTTACACCACATTTTAATGACATACAGTAACTAAACCAAATGTTGTATTATCGCTTATGTTTGTGAGCATGCAGCTTGATAAGTTTGGGAATGTGCTGTAAAGCTTTCAGAGTGTAGGTGAGAAGCCCCACATGGAGTGTGCGGTGGAGATGGTCCTGCCTCTGGTGTCCAATCCGGGACACGTCTGCATAACAGATGAAAACCTCTACTTCCAGCCGCTCAACGGATATCCGGTGAGCTGCCGCACAGTGGATAGGACTCAGTGGACAGGCTCAGACCCCTCAGTCGGGTATACAGTTGAGGTAATTCTATCATTTCTGCGTGTCTTGTCATCTCAGGAACAGGTGATTCAGATCAAACTCCACAGAGTCAGGAGAATCTACAAAAGACGGCATGGACTCAGACCACTGGTGAGCACAGCGAGCAACCCAATGAATAATATTGCGGTGCGTGAACTCGCATTCACTATACAAGCGGGATGATTGCATGTCTTTTGGTGCATGTCTGTCCTCGCCCAGGGTCTTGAGGTGTTCTGCACTGAGAATGATTTCTGCTCTGACATCTACCTGAAGTTTTACAACACAGCTGACAGAGATGAGATCTACTACTACATCGCCACTTTCTTGGGTGAGAAAACTCAAAGGCATGGAAAGCAGTATTGGTGAAACCCCTTAACACACGACTGACTTAACTGCGCTGCTTTCCCTCCGTGTTGCTCAGAGAACCACGTGACAGAGCACACAGCAGAGAGCTACATGCTGCAATGGCAGCGCGGCCACCTGAGCAACTACCAGTATCTCCTTCACCTCAACAACCTGGCCGACCGCAGCTGCAACGACCTCTCCCAGTATCCCGTCTTCCCCTGGGTCCTCGCTGACTACAGCAGTGGGCAGCTGGGTGGGTCCACAGCAGAGAAACACAACATGTGACTGCAGAGGCCTGAGGTGATCTGTCTGCATGTTCTCAGGACTGATATTGTGTGTTTGTGTTTTCCCAGATATGACAAACGCCGCCACCTTCAGAGACCTCAGCAAACCTGTGGGAGCTCTGAACAAAGAGCGACTAGACAGACTGCTGGTGAGACTCTGCTGCATCTGTTCAACCGCAGTCAGGCTGAAAACCTTCACGGATTAGCTGTTGATGTATCTGCAGCTGAGTGTTTGCTACATGCTGTTTCTGTTGTGTGAGAATCTCTAGTCACGGTAACCTCTGAGTTCTCCCGTTCACAGGCTCGCTACAGAGGCATGCCTGAGCCCTCCTTCATGTACGGCAGCCACTACTCCTCTCCGGGCTACGTCCTGTTTTACCTGGTCAGAGTCGGTACGTGTCGCACTTCCTCCTTCAAGCCGCAGCACGCGGTGTGTTCAGTGTGTTCAAGCACGGTTGACAGCTGCTCAACCAGATGGCGTGTTTTTATCCGCATGCCTGTCTGCACTGTGGAAACACTGTCACTGTGTGCAGGAGACTGAGGTTGATCAAGTGCAAAGCCTGTCAGGTCATCAGTCGGCAGGTGTGACACCAACGTGCAAGCTCAGATTCTTCATGGCAACATGACATTTTCAAACTTGATAGAAAAGGTTGTTCATGATGCTGTTAATATGAGGTGATTTCTACTGCAAATGCGTTCTGGGTCTGTTGGCACGTGGCTGCCATCTTTGTTTCGACTGAAAATGGGGCTGTGTTTTTAATATTTTGCTTATGATGTTGTCCCCTGCAGCTCCAGAGCACATGCTGTGTCTCCAGAATGGCCGCTACGACCATGCAGACCGCATGTTTAACAGGTACATCATAACCATGCATACAAGTTCCAGTTAGATGTTTTCTGTTGACGGTTTATGAATAGCATGGAAAAAAACAAATTATAACACATACACACAATATTTAATGTGTAAATGATAACACTTGCTTGCACTTATTCACTGACCTGCATTGATCTGTTACAGCATAGGTGAAACATGGAAAAACTGCTTAGAGGGGGCGACTGACTTCAAAGAGGTAAACTATGAATCTTTATATGATGTCAGAGACACACTGAAGTTGCTGCTGCTCAGTTGCTGGCGACTGTCAGCCTGTACAGCACACACTGTGTGGCTTTCCAGTCGGACACACGGTTTCTTTCTGGCAAAGCAGTATATTTGTATGTTTCGTGTGTTTCATGACACGCTGTCTGCCTTGTGTATGTGTTTCATGATGCAGCTGATTCCAGAGTTCTACGGGAACGACCCCAGCTTTCTGGAAAACAAGCTGAGTCTTGATTTGGGCAGAAAGCAGAACGGAAGCTTCGTTGGCGATGTCGTTCTCCCGCCGTGGGCCTCAGGTAACTTCCTGATCAGCTGATCATGGTGTGCATGTAAGCTCTGTCTGACCCAGGTGTCATATCCTTCTGAACATGATGCATAAAGCTTTGTGCACATTTCCTGTATCCTCTCTGTCACGACTCCAGACAGCAGTGACTTTCTCCAGAAGCACAAGACGGCTCTGGAGAGTCAGTATGTGTCGGAGCACCTCCACGAGTGGATCGACCTGGTGTTTGGCTTTAAACAGAGAGGCAGTGAAGCTATCGCAGCCCATAATGGTAAAACTACCAGCAGATGTTTTCACCATCAAACCCCCCAAAACTGGATAAAGACTCACATTTATCACATTGCCTTTCAGTGTTTCACCCGCTGACGTACGAAGGCGGCATTGACTGTGACAGGTATCAAAGAAAATCACCCCTCATGATATTTAAAGATATTTAACATCGCGCTGTGTGACTAACTTTCCGTTTCGCTGCGAAGCATCGAGGACCCTGACCAGAGAATCGCCATGCTGACACAGATCCTGGAGTTCGGCCAGACGCCCAAACAGCTGTTCACCAGCCCCCACCCTCAGAGGATCACACCGAGGTTTCACAACATGACCCGGAGCTCCAGCGTCAACTCGCCACTCAGTGAGCTGTCTCCAGGTAGAAACACACACACACACCCACACTTAAAGGAGAGAGGCAGAAGACAGTAGTTGTCTGTGAATGCAGCGCTTGCCTCCACCTACATATACCTATATGTCCCTGCAGCAGTTGTCCCTGTGCTGTTTTGCAGCCTCTCAGAGTGAGGACTCGTCCTTTGAGGACCTGACTGAGGAGAGCAGGAAGTTGGCCTGGGCACACATGGGAAATCTTAAACTGGTCTCCAGCCACAAGATCCACAAGGAGTAAGTCGAGAGGCGCACGGCTGGCTGACGAAGTACAAATATAATTGCGTTGCTAGTCCTCATATGAACTGACATGAAAGCTCGGGTTCAAATATGAGGAAGTGCACACAAAGCTGAGTTTTGAGAACAGTGGCTTATTAGAATGCATGGAGGGGACACTTGTAGAAGGGGGAACAACTGAGGGCAGGTGGCTGCTGTAAAACCACTTCCTCCAATTTAGAGACATAAATCAATATCTGCAGAGAAACAAAGTGTTTCCTCACCTTTCTAGACAAGCATTTCAAAGCTGTCCTCCCTCTGTCCCACGTTTGCCTGTGTGAACTGTAATAGTGTGACTGCTACACTAACCCAAGTACATCCCACCACGTTTTTCTTTTTGTAGACATTTCTGCATAATGCTATGCTTATGAGCCTTTCTGTTGAATGTGCAGGGCTGTGACGGGCATCGCTGTGACTCGAGATGGAGCAGCTATTTTCTCCACATCCCAAGGTCTGGAAAATATCTCAAAGCAGACAAATAGCAATTATCACTGAGGCAGAAAAGGGATGAAAAACAGGCCTCTTTGTGCGGCAAGATGTACGGAAAACCACAGTGTTAGCTGAGATACTGTAAGGCAGCAGCGTCTATTACAGGCTCGTGTGTATGTACCGACAGGATGACTTCTCACTTCTGCCTTCAGTTGCCCTCTGAGGTTCCTCTATTTTGAGAAGCATCAGAAGCAGTCAGATGTAGTGTTTTACTCTCGTTGAAGGAGAGCACAAGTCAGTGCTGGTTACAGCTGAGTTAAGCTGAAATGACCACTGTTATTGGTCATTAAATGGCCACTGCATATTTCTCAACTGTACTGCTCTCTATTCCAGACTCAACGCTTAAAATGTTTTCCAAAGAGCTCAAGGACTTCCAGAGAAGCATGTCCTTCTCTAACATGGTACGCAGCTGTCTTTACTCTCCACGCCACCGTCTCCGGCTGCGTGTCCAGCTCTCTAAACAAGAAACCCCTCGATTGTTTTTCAGGCGCTGTCGTCGTGTTTGATGCTGGCTGATGGTAAAACTGTGGTGTGTTCTTCGTGGGACAACAACATGTATGTACAGGACATGCAAGTACGGACGTTTGATTTGGTCTTCGGACGTATTTTCACATTCTTTCTCTTCCATCAGTTATTTCTACTCCATCCCGTACGGCAGGCGGCAGGACACGCTGATGGGACACGACGACGCCGTCAGTGGAATGTGTTGGTTTGATGAGCGGCTGTACACGGCGTCCTGGGATTCCACTGTCAAGGTAAAGACTTTGATAATGAGCAGTTGCTCTGCTGTGATGTCCATGCTGAGGGTCAGACAGCTGCAGACAGATGTGGTGCATGTTAGTGTTTTTATGGGGTGTGTTGTTGTCCTGATTGAGAGGTGATGTTGTTTATTTCACAGGTGTGGCAGTGCGCTTCTCACGGCTCATCCAGTCACAAGAGATCCCAGTTTCACTTACTGGCTGAGTTGGAACATGACGCTGGGGTGAGTGAGGAGGCTGACTGCATGTTACATGTGCGAGCTGTTTGAGGGTGCATCACTAACTCATGAAATATGTGTGCTTTGAGTGCCAATGTGGAGTTTATCTGTAATTGACTGAACCCTCAGAAGAGGCGTGATTGGCTTCTCTCATGAATCAAAAACTGAAAATATCTTTACTATCAGGCTGGAAAAAGTTTACTTACTCATATTCTGTGTTTTAATGTTGTGTGAAATAACAGTTATGTCACGCACATTCTTAACAAATACACTTCACAGGGTTAGAATCCTCTAAAAAAACCAAATGACCTTGAAGGATAAGCGTCTCGCTTTCCCTCTGTGATATCACCTTTGTGGCACGTGCACGCAGGTTAACACCATTGGTCTGAATCCAGCGGGGACTCTGCTCGTGACTGGCTGCAAAGATGGAACGGTCACCATCTGGGACACCAGCAGCTACACAACCCTGCAGCAAGTCCACTGCCACTCTGGAACCATCCACCACATGGCCTTTAGTCCAGGTACGGTCCGACCAGCCGATGTGACACTTTCAGAGCTAGTTGGTGAAGAAAACGCTACAAGCACCGTGCATAGGTGGTAAATCACCCTGCTGGACACTCCTCTTGTTTCACTCTTAAAGGTTACCAAGAAGCTTCTTGACTGGTTTATCTGCCTTTCAGCTGGTGCAATTGAAATGTTGCCTTCAGGGACCGATGCAGAGCGCAGTAATTGGTTCTGCCTCATTGTTTTGCATCTTCAAACCTGCTTTAATTTGAACACACTGCACATTGAAGGGGCAGCTGCTTTATTTGTTTAGCTGTCTTCCTTACAGAGGGCAACTCAGCCAACATCACAGAGGTACTGTAGGTGTTTCCTGGCAGCACTGTTTGCACCATTACACCTCATAAACTTTATTATCCAGGAAACATCTGGTTGTATTTTGTAACTGAATGTCTATAAGGCTTATAAAAAGCGGGGTATATGACAGGAGTACTGTACTGCACTGTATGCTAGCTGGCCATTTTTAAAATCTTTTCTTGTTGCCTCTCTCACGAAGCAAAATTAGCAGTTTTCAAAGCTGTGCTTGAGAAATTAGAAAATGTGAAAGATTGATCCTGTGTTAAAGTGGCACATCCAGGCAAGACAGGGAACCACCTAGTACAGACAGCAGACGGCTTTAAAGCAATGATCTTTGCATCCTCAGATAGCCGACATGTTCTCAGTGTCGGCGCTGACTCCTGTATGAAGGTTATCGACGTCCAGACGGGAATGGTGATCTCATCAGTGAAAGCAGAGGAGGAGCAGAGGTACGACACACACACACACACACACACACACACACACACACACACACACACACACACACACACACACACACACACACACAGTGACAGAGGCACTGAAATTAGTCTGTAGGTAAAAACTGACTCTACTTAGTTTCTACATTCCTAAATGGACTGGTGCATGTGCTGCAAGTGCAGCGGGAAACACACTGATCTGAGACTGGCTGTCTGCTGAGCAGCTGGGAGCATTTTCATTCCTCCAGTCCAGAACCTTGAATTTGTTTTGTGCATGAGCTCGGAGAACGTATCTCTCAACAACTGATTCACAGTCTTCTTACGGACTTACCGTCTGTGTGGGTCCAGGTGTTTCTGCTGGGACGGGAGCTCAGTGCTGTGTGGGGGGCAGTCTGGTGACCTCCTGCTGTGGGACCTGCTCAGCAACACTGTCACCAAGAGGATCCCTGCACACTCAGGTACAGCAGCTCACCTGCTTTCTCGTACGTGCTTCAAGCCAATGCTTATGCTAATGCTACCTGTACATTTTACATTATTATTACGCACATGTTGATTGTAAAGTGTGTCTTTGCGCAGGTGCCGTCACAGCCATGTGGATGAACGAGCTGTGCACCGCGGTGATCACAGGCGCAGAGGACAGACAGACCATCTTCTGGAAGCTCCAGAGTTAAACGACTGTTTGCACAAGCCATCCGGTGGGGCTGTGCATTATACTGGACTATACCGGCCAAGTATCCTGCAGACTACACGACCCCGCTGTCTGACTCATCACACTCATCGAACGTACTGGAAATGTACAATACCACAGAGCAGTTACAGGGGGATGGTGACTTAAATCTCCCTCAACTCCAAAGCAAACAAAAGGTCATAATCAGCCACGTTAGTTCATCTTTCTGCATATTGAGAGAAAATGTCCAATTGCAGTTTTGTGCATGAAAGCAGGAAGCTCAAACAGTGTTCACGCCTTATTTTTCTCTTCAGTTTTAGCTTGTTCGACATTTGCGTGGATTTTCCTTCCCCGTGTATTATTTGTTATGTGTCATATTACACTGCTTTTTTAAATTAGCGATTGTGTTTCTGTAGCTTTACGTGCATTTTATTCTGTGAAGTGTCTGTCAGGTGTTATCAGTACCAAATAACACGGATCTCCAAGAGTCGTCTTTTCATCGTCTCCTCTTTGTTGCTGTTTAGATTTCTAGAAAGCTCATCATGCTGAGCTGCACAAGCTGAGATAAACAGCAAGGGATACATTCATAGTGTTTATGCTTTTCCTTTCACTCTCCTTTGAACTTCTAATGTCAGACATCAGGTGGTGCTCTTCACCTGTTCAGCCATCACTGCTCACTCTAACTTTCCAGTTCAACCTAAAAATAAAAGAGCTCACCCTTTAGTAATAAAACACAGGACATATTTTGCAGTAAACATCTTAACTTTTATTGTTTTATATGAAAAAATGACACATTATTTACATTATACACACCTCAAACATAACGTTAACCTTCAGATTTGGCTACTGGCACTGATCAGGTTCAATTTAACAGACAATTCTGTCGCTAGTAAGGAATCTACAAAAGTTAACAGTGTGATTATTATTAGATTAGAAATACTGATGCTTTGTTTCCATTCTGCTTCTGCAACATTTCCTAACATCTGTCTTCTTGTGAGCCTTTCAGTCGCCAGTGAAAAGTGCAATATACAAACTGAGTTGATGCGGTGAAGCTCCGCAGCGTCACACATGCCAGTCTCATTTCTGCTCTGGTTTCTGTGGACAGAAGGCAAAAGAAACCAAACGTTGCTCACATCAGTGCTCGCTCACCCTTCACGTGACATGATGTGATGACTGGACCCAAAGTCCTGCTCATGAAAAGCTATCTGATGCTTACATTTTCTACTGTAGTGCCAGGCTGTGTCAAGACCTTACCTTCTCCAGGAGGCCCGCTTTGCGAAAATTGGCGAACGCTTTGAGTATCTTGGGTGTTGGTGGTTTTTGTCCAAACAGAGTCAGACCTTTGGGCTTTTCCTCATTGGTTTTCGCACCTGCAGGGCCCTTGGCTTTGATCAGTTTCCTTCACAAACACACACGAACACACACAATCCTTCATGGGCTGCATTTTTAAAAGGAATTTGCACTTGCACTTTTGCATTTTCTGTAGTGTCACAAGGGTTTGATGGAGGTTTTTTGAGTTTGGTGCTGATTCATTCTTAAAATTGTAGTATAAAACTTCTGCATTGCTAAAGAAGTTCTAACTACTGCCCAAACACTTTGTCAACGACTCACCTTCCCTTCTTGGCCAGAACTTTCTGAGACTCTGGGTAGTGGACGAGGATATCAAACAAGTCCTTCTTCTCCAGGACAGAAAGGTTGGCGAAGCCGTGTGCCCTCACGTTGGCGGTGCGTCTGTTTCCTCCATCTTTGGCAGACTGTAGTAAACTGATGGTGACAAAAGCATAAATGTGTCATATGTCGATTGTACAAAATGATGGGGACATTTGAGTTACACCAGGGATTCAATTCCATTTCTGGCAATAGAGCCCCCCAAATCCTGCACATCAGTCCTTTAAGAGAGGAAAACTGCACCAGATTTAACTGATATGATAAATAAGATAAATGTGTGACTTGTTATTGTGCATTATATCTGTCACAGATCATGAAATGCTCCTGCAGACAAACCTGATTTCTCCAAACACACAGCCAGCCTTCAGTGTGACAAACACAATGCTGTTGTCGGGGCCTCCCACCACCTGCACTGCTCCGCTTTTAATGATGTACATCTCTTTACCGATGTCCCCCTGCAGGGAGGAGCACAGGACGGGGACGCAGAGGTCAGCATCAACCTTGGATAAACTACTGGACGTTTGGTCAGTTTATCCTTTCTAAACACACACACACAGACACACATGTACCCACTTTCTTCACCACGAAGTCTCCAGGTAGATAGATGATAGACTTGAGCCTCAGCAACATGTCCACCAACATCTGCTGGTCACAGCCCTGGAAGAGACAGCAGCGGGGTCAACAGATTAGTTTCAGTGCTTTATGCACATTTGGATTTTAAAGGCTCCCTTTAGTGTCAACATATGAAGCACGGCCCCAAAATTCTTAAGCTCGCAATTTCAACTGGAAATGCAAACAGAGGCCTGTGCCAGAGGACAGAGTGAACGCTGAGTCACCTGAAACAGTGCGATCTTCTGGAAGGTTGCCAGGTTGATGTCCACAGCGATGGCAGTCTTCATCACTAGAGGCAGCTTGTCCAGCAGCTCCGACTCATCTGGAGAGGACATGGACATGGAAATGTTAACATATTCCAAAAAGAGTTTTATTGCTTTGGTTTTCAGGAGAATTTTTGCATCTGGTTTGACAGTCTCAAGGTTTTCTGAGACTCACCCAGCATGCCCTGAGCGGCCCAGGTGTAGTTGTACCAGGTCCGCACTCTGTTCTGGACATGCTTGGGGATCGTATAGGTGTTCATGTAGGCAACACAGCCGTCCATTGATGCCCGGAAATATGCCTGACCCGCTGTTGCTGCTCCTATGACGTCTCTCATCTGAAAGAAGGAGATTCAAATATAGAGTGCATAGAGATCTAAGATCCTCTGACTGCTGTCACATGACCTACCTGTCCAATCAGACTGGAGAACACAAAGACGCCGATGAAGAAGTTCAACATCTGAAAGGTAATCTCAAAGGTGGTTACGGGCTCTGGAAGACCCCCGATGTTGATCAGACTGCGGACAGCAAAGTAGTAACAGCGCAGGTACCTGCAGAAGAACAGGACAATAAATAAAAACACACAATCATGCCTTTACGCTGTCGCACTATGTACATAGTGTACTGTGCATGAAATGCTCAGCCCCATGGGCAGAGACACAACAACGCTAACACCCTCAAACAGCAGGACAAAGTATGGCAGTACATACGCTGTGCCCTCTCCGTCGTACACCCATGTAGTCGTTGCAAGGCCCTGATGCACCGAGGCAACAAAATACACACAGGCGTTGAGATGGAGCATGAAGAGCAGGTAGCCGGTGGTCCGAGCCACTCTGGGTAAGAAAGAGAAGGATCAGGGGTGAGGGAGCTGATCCGCGTCTAAGAACTGGATGAAAGCCAGCATTCATTTGCTCTTGTCATCGTACCTCCAGATGTAGGCTTTGGCCAAGACATTCTCCAGGCGATCGCTAAACTCAAAGAAGGACTCAATCTGGAACACACAAGGATACAAACAGGACATGTGAAGTCTTTTTAAAGCAAAATGTATTTTTCTCTGTTTTTCCACATTTTACATCATTAGTAACATGACCAGCCGGCTGCGTACCCTGATGAAGCGGTTGATTCGGTAGATGGTGGAGAATTCAAAGTGCAGGCAGAGAAGGTCAAAGGGGAGGATGCTGATTATATCAGTCTAAAAAGAGAAGAGCAAGAACATCACAGCAAGTTCCACTGCGGAGGTAGTCAGAGGTCGATTCCCTGGTTTGATCCCCATGACTCAAAAGACTTTCTTTGCTGCGACATACACCATGGTGGAAGAAGAATGAAGTTCATTTACTTACTTAAAAATACCAGTACAGCAATGTGAAAATACACAGTCACACAGAAGTACAGAAGTATTCGTATGATATTGTATAGGACATGATTAGATTGTTGATACTGACATATTAATGCAAAGTAAAGTTGCAGCTAGAGCTAATTTGGATAACTTTATATACAGTTAGTGCATTTAGTCCTGTTTGTTTGACCCTTTCGTCCACCAGCCTGCTCCGTATGCAGGCGTCTCTCTCACCTGACCTGACATTCGCGCCTGAAATGACCTGTGAGAATCAAGAAATGTCTTGTGATAGCACGCCAAATGACTTAGGACTCTGAGAAGAGGCTGAGTGGTTCCCAACCTGAGGGGCACGAAGTCTGAGGGGTCATGAGATGATTAATGGGGTAAGAAAAAAAAATGGAGCCACTTTGAGCCTTTGACAGTTATTTCAGTGAAAGCATCTGCGAGATTTATAGCTGAAATCGTTCTTTGGTGGAACTGTCAACAACTCATATCCATTTTGTTGACAGGGCCCCACACAAACACCGGGTCACAAGCCAGAAAAGCTGGCAAACACTGCTTTAACCTTTAACAATGAGTTGTGTTTTATAATGTTATCATGTATTTACTCATGTAAAATCTTAAAAGGTAATAACAGCTGTCAAATGAAGTGAAAAGTACAAAATGACCCTGCAAAATGTGGAAATACTTAAGTACAACTTCCTCAGAACTGAAATTTAAGTACAATTTTGAGTAAATGTACTTCATTACTTTCCACTACTGGACATATAATCACATTCTCACCTTAAATCGATGGGATTTCCGATAGTGTACTTTAGTCTGCGCTCTGTCTTTCTGCAGGAGATAGAAGATTTCTGTGAGTTACACACAGTATTACGGTTCAGGTGGGTTTAAGAGCATTTAAAGCCACCAAGTTCATTCATTCTGATGCTTCATAATGCTTTGGGACTTACGATAATGTCTCCCGCTTTGATAAACTGTAGCCGAGGCTGCCAGATTATGATGTCAATAACATTCACTATGTCGCTGAGGATGTCGCAAACTATCCAGTAGACGTTGATGTCGTCATTATGATAAGGGAAGGCCATCCGGGCAGTGCAAAACCAAACATTGTAGTTGTATGCCAACGCTACAAAGCCCATCCACGTAATGTACCGATGATCTGGAGAGAGAGAGGCGTACAGATTTAAAGTAATTCAGTGTTTTTACATGTTCATTTAATCTCAGATGTCGTGCTCCCGGTGTGCGCCTCACCTAAAGGATCTATGGTGCTTCCCAAGTGGCTGTCCATCTTTTCCTCGATTGGATGAAAGATGACGTCGAAGCAGGAGCAGCTGATGTCTGGGAGGATCTTGGCTTTTTTCCTGGCCTCCTCTGCCAGCCTCTCCTCCTCTGCTTTCTTCTCGGCCTCCAGCCTCTTCTCCTCATCCTTTTTCTTCTTCTCCTCTGCCTTCTTGGCAGCCTCCTCTGCCTTCTTTTTATCAGCCTCCTCCTTTGCGATCCGCTCCTCTTCCTTCAGCCTGATGTAGTCGTCCTTCTTGAGGATGGGTGCTGAGCAGACGGAGAGAGAGACGGGGAGGCGGTGAGTTGGATGCCTCTTTGATTGTGTCTGTGTGTTTGCTTGCTGCCTGAGTGTTGGTTTGCACGCGTCCATACTTACTGACAGGCGGGCTGATCTCAGGGGAAGTGGCATAAGGGTCTATGGATTTCTCTTTGAGCTCCTCCGTCCGCTCTCTCAACTTCTTGATCGTACATCTGAGCATCTCATCTGTGTAGCGGAAGTAGACGACAGGTGGAGGAGGGGCCTCTTCACTGAAAAGCGAAAAAGTATATATAAAGTCCATGCTATTCTAAAAAAATCTGAATTCATAAAATAGTGTATAAATCATCTGCAAAGAGCAGAATCTAAATCAAAACTGACTTCCCACTTTGCATGTTATCTCTGATCGACTCTCAGTCACAAACACCATTAATCTCCTAATCTCCTTTCCAGCTTTAGGAGCCACAGGCTGCGAGTCACAGTGTGATCACGGCTGCTGTCACTGCAGCCAACACACAACACGTCCGGACACTGTAGGTATCGTAAGGAAAGCTGGAATAAACGGGGTTGAGGGTGAACCGTCCATCTGTACGCTCGGTTAAAATAGTACATGCAGAGTTTGGAGAGGAAGTTTAGTTTCAGATTAATTATTCAAACAATGCATGATACAGAGTCAAATGAAACATTAAACTGCGACAGCTCTAATTGTTGTGATGCACCGATCCCTGGAGACAAGAGGGACTCCTGAAAGGGACAGAGCTCAAGCTCCAGGGTTGAGGTATTCTTAGTCAGGTTTATTTATATCACTACTAATCACCGTTAGCGCCTCAGCAAGCTTCACAAGTTACTCAAATAAAAAAATCATTCAAAAAAGTAACCGCTTGATGCATCTTTTGAATATTCCAACGATTCTCCTCTCACCACAAACAGAGCTAAAAGTAAATTTAATCTGCTATGCTATCATCTGCCACCTTGTCTCCACAGCAGTCAACCCTTAAGATGAACACTTGCATCATTTCATGACATTCATTTCCAAAATGGATTGACTCCAACCAGAGATGGTGCATAGTTCATGGTCAGCGCTTAAACCTCTCGACCAACAGGGCAACAGCACAAATTTAAGTTTGTGTAAGTCCTGTAACATGAAGCCTACAATAAGGTCTGAAAGCTTGAAATGCCAGCACTGACATATCCATCCATTATCTATTCACCCATAACCGTAAGGGTTGTAGGGGACTGGAGATTATCCCAGCTCGCACTGGGTCAGATGTGAGGTGCACACAGTGTATGATGCATTCTTACCCCTCAGCCCCCTCTTCATTGGCTGGAACAGCTGGAGCAGCTGGAGCAGCTGGAGCAGCTGGAGCAGCTGGAGCAGGAGCTGGAAGAGAAATATCGCAGCACTGTTTATTAGTCACCTCCTAAAACCTGATTGGACAAAAAACCACAAACCTGTGGGTGAGTGACACTGCCCTGCAGCTGAGTGTGGAGTTCAGACCGAATAAACAGCCTTCTCACCTGGCGCTGGCTCTTCCTTCTTGGGCTCTTCTTCTTTTTTCACTTCTTCTTTCTTTTCCTCGTCTTTTTTCTCCTCCTCTTTCTTCACTTCCTCTTTCTTTTCCTCCTCTTTCTTCACTTCCTCTTTCTTTTCCTCTTCTTTCTTCTCATCCTCTTTCTTCGGCTTCTCTTTCTCGTCCTTCTTTTCAGGGGGCTTTTCTTCCTGTAAACACACAACACTCTGACAGCACCCCCTCTACCCTTGTCATCCGCCCTCAGCAGTTTGTCCTTCCTCAGTTTTAGGACAAATCTTGCAGGCGCAGCAACAGTAAATCCACCCTCCCTGCTGAAGCTACAGTCACTGCTCTTCTTCAGAGCTAAGCTGCTTCAGAGGCTTTCCCTGATGGGAGTCACCTGCCGTAGTTTACCTCAAAACACCTCATATGTACTCAGCATAACAAGCAGGCAGCAGCCACAAATCTATCATAAATTAATTTAATGTTTGGTTTATATGGTGCTCATATTAAAACTGCTGGACAGCTGTTCAGGGAGCAGCCAACATAAATCACTGTAACAATTTCATACGAATTTGAGCAGTGAGACGCTCTCAGTTTACAAAGCTAAAGTAAAGAAACGTTTTCAGAATACCTTTGTGATCCAGGTCTTTTATATTTAACGTATTAGAAGAAGTCCAGGCCTTACCTTAGCAGGTGGAGGTGGAGTAACAGCTTGGGCAGGTGGAGGCTCAGGAGCCCCCATCCACTTCCTCAACCTGCTGAACATGGTGGGGTTTGGTGTGGGCTACAGCGAACAGGTCTGCCCATCCACGTCTCCTCCTGAAGAGCCGCTTCTTTGTGGCTCTCAGGTCTTGAAAGAGTCCTGGGATCCTCTGCAGTCTTCGTGTCACATCCAAACAACAGACTGAGGCAATTGAATTTCTTAGAGCCATTAATTCCCTTCGGGCAACTCCTCTCTCTGCTGGAGTCAACACCAGATCAGCTGCCAAGCGCTTCCACGAAGTGTTGACTCCAGTCCAGAACAAGGACCAGTTACAGGGCCTGACTGCTTCATCATCGGTCACCAGTGTTTCTTCTTGATAATCAATTATCAGATGAAAATATTGATTACTGCCAGTCAAAGTAGCTGAATTAAGTTTACTAAACTGCATTAAAAAGTCCAAGTTTCACGCAGAACTGAGTGCATATTTCTATATATTTTAATTGTGGGATAAGATATGAATTACATGGCGGCAGCTCGTGTCTGCATGGGATAAAAGCAGCTGCTGTAAAATTAGACTGATGGGGCTATTTCAGTGCCTGCTGGCTACAGAGTTCACAAACGGGGAGTCCACTTAAGTACATTAACCCTCACAATGTCCCTGTCTGGCTAACGGGATTAGTTAGCACATCTTTCTCTGAACGGTAACTCCTGCTATACAAACACAAAGCTGACACACGCACACGACAAGCACAGCAAACAGCACAGGAAGTAAACTGTAGTTCAATCAGCAGACTATTTATTGAAGCAGATATCCATGGAGATCAAATCAATCAAATATTAGATGGTGAGAATTGCTCTTGCAAATTGTTATGATGGATAATCTCTGTTTGGCTTTTCCAACTACTGGATGATACAGCCGATATAAGCAGATAAGGTTGAATAGGCAGTTATACTGCATATACAACGTACGACAAGTAGTATCCATTAGGGGCTTTACAGACAAATATTGCACATCTCATCAAAATAGTGTGGAAGTCAGTCTTTAAATACACAACTTTAAATCTGCTTTTTGTTCAAGTTAGCTGGAGTTTGTCACATGAGACTTTATAAATGTCACTCAGAAGGTGTTTAAAATTCAGTTTCCTCACATGGTTACATCTAGCCTGCAGAAACGTCTTAACATGCTTGTTGCCTTGTGCTCCAAGCTCGTCAAAACCAAACGTCTGGGGAGTAACAGAAGCATCCATTTGAAACAACATCTCAAAAACGACAGGAAATGCACACTCGGTACAAAAGATGAGGAAGAGGTTGAAAATAAAACTGTACATTCACTCCCAAAAAGGAGTTATAAAAAAATAAACTCCACTATGATCCTCACTGGCCTCCAGCAGCAGTCTGGGGAAAGAAATATAAAACAGGGTTTGTTAAGCAGTCAGCATAAGTGCGATGGCTTTTGACATGAGCACATTTAGACAGAAACGTAGCTGCTGTTACCTTAATTTTGTCAATAACTGTTCTGTTAATGGTTCCACCGACAGCACGCAGCATTTTGGGTGTGGGTGGTTTGGGTCCGAACAGCGCCAGGCCTTTCTTCCTCTCCTCTTCTGCTTTAGCTGCTGCAGGACCCTTTGCCCTCATGAGCTTCCTGCCCACACAGACACAGAGAGGCTGGTTCAACACCATGAAGAAATGACACCATGTGTACTGCAAAGCTCGCGCAGCAGAGACATGTTGATTCTCAGAGTGGTGAAATGGCCGTGAGTCAGGATCTCTCTCATAAAAGCAACTGTTAGAAAACATTTAAGCGGCCCATGAGGCCCAAATAGTAGAAATTTGAAGCACATAAAATGAGAAAAATACAATGAGTAAGAATCTTAGGAATAAAGATGTGATTAAGACAAGAAGCACCTCAGATTAAAAGGGATTTTATAAAAATAAAAAGTGTTTAAAAATGGTCTGAAAAGGCATTTTTCCAAACCTAAGCTGCAGAAACACAGTCGAGTGTTAACGCCATGATGGAGAAATGGAGTTGCATGTATGTAGGTTACAGCTGTCAATAAGTGCTGCATGTATGAGCGGATGAACATTGTTGATTGACAGAGAATGAATGTATAAACTTTTTAGAAAATGTTGAAAATCAATGAAGATCTTTAGCCCATCTATCAATTAGAAATAGCAAATGCTTTCCCCAGCTGTATATAAACTCACCTGCCCTTCCTGGCCAACACTTTCTGAGACTCTGGGTAGTGCACCAGGATGTCAAACAGGTCTTTCTTCTCCAGGACAAAGAGGTTAGCGAAACCGTAAGCTTTGACATTAGCTGTCCTCCTGTTCCCTCCATCTTTGGATGACTGCAACAGACTGAGAAGGGAAGTCTCATGACAGCACGTTCCCTTTTCATGATTACAAGCATCACATCGATGTGCACGTTTAACATCTCTGCTGATGTTTATCACCGTGTGAAAATTGGAATTCACAGCGCTTTCAGATTCCTTCTAGACTTCTAGATTGAGTCTGACAAAGACAAAGCATTACCTTTAGCTTACCTGATTTCTCCAAACACACAGCCAGCCTTCAGTGTGACAAACACAATGCTGTTGTCAGGGCCTCCCACCACCTGCACCGCTCCACTTTTAATGATGTACATCTCTTTACCGATGTCCCCCTGCAGGGAGGGCAAAGTCATTCATGCAGAAAGATAACAAACACTCTACGGCAGGGGAGCTCCAACTTTTTCCTTTGGAGGACCAAAACTGAAACTTAATGTGGGATGATGGATGATGATAACATGATGCTAACTCACTTTCTTCACCACGAAGTCTCCAGGTAGATAGATGATAGACTTGAGCCTCAGTAACATGTCCACCAACATCTGCTGGTCACAGCCCTGTGGAACAAAAAAGGTTTTTACTTAACTTCATGTCCAGGCTGCACTTTACCTCTTTCACTGTGTGTTGAGGGGTCTTGAAAAAAGGCACCTTGAAAAGATCAATCTTCTGAAAGGTTGCCAGGTTGATGTCGACAGCGATGGCGGTTCTCATCACCAGAGGCATCTTATCCAGCAGCTCGGACTCATCTAAGAGGATAATTAGGAATTGATGAATGAATGATATGATATTATTATATATGTGGAGGACTTAGTGGTGTCTTGTAACTCAAGGCTCTCTAACGTTTCTATACTAACCCAGCATGCCCTGTGCATCCCAGGTGTAGGTGTACCAGCTGCGGACTCGGTTCTGCACCATAGAGGGGATGTGGTTGGTCACCATGTAGGCCACGGTGTTGTCCATGGAGGATCTGAAGTAGGTCTGTCCTGCTGTGGCTGCACCGATGACATCCCTCATCTGAGGCAAGATGACGGTGAGTACAAACACATGAACTGAGGAAACCTTACAGCGGACTTAATGACTCATTGTAAAAATGCTATATTTAGCACATTTAATGAGCTTCTTGACAGCCAAGACTCCACAGGGAACCAGTGAGAGACAACAGGTGGAGTGACGGGTGATGGGGTGTTAGTGAGGCTAGTACGCGAAGATGACTGATGATTGTCAGTATCATTGCTAATACGACAGGTTTCATTCATCTGTCACTACATCACTACAGCGAGACAAGTGGAGAATGAGGTGATGACATGCTAATCTGGAGATGCTAATTTCTATCAGGTTTCCAGATGATGCTACGGGCAGAATGAGTCTCTGTGTTACCTGTCCAATCAAACTGGAGAACACAAAGACGCCCGTGAAAAAGTTAGTCATCTGAAAGGTAATCTCAAAGACCGTATGGGGTTCGTTAAGACCCCCGATGTTGATCAGACTGCGGACAGCGAAGTAGTAACAACGTAGGTACCTGTGGAGAGGGTGGGGGTGTCAGAACTGCACAGAATCTCAATGGCTTGACTTTTTTTTGACAGACAGACAGTTAAAGTAAGTGTGTGTGTGTATGTTGAACATAGTGTCGCAGTCTTTGATTCCCTTGATGTCTTGCTGCAAACTTTAAAAAAAAAAAAAGCTCCAGTTGCAAAATAAAAGAAAAAAAATCCACAAATACCATCCAAACACAGGTGGACATCATGATTTAAAAAAAAGCAAAATATTAAAGCAAAAAAAAGATTCAAAAAAATACTTCAAATAAGCTACCTGGCCAAGAATGACGGACATAAAGAATGCCCCAAAAAGGTAGTTTGTCATCTGAAAGATCTGTCCAAACATGGTGTCTGGAGATGGCAGCTCGGCGATCATCAGCAGGGACTTCTCCGCATAGAAGAAGCAGCTGAGGTAACTGCAGCAGCGGCGGCGGCAGCAGAGATGGAACATACAGTACATGTTCAATGTGGGATTGTCTTTGCTTTGTCAGTGCAGCAACTTAAAGGCTCTGCGATATGTTGGATATTCACATTTTGCCATGTATGGTCAATGCAACTTTTATAATTAGACAGAACTTTTAAAAAATGAGGGAAATTAAAGGTCCTGTACTTACGCGCTGCCAATACCAGAGTAAACCCATTTCGTTTTCCCGATGCCCTGGTACTCTGACGCCACATAGTACAAGCAGGCGTTGAGGTGGAGCATAAAGAGGAGATAGCCGATGGTCCTGATCACTCTAACAGAAAAGTAAAGACAAAAGTTAGCTTGTCTTTCTAGGTCTGTCTCTGTCTGATTATGTGTCTTGATGTAGTAAAAGGTGAGTTCATGTCTTTGCCTTAACCTGATCAAACGCAGGTCAGTTCATGTCATGTGACTTACCTCCAGATGTAAGCCTTGGCCATGAGGCTCTCTAGACGATCGCTGAACTCGAAAAATGTATCTGCCTTGAGAAAAAGCATGAAAATGTCACTCAGGTAAACTAACTTTGGTACGTTTTAAACATCGCTTGGTCGACATGACAACACATGAGTAAATTCACCTTCAGCAGACGATTGGCTCTGAAAATGGATTTGAATCCGAACTGGAAGTACAGCAGGTCAAACGGCATGAGGGACAACATGTCCATCTGATGAGGAGAGACAGATGTGTGAGGTCAGTGGGATGAGTTCGTCTTAATGTTCCAGGTTCAAAGAATTCAATTTACAGTACCATGAATCTGTCTGTTTCTCTGTAGTTCTTCTTTGTCATCACTCTGTCTTTCTAAAAGGAAGGAAAAAACACCTTGTTAAGTCATAAAACCATGTCAGTCTCAGTAACGAGCCAGTAATTAACCAGGACTAACACAGGGGTGAGGAATGTCTAGACTGTAGGGCAATGCATGAACATTAAAAAGCAAAATTTCTCTACACAGCATATTTTTTCTGATAAAACAAAGCAAGTCTTTCCCAGTGGTCCCTGAATGCAACACACGAGGCAGTTAAATTGATGTCATGTCAATGCATAATGGCAACTGTCAAGAAAAGAAGAGTAGATGCAGAGTGTCGCACACTCTGCAGTGGAGTGTGGGAGTCCAACAAGCAGCGTTCACAAGACCACATTGTGACAGAGACAGTGTTATGCAGGCACGTTTGTGAAATGAAAATGGCTTGATAGGAAAAAGGTTCCCCATGCCTGATATAACACTTACTATGATGTCTCCTCCTTTGACGAACTGTTTGCGGGGCTGGAAGATGATGGAGTCTGTGAGGTAGATGAGGTCAGCCAGCAGATCTAGGGCGAACCAGTAAGGGATGGCGCTCTCAGTGTGGTACGGGAAACATAGGCGGGCGGTGATGAACCAGGTATTGTAGTTGAAGGCCAGAGTCACCAAGCTCAGCCAGGCAATGTAGAGACGGTCTGTGAAAGGGTCGATGGTCTTCCCAATCACGTAATCCATCTGGTCTTCAATTGGCTTCAGGGCCATGTCCACCGAAATCCAGGCGGCTTCTGTTAGCTTGGTCTTTATGTCCTTCTTCTCCTCCTCCTCCTTTTTCTTCTGCTCACTCTCTGCTTTCTTTTTCTCCTCGTCCTCTTTCTTCTTCTGCTCGGCCTCCTTCTTCTTCTTCTCAGCCTCCTCCTTCTTCTTCTTCTCAGCCTCCTCCTTCTGTATCCGCTCCTCCTCTGCTTGCCTTTTCCTCTCCTCTATGACTTTTGCGTAGTGGTCTTTGCGTAGCAGAGGGGCTGAAAGGACATCATTTCCCCATAAAGCATCCATAATAACCAGTCACAAATATTACAGTGAAGCTCTGATGTGCACACAGATGAATAATTCTGTCTGTAGATACTCACTGACTGGAGGACTGCTCTCTGGGGATGAAGCGTACTTATCGGCCACTTTATCCTTGTAGAGCTGCAGTCTCTCTCTCATCAGTTTGACGATGGCTCTGAGTTGCTCATCTGAGTACTTGTTGATGACGATAGGTGGTGGCGGAGGAGGGGCTGCCTCTTGTCTGAAGATGGAAATTAACCACACAGTCATTTGCAAACATCAAGAAAGCTTCCTACAACTTTAAGGAGGGTAAACTGGCAATTTTTTGGGGGGTGTGCTGAGGATGGAGAAGAAATAGCTGGAGCAAGACTAGTCTGAGGTGATGTGCCAAAGTACAACACTTGTTACTTAGTGCCTACAATCAAAGTTTGTATGTGTAGTGTGTTGAATCCACAGCTCCTGCCACATCTGAAATGCTAGAAAAATACTTTAAAACCTACAATTAAGTATAAATGAAATGCTAGAGGAGTAAGAGAGCTGTGCATTTTCATTCCAAGCAAATAACCACATAACTGTGGCTGGTTTGATTAATGTTCACTTAAAACAGAAGGCCTATTTCATAAGTCTACAGCCTCCAGCAACTGCTTTTCACACATGACCTGGTGTACTAATTATGATTCGTAATGTCAAATAGAGGCGCTTCAACTGTGAAATGACATTTTTCAGTGGGAAGGCTGAGCTGGCGGAGACATGCAACTTCAGCATCAGCAGCACGGCCAGAGGAAGGACACATCTGACGCCATATGTCGCCTCCTTGTGGACAAAGTTTAGCATGACAGGAGGACTCATTTGTGCCCTGTCATCACAAACAAATCACCACTCCACTATAACTGCCACTTAAAAATCTATATTGCATGTGTTTATGTAAGCATTTTCATCAGATCAATGGCAGTAAAATGTTCTTATAAGAGTTTACGGCCAGCCAAGGAGGAAGGCGCAGGAACTTTTAAAGGGGTTTTCACTAACTCAGTGTAGGATGTGGTCCTCACAGTTATGCTAAGGGTGCACTGTACTGATGTGTCCTCCACAGTGAAGCGTTCCACATTAGTTTGGGGTAAGAAGAAGGCCAGCTGTTCCTGCTCAGTGGGATATTTAGCTCCTTTGGCCAAAACTGCAGCTGAGGCTACCCTCTGGTGGCGACGAGTCAGACAAATGACAAATGATAATGACAGCCCCCATGTAGTGAATCTACCCTGACAACAGTAACAGTAACGGTAACAGAAACAGCTCTCTGTATAATGCAATAGAATTCAACTGCAACACAAACTGATGCCTCCAAAATGATCATAAGTCAGCTCCTCTTGAAAACTCTTTCAAAACAAAAAACTGAACCTTATAACCATGAAGGGAGGACTTATAACAGGACTGTTGCATTAGATCAGTTTTTCTCAACTCCAGTCCTCGGGCCCCTCTGCCCTGCATGTTTTAGATGTTTTCCGCTCCAACACACCTGATTCAAATGATCAGCTCGTCATCAAGCTCTGCTGTGGCCTGATAAAGAGCCACTCATTTGAATCAGGTGTGTTGGAGCGGGAAACATCTAAAACATGCAGGGCAGGGGGGCCCGAGGACCAGAATAGAGAAACACTGCATTAGACTGTATTAGTTAGTAAAGAGACAGAAGGACTTGAAAATTGAGAAAACAATAAATCTGTTGTAATTTGTGCTTTAAGCGGAACTTGAGACATTTGTGTCCATCAGAAATGTAAATGCACAGATGTGTTTCTCAGAACTCCTGTTTTACAATCCGAGAACACGCAATCTTTTCCAAAGGACCATCTCATTCACCGTCTATCTGGCCCTCTGGTGGACACCCAGTGTTACAACATGTGCAAGCAAATGACGCCTTCATGGCTGCTGCGTGCTGCTTGCACTAACATCTTAATCATCCATTTATGCAGCTGGAAAACATCTCCAGTCCCTGGGAATATGCACAAAAGCAAAAACACCAACTGACTGCATTAATACCTGCTTCTGAAGCCTTGAGTCAAATTCTCAGCATTAGAGATTAATTGTTTTAAATCACTTTAATTTGTCAGTATAATCAGACAGTGCATTATGTTCTGAGCTACATGACATCTTTTTTACATGCCAGTGATCAGCTCACACTGGTCTGGCCGTGCTGCAGAGTTCAGTATGTTAGCATCAACCCTGAGCTCTTGACACCCTGACGCTATTTATTCCACATGTCACTCAAGCTGACGACTGACTCCTCTAGCTGTGCTCCACATAGAGCCCCTCGTATAGCTCTCACCACCACTCCTATATTAACCACTGACGAAGCATTTACAACGTGTCTCCTCGTGTGTTTACAACTGCAGGGATCTGCAGAATCTGTCTTCACCTGTCGCCTTCACAGTTTTGATGGCCGGGCCAGAAGCAGCCTTGGTGAGCTTCTTTGAGCCAAAAAGCTGAAAAGCTTTTAATCCACTTTCAGGTCCTCCCCTTGTTAATATGCATGTTGCACCAGGGGATAAAGATCTCACATGCTGTGTTCATCTCTGAGGGCTTTCTCAGTGTCTCTCTGCCTCCTTGCCAGGGAATCTAATTAATTAGTGTCCATTGGGTGGTTAATTTGATACTGGTTTGTGCTATGACTGTCTTGGCAGGCGTGTGTTTTGGTCAGCTAAAGTGGTGTTTGGAGGCAGGACAGATACTCTAGGGATAAATACACCGTATCTACTCTCTTAAGTCATACTCTCAGTGGATCGCCTCTGTAATTAAGAACAACTCTGATAGAAAAACACTTGGTGATGATGAAGATGTATTGTTGCCATGTTGCTAAAACTCCCAAGGATGCAGGTCTTACCCCTCAGGTCCAGCTTGATCAGGGTTAGCTGGAGCTGCTGTCGGAGCCGGTGCCGGCACAGGGGCTGGAGCTGGAGCTGAGTCTGGGAAAAGGGGAACAGTCCTAATTACATTTTACTGCTCATTTTGAAAGCCTTAAAGCATTTTATCATTTTTCTCTTTCAAGTCTTTCATTTACTTTTTTTTCATTTTTGGTTTAGTTTTTATGATTCATGTAAAATCACTTTTTAACTGTTCTCTTTGAAAAGCGCTTTAAAATAGTCACTACTGTTATCATTATTGTCAAAAGATGGTTAATTGGAGCATCTGGCAGTTTCTTGAGAGTTTAGTTTCTCAGAATTTGAAACCAGTATCCACCAAGTGATATTATATGTGCCACATGACCATCTGCGCTGCACGGTTTAAATACTGAGACAGAGACATGGAGAAAGACAGAAAGTATGCATAGACTGAACATTATTAAGTTATGAGATTCATGATGTAATAATAAGCCCACATTTGTTTGTGGTGAAAACATACAGCAGGTGTTACAGTTCAGGTTAAGGTGCATCTTTGTGAGAGGCATTAAGTGAGAGTATAGTCAGCTGCACTGGGTGACAGAACTCAGCTAGATAAGATGCTGCAGGACAGGTGTCGGTTTATCTCACAGACCTCAGAAAGCAGGGGCAGTGACATTTAGACAGACAGTAAGTCAATTTGTGGCATTTGTGTGCCTCTTTGTTGCATTAATGCCCCGATTTTCTTCTTGATCAATATCTCTGCCTTACAAGTGCACACAAAGGTGATTACATTTGAAGTTACAGCATGTTCCTGAGCTCCCTGTAAGACCCTGTAAGTCTGCCCAGTGTCTGCCTGAAATACAGTTTTAGCCACAGGCTTTGGTGCCGGGGAGGTAAAAGACAGTCATCACAAAGATCTGACGCAAAGCAAAACAAACAGGGACGTCCAGTAGTTTGGTTTCTAAATGTGCCATTTCAACCTCCCAAATGAATGATGACTTACCCTGTGGTTTGTCCACTTTCTTGGCCTCATTCTCCTTATCGGCTGGCTTCTCCTCCTGCACCACAAATCAGCATTTTGCACAAAGTCAAGACTCTCGGCTTCATTAGTCAAAACACGGTCATTAGAGAGACATTTTAATTTAGCGAGCATTTTTTAAAGAATAGCGAATCGCACATTTGACAAATGACTCCCCTGGCTGATAGACTCTTCTAAAAACAGACTGCGTCTGAGATGAATAGAATTCAAAAGTGCCCGTTGGGTAATGAGCGATTTCAATGAGGTCCGTGTAATGAAACAATTTCATTTGATTCTTTGCTGGCAAAAGAACTGAGCAAACTGAATAGATGGAGGAGCAGATAAGAAGCCACTACCGTGATCTTAGGAGTAACAAATGTAACCGAACTTGCAGGATTACAGGCAGGATGCAATGGTTGTTTTATTTGTGTGGTCATGCTTGATTTCGGTCTTGGCTGCTGCTGATGTTGCTGGCACTGAACAATATGAAAGCTTGTAAGAGCATCACAGAAGAATCCAGAGACACAGTATCCTATAGTTATATACAACACACATTTTGTGCATCCAAACAAGTCTTACCTTGGCCGGAGCCGGAGCTGGAGCTGGAGCTGGAGCTGGAGCTGGAGCTGGAGCTGGAGCTGGAGCTGGAGCAGGAGCTGGAGCAGGAGCTGGAGCAGGAGCTGGAGCAGGAGCTGGAGCTGGAGCTGGGTCAGCGGCTACTCTGGTGGTTCCTGAAGCTGCTGGTGCCTGTGGGCCCCTCATCAGGCCCTTAAACTTGCCAAACATGTCTATAAACCTAAAGGTGCATCTGCTTTGCTGTTTGCAAGTGACTATGTAGAGCACGTACTGATTCCTAAGGAGCTGAACGATCCCCCTGGTATTACTGCTTTTAGCACCACTAATACTCTTGCACGGAGAATAGCCTCTACCATCACCAGTGACATGTAAGCCCATCACCATCTCATATAAGATCTCAATAGGCTTACAGTGTACCGCTAAAGCAGAGCTGAGACGGTGGAGGACTGCCTATGCAGGATATATGTGTGAGGAGTACATACAGACTGCACTGCAGTGATAGTCAATGAAATACTACTAATCATGTTGTTATAGCTGATTCAACCCACTGCACTGCATACTGTAAGTATGTCCATGCACAAGACACTTTTATGTTACAAATTATACAAACAAAATGATCCCTGTGCCTTTAGGGAGACTTATATGCTATTCAGAGGAAAAATAAAGAGTAAAGTCTGAGATCAAAGTGAATGAGTGTAAAGATTTTAAACAGAGGTTGAAGAAGAACTTAGATGTTTTAATTTGAGCAAAAGTTAGCAATACCACATTGTAGAAATATGCAGTTAAAAGTCATGCATTTCAAATTTTACTTCAACAAAAAACAAACAAAAAAGAAAACAAAACATCAAAATGTAAAAAGTATAAAAGTACTCATTCTGCAGAATGGCCCCATTCAGAATTATATCATTAAAACACAATTATTGATGCATTAATGTGTATTTCAATTGTATTTTAATTACTTTATACACTGCTACCTTTTGAATCCGCCCATCTTATCTTGACCTACAGTATGATAGTTCATCATATTTTATTTGTTGATTATACCTTTCTGTTATTAGATAGTAGAGTAAAAAGTACAATATTTGCCTCTCAGATGCAGGCGAGCAGAAGTATAAAGTAGTGCAAAATGGAAATACTATGTATAGCACAAATACCTCAAACTTAAGTACCATACTTAAGGAAATGAACTTAGTTACGTTATATCACTGAGTATAGCAAAAAAGCCTTATGTCTGCTTATGCCGAGCATTGTGTGTTTATGTGTGTTTGTGTCTATCACAGCAGTGTTGGCCAGATTAAAACTGAAACAAGTGGCAACTTCCACACACTCAGTGTGATGAGACACGTTTTCCATCAAGCAGAGGTGCTCTAACATTAAGCCTTTAAACCTTAAAGTCTTGTTAATGGCACAATAAGAATCAAAAGTGCCACCACAACACATTTGGAGTACATTTGGTGAGTTTTCTCTTCCTTTTTTGCAGCTGGAGTTTTCTTGGAACCGGCGTCTATTGGCCATTAGAGGGACTTCAGGCTTGGCTTCATTATCCAGCTGTGATTACTGCTGGATGATCAGCTTTACTGTCTTTTGAGCTCTGCTCTCCAGCATCAGGCTGAAAGAAATGCTTTGCTACAATCAACATGAAGGTACAGTAAAGTGCTACTGATGTACTTACTTGGAGAATACAAATAATCCCCACTGTGTGAAACCACCTGGACGATGTCGAGCCACCCATGTGCTTGTATTAGCACGACGTAGGCTTCAAACCAAATGTGGAAACTCTCACCAAACTGAGTATGTATGTAGTGAAAAACTCCACATGGCGGCTTTAAGTCTTTCCAGGTCTATGTTGAGCAAAGTCTGTAAAGTTTTCATATATTTTTTCCTTGTAGCAGCTTGTCAGTACAAAGTAGTCAGTAACTCACCATCCAGTATCCATCCTGAATACATTTAGCTGACTTTATAATCAGCATGATACACATGGGGGGAAACTATAAAAACAGCTATTTCTGCTCATAAATCTCTCTCCTTTGTCATTTTCATTATCTTTGCATATTCCCTGTTTTATTTAGCTCTTATCTCAGTGAGACACTCGCCTGTCGTTAAGAGTAAAATTACACCAGTATTGTCCACCCACTCGGCCCATTTCGGGCTTTCCCATTCCTCTTGTCACGGTGGGGAACGACCAACGAAATGCCACAGAGGCGCAGACGGGGCTTGACTCAGCCGTGGGCTTCGTTCTCAAGGACCATTGACTTGTCTGGGCCAGAAGAGAGGAGAGGAAGAGTGCATAAGGAAGCAGGCGATGCAGTTTTTCAAGACTCTCCATTTCTCTGCTGTCCAGTGATGCAGCGAGGTAGGTCATTAGATCCTCTCCATCTCTTCCATTAATGTAATTAAGCCTGGGGGGATGGGCCTATAGCCCCTGATGCTGCTGTGGAAGAGCTCGATACATATTAAAAAGAGCAAAGAGCTTGTCTCATTTGTTGTTTTACTCACTGCGTGTGCACTCAGACAGCAGTAAAAAACATCCTTCAGTGAGGATTATTGCAAAGTTTTCAGTCCATCTTCCAGAGATGACTCATGAAAACAGAAAATAATGATTAAAAGGAGATAAATGACTGCAATCGCAATATAAGACTAGACTGAACCCTGATCTCCACCACACTCCGCTGACCCCCGCATGCTGGCAACATATCAGTTTCACCTGTCAGTCAGCAGCAGACTGACAATAGACCTTGACAGCGGAACAGCTAGAGGTAAATTTATAGCATAAAGTGGAGGAGGCTGAATTCTCCGGTGGCCAGTGACATATGACTCACTGCTCTAATTGGTGTAATACAGTGCTGCTCTAAACCAGGGGTCTGGAAGTTATAAGAAGGTCTAACCAAGGGAGGCCAATTCATCCAGTAATCATAGTGGCAAATGCCACTATGATTACCACTTTAACAATGCCATAAAAATCAAGCACTGTTCAGTCGCTATGTGAGGGGTCTTCCTTCAGTAAAGAGAGGTGGGAGGGAAAATGGCAGTGATTTGGTCCAGGAAAAAGGCTGTCTGAAGGACTGTTTCAGTTTACCAAAAAGGAACACACAATTGGAAATCAATGGTCTAAAGTACACGGTCCTACAGAGAAAAGGTCCAGAATATTAAGGAAAGGAAGTTTTGAGTTGGGAGCTTGAATGTATTGTTTTTTTCTTACTCTAGCTGACTGAAACATTTAGTTTTGCTTTGTCTGAAGGATTAAATTGGTTGTGATTGAGCAGACGTGGCCTCACATAGTCACAGAAATTCTTAGTTATTGGTTCATAGTTTCTTTAAAGAACAGTTGGAGGCTGGAAAACCAAAACAATGAGCTGAAAAATACTAAAATGCTTTGTATTTAGCAAAGGGAAAATAACGTCGGGTGACATTTCTCTGTGGTTTGTCACTGACAATGACCTCTTTTCATATTATGCATAGTAATTTGATCGATTGTTATTATAAAAACTGGATTAGAGCAGTTTTAAAGTACTGAAAATGAAAATCACTCCAGATTTCAGGCAACTTAAAGGTCTTGAAATCAACAGTAATAAATCTGTATGATAACTCCAGTATAGTGGCCTCATTTCAAGCCACCAGTGAAGGACAAAAGAGAAAAAATGACAAGGACTTTTCTTACCCAGAGATGAGCAGGCTCGCCAACTGTGTAATCCAAGTCCACAGTAAATTGTGAACCTTCACTGCTCATTAATTAGTTTGGCCTTCTGGGTGTTAAATACACTTGGAATCGGGATGTAGCTGAGCTGAAAGTTGTTAAATATCAGCAATACATTATATTCACCTTTTTCACTGGTACTGGACAAGTATTAAATCGTAAACCTCCAAGCAGGTCCACAAGGATTAAAGTATTAATCCTTGAAATCCCTGTGGGGGGTGTTTGGGGAGCTGTTTTGGCAATGTTGTTGCTAAGCATTCTGGTATTTTGTGGTATTTTTGCTGTTTGTGTGCATTTCTGTCGAGAAAGTTTGACACGCAAAGGACAAGCCTGGAGTGCTTGTAACAAGCTTAACAATGTCTGGCAAAAAAGTACCTCAAAGTTAGCAAAGCTGGAGTTTGTGTAGAGAGTGTTGTTGTATATGAGGTCAAAACCTGGACCATGAAGAAAGGGCTTCCAGACTTCCTTCGTGGCACATACACCAGGCGTCTCCTGAGGGCTCAGGACATCTCATGGTGTGAGCACAAGACAAATAAACAGATCTATGGAGGTATTCCACCTGTTTCTGCCATTGTTGCTCAATACAGAGGAAGCTTTAGTGGCTGAACACCAGATCTTATTGGATGGTCCATGCCTTACTACTCAACACTGTCGCCTCACAGCCAGAGGGTCCCGGTCCGATTCCCGCTGTGGGCGCTGGGGGCGTGTCCTTCGGTGCCTGCTGCTCGAGGAAAGGGGCCTTTCTGTGTGGAGTTTGCATGTTCTCCCTGTGTTCACCTGGGGTATCCTCCATAAAAATACCCCCACTAAAAACATGCAAGAAGATCAACACCTGACCAATGGTGACTGAAAGGAACTGGGTCCCTGGGCGCCGCTGTTGGCTGGCAGGCCGCCGCTCCTGGCCTCCTGGACGACATTCCAAGGTGGTCAAATGCGGAGAAATTGTTTCACAAAGCATGGCGTGTGCATGTAGTGTGTGCATGTTTGTGTCGTGATAATAAAAGTACGTCTCTTCTTCTTCTTCTTCTTCTTCTTCTTCTTCTTCTTCTTCTTCTTCTTCTTCTTCCATGCTGATGTTATTGGCTGAGACACAAATCATGAAACCTACCAATGTTCATGAAGAACAAAGACTCCTGGCGCGGCATGGTACTGTAGGAAGTGCACATGCATTTCTTCTTCTATGGTTGTGGGCTTTTGGAGAAATCCTCAGCTTCCTTTACTGTATGATCTACTCACGTGCAAAGTGTTTGATCACACAAATCGAAATGATGCATTTAGCGTAGCTTCAGAGTAGCAGTAAATCTATCTTCAAAGGGAATACAACATAAAGGGCTGACTGGCGGTGTCATATGAGGTCTCAATCCTAAAGGCTGCACTTCTCTCTGCGACCAAATGAGGGCAGAGCATGCTTTCATATCTCTCCCCTCCTCTCCCCTCCAGCACATACTGAAAGTATATTCATTAGAATTAGCCAGATGCTGCTGGAAATTACTCCGAGCTCCAAGAAAGTGAAAAAAGAGGAGACACCAGTGTGACTTATGAACATTTTGAAGACAGCAACATCTGGTGCCACTACAGAACTTGTCCCAAGAAAATAAGAAGAGTCACTAATTCATTGTGAGATCCAAAGGAATTAATACTTAACATCTGATTCGGAGGCATTTTGGGGGCAATGACTGTCTGTCGATACTCTGGATGTCAAAAGCGTAGTTTTGGAAAAGAATTTTGAAGTGACTGATGATGTAAGTGCATGAGCTCAACAGAGGAGACACATTTCAGGACATTTTCCATGTTAATCCTTCCTTAGCATTAAACACATTTGCTTTTAATCTTTTTTTTTATCTCTAATCAGATGTTTTTTTTAATGCTGACTACTAATTAGCAAATGCGTTTCTTTGTATTCTCGGACAGCTTCCCTCTCTTGTCATGAAAACACCAGATTCACATCATATTTTTGTCTCATGTCAAAAATGTAATTGAATTTTCCTGGATAGTCGAATGGAAACCAAAACTATAAATCATGAAGAACTGGCCCCCTATCTTGAGGTGTGTTTCAGCTGCTAACTAACAGCTGAAGGTGGGTCAGATGAGGTAAGAACAGAGGCCATAATGGTGTTTTTATTGGAGAACTTCACAGTTGAGATACATCTGATTCCCGGACATTCCCATTGTTTCACTCTTTCCATTTCATCTCTTCTCAAGGTCACAGAGTGATGGTTTATTGGCTTTTCCTTGTGAAGATGTGTGTGTGTGTTTGTGTTTTGAGTCAATGTACTTCTTAGTGAGCATGACAAGCGCCGCTGTGGGTTTTCAATGTGTATTTTTGTGTGGCAGGTGTGCAGCAGAGAGCCACAGAGCACTGAGGTGTGTCATTGAGAGGGCCTGTGGGGCTTAATGCCTGGCCGGTCAGTGTGCACATTAATCTGAATGAAGGCACAAAGTGACAGGCCTGTGATTTAGACTGCCCATTAAAGCTTACAGTCACATGTTTCCCACAGTCACAACAGTGGGGCTTTGGGCCACGAAGGATTGGCCAGCAGCTCAGGTGCTTTGGGCCGCCCACTGAGCGCAATGGGCTGAATGGACAGGTGGCTGATAAGCTGATATGCTAACATTTAGCATTCACATCAGCCCTCGAGATCTGCTTCGTGATGCTAAGCATCTCTTGTGGCTGTAGTTATTCATATCTACAGCATGTCTGCAGTATTCTTTCCACTTTGTCTATTTATATTGCTCATATGTGCATTGTGGCCTGATTCAGATCACAATGCAGACTTGCTGATAAGAGTTGATGAAGGCAGATTTTGATGTTTAGATTGGACTGGACCACTCTCAAGTTGGAAAAGGAAGCAAGGAAGGAAGGAAGGTAGGATAGCAGGGAAATGGAGGAAAAGGAAGAGAAGGAAAGGAACAGGAAGATAAGAAAGAAAGAAAGAAAGAAAGAAAGAAAGAAAGAAAGAAAGAAAGAAAGAAAGAAAGAAAGAAAGAAAGAGGCAGGGAGCAAGTGAAGGAAGGAAGCGTGGCAGGAAGGGAGGGAGGAACAAGGGAGGGAAGTCAAGAAGAGGAACAGTAAAGGAAACAGAATGGATTAAGGAAGGAAAGAGGGAATGGAGTGAGGTGAGGAAGGGAGGGAGGGAGTAGGGAAGGAAGAAAGCAAGGAAAGGAGGAAGGAGAGGGATGGAGAGAGGGATGCAGTGAAGAAAGGAAGGGAGAGAGAGAAGAATCAAATGAATAGTAGGGAAGGGAGGTGAAGGAGAAAGGAGAAAAGGAAAGGAAAAGGAAGGGAAGGGAAGAAAAACAGGCAGGGGTCAAGTGAAGGAAAGAAAGAGGTCAGGCAGGGAGGGAGGTAGGAAGGATGACAACAAGAAAAGGGGAGGAACAGGAAAGGAAATAGAATGGATTAAGGAAGGAAGTGAGGGAATGAAGTGAGGAAGGAAGCAAGGAAAGATGGAAAGAAATGGACAAAGAGAGGGACGTAGTGGAGAAAGGGATTGGAGTGCAGGAAGGAATGAAGGAAAAGAGGGAGTGAAAGAAGGAAAGAGGAAAGGAAGTAAAAAGAACAAAGACAGATCCACACATCGCAGAGCTGAATAGAAGAAAGATGGCCAGTCAAATAGATCAGTGCTGTCTGAGAATGACAAGTGGACGCTCTCCCTTTGACATGGTGATCATTTCTCATGAATGTTAACAGCCCAATTTCTTTTCTCTCTTTTTTATGTCAGTGTCTGACACACCCCTTGGCACCAATCAAATCTTACACGACAAGGCTGTCAGCCGGCGTTAAGCCACAGGTCTCCTCATCATAACACTTTCACTCTGACAAAGGTCAACTGTTGCAGAAAAATATTACTCCCTGGGTCAACACTTCCCAAATTAGTTACACTGACTGAGGCAGATATGATGAGATGAAACTTTAATGATCCCTGTGGGGGAGTGGACATTACAGCAGGAGACAGTGGAGCATAAAGAAAGCAAAGAGAGAATAGTTAGATTCTATATCTACATTATACTTAGAATATGAAATAAATATTGGTATACAGCAGAGAGGCTTTGCAGAAGTCTGCACCACGACCAAAACTACAGTAAGTAGAATGAAAAGCAAGACTTCAACAGATCACAACATTTTGGAAAGTCAGCAGCTGGGCTGGTAACACACTGACATGTTTGTGAGCCTACTTTTGTATTAAATGAATTAACAACACACTGAATGTACAGCCCTGACCGCCATGGTGTAATGAACTGTGCTGCTTCACTTACCGAGGCGTCTTTGAACAATGATGCAAATGCTTAGTTTAAAACGGTGAATAAACTACATCGTAACTACAAATCTTTGAAGCGAACTGACCGAAAACGTTCAAATCTAGACTGTGTGAGCTGTGTCGCACCATCCAGTTCACCAAAGGAGAAGCAGTACAATTCAACTTTCCTCCTCAAATCTATTTTGACACCAGCAAAAACTAGCCACAACCAACGGTAGCCAATGCATAAAACAGACCTTTTTCTCAGCAGACGTTTTGGCACGTCATCGCAGGCAAAGCACATTAAAGATGACTGTGTTTCATTTAGCTCTGCTGCTTCCAGCTTCCTGGTATTGCATGTCCTGGCCCACTGGCATGATTTACTTGGACACTTGATGGAACCGTGCTCTTTTCTGCTGTGTAAATGGTCTATAGTGAGCTCTCACAGTGCTGGCTGCTGGACTGTAGGGCTATTTTGGTGTAGTGGCCACAGTTGGCATTGCAGGTCCACTGACCCAATAAGACTTTTCCCTCATGCACACAATCATCATAAAAGAAATGACCCATGAACGCATTTTTCTGAGCTTCATAATTACTCTGATTTGATCTATAAGGTCCAATAAATATTCACCCAGCAGGCGTCTTTGAGCTCAGAGGGGCAATGCATATGCTCGGTGGGCAGAAAAACATGGACGCCTGAGGACACCTGAAGGACTTTACAGGCAGACACGCTGTGAGCAACTTTAACAACATCTTTCAACGAAGCATCCACTTCTCTTCTTTACTTGGACATTCATGGCAAATAGTCGCTACAGCACGAAGCTTGCAGCAAAATCCCATTTCATCAGGACACGTGACTGAATTTCAGTGTGCCTGTTTGCACACCGATCATTTATTGCTTCACCTCGTTCGTTGTTGTTTTGTTTTTATGATCTTTTTTAATGCACTTTTATTTAGATTTTCAGAACAAATGCAGACGACATACAAAACATCCTATGTGTGATAAATCAGCAAAGATGTAACATATGCAACAACTGGAAAAGTCTGTCTCAGACTAAGAGCGCGGTTTACACCCATCTCACTCTCAGTAACTTTCCACACAACTGCTCTGCCAGCGTTTCGTCTGCCATCTGACCACATAAACACAAACACACGTGAGGCCGAGAGGAGGAAGGTGAAGGTTAATGAAAGGTGTGTCTCTCATCTTGTCTTGTGCCACCCTCCACAGATGGAGACACTGATAATATCCTCCCGTTTCCTCTCCTCTCCGAGCCCTGGCTGCATTCTGGCCCCCGGCTGCCTCCCCTGTCGAGCTCCACTTCCTCTGGATAAGAGCTGCACCACCAGCTATCTTCATATCTAGGCTACGGATGCCAACTGCAATCTGTCTGGTCTGTGTGTGCGTGTGTGTATTATATTTGTGAGGAATATGGGACAGGCTTTATTGCAAGACAGTGTGTTCATGTTGTACAGAAACTAGTACAGCCTTTTATGAAATGATCTCCTCCAGATAAAGCGGCCATGTACTAACAAAGGGAAGTTGACCTCAGCTTAAGGGTACATATTCTGCTTCCAATTGGTGTTTTCAAAGTGATAAAATGCTGTTTTGCTTATGATAGTGTCGTCCTGGTGCAGTAGCTGAGCCTCGTGGACAGCAGGTGTACGTGCATTTGAACAAACACTCCAGTGGTACTATTATTTCCTCTGACTTTAATGATAGAAAATATCTAATGCTAGACATGCTAAAAAAAAATTTGAAAAATAAAAATTGCACCCAATCAATGTACTGTAAATATCAATCAATGGGTCTCTCAAACTTCTTAGAGTGTGTCGACACCAGCAGCAAAACTGAAAAGGAAACAGAGACAGAAAACACTGACATTGCCCTTTAAAAGTGATCGTCTGTGAGTTCCTTTATATTCATTATATTCATTTTTGGTAATTTGTGTAACGCACATTCTGTAGGTGGTGGTTTATCTTTTGCCTGTTTAGTGTTGGTGACTATAATCTCATAGTAACCAGCGGTCGTTCTTTTTCTGTTTATTCCAAAACAAACAAGAGACATAAACACATCCCACCCTGTGAATTAAAGGCCTTTTGTCACCGAAGGGTAACCAGACATCAAGTGGAAATGTTTTCATGAGGTTAAATCACTCTTACTGTATGTTGTAGAGTGATACAAGCGGAGACATGATGTACTTGTGGAAAGTTAGTAAAAAATAGAACTTCAGAAATGGTAAGTTAAGGTGGAAAATGCACTTTTGAGATGTGCCTCGATGTGAGCTGGCAGTTGTAACACAGTACTCACCATGCATTTTTCATGCATGTTATGATACCATTTCCACATCATGAAATGATTATGACTGTACATTCGTGTGAAATATTGAATTTCTTCAGTAAGGAAGTATGAAAAGCCTTCGTGGTGGAGCTGGCAATTAAGCACACACTGGATACATTTTAAATCCTTTGGGTTAAAGAAAGTGTGTTTTACTGTATCAGGCCCACAATGCCTCCAGGAGCCTCAACAGAGCCTCCTCCTGCTCTCACATTCAGCACCGATTCCACCTGTACTTTCACCCACTGCTGCACACTTCCTCCAACCTGCACCTACGCTTTGGCTTCCACTTAGCCCGCAGCACCGCAGAGGATCATTTCTAAATCTGTCTTGGCTACACTGCCACTCATTTGTTTAGACTGGGAATGCAGAGACTGTGGTGTAACCAAAAGTTTGAGCTGTGCACCTGCAGGGCTGCAGAGAGCTGTGTGTCTTCGAGGAAGACTGCAGTGCATATTCTCCAACAGAGTTAAATGCAACACAACAATATGACTGAATTTAAGACTGACTGAACAAACTTTAAAGAAATATCAAATTGAGTAGAGACTATAGAAAGAATTCCATGGTGGTATCTCCTTTCCTTGTTTTGGACAACATACAATACATGCATACTATACTACACACTCATCAGTACATCCATTTATTTTCTACACTCATTTTCCCCAGTGCACACATGTCCTTGGGCTGGTGCCTATCCCAGCACACACCAGGGAAGCGGCAGATCTACAACCTGAACAGGTCTCCAAGCTATCACAGGACCTCCACCTACAGGCAAATTAGAGGCTCTAATTCACCTGACCTGCATGTCTTTGGGAGGAGACCGGAGCCCCCAGACGAAACCCACAGACATGGGAAAAATGCTAACTCCACAGAGGAGCGCCGCAGCCAGCTGGTGGATTTGAACCCACGAATGGTGCCCACCCTTCATACCACGCTCTAAATCTAACAATATCCTTCAGTCGCATCCACAAATTGAAGCTGAAACAAACAACCTGACCACTGGACTCATCACCTCTATCTTCACTTCACAGTAAGATATAGAGAAGACATCCTGTAATTTAAGTCCCACTGGTCTCACTACCTTTAATATGGGACTTTACACACACAGCAACAGAGATTTTGTTAAGTTAGCAGCTGAGCAGCCTCTCAAAATTCAATGTGCTGGAATTACACGTGTTCATGTGTCTGACTGCTGAAGAAGGTTATTTCTAAGGAACGTTTTGACTCCAAATAAGTGAGTCTGTGGGAATTTGGGTGAATCTGTTTCATGCAGGCAGAGGTATTGCTTGGGTATAATGTGGCTCAAAAGGGTCGCTTGACTTTTACAACAGACCTGCTGAAATGCATTTATGGTGTGTGTGTGTGTGTGTGTGTGTGTGTGTGTGTGTGTGTGTGTGTGTGTGTGTGTGTGTGTGTGTGTGTGTGTGTGTGTGCATTTACTGCTGACCTTATATCACTTCCAAGTGCATTGCGGTTTTTTTCCACCTATGCCTGCTGCCTCACCAGATTTTCACTTTCACAGAGGCGGGGGGCAGAGTCCCAGTAGTAACATGCAGACACACACACACACACACACATTTCCTGTCCCTTGTTCCCATGAGAGCCTGACTGTTTGCCAGACAGGAATTGCAGACATTGACCCCCCCCCCCACCACCACCACCGTCATCCTGCTGGGACGCAGCACCTGCCCCTCCACTCTGACCAGGTCAGACGATGCGTCTCTCTGGGACAGGATGGGATGGGTGTCCAGCCCTGGTGCTCATGGGTAATGGCCAGTCGGACAGGAGCCCTTGATGTGTGAGCTCGGTGGAACTCACGGCTTGTTTTCTGAAGGAAGATGGGACTCCACAAAGATCCTGCACTGTCTGCACTTTCACACTGTTTTACTTTCTGATTTCATCTATTTATGTTTTTTTATGAAACAACCATCCCTCTCTCCCTCTCAGTCTTTTTCCAGCTCCATTTCCTCTTTCCAGCCATTCTAGTGTTGTTCCAGTAGGTGGATACAGAAAGAAAAATGCCTGCTTCCCTTCCATGCTTTTCCTACTGTAGTCACTGTCTTGTCAATGCTCATCGTTTCTGACCAAAACCATTTTCCACCACAAGAAATAACCTGACTTTATGTCCCTAGTGCTGCCCCAGAGAAGATGCCAATCATTGCAGTTTACAAAAATCATGGCCTTACAGCATGAGAATAGTTCAGAAAATGTGTGACAAAATCATCTCAACTCAAAGGTTTTAACTCAAAAACAACTTTTTGCTGAGCTGTCAACCACATCTCACTGTCTTCATGACAGTGATGGTGGTGCTAGACAAAATCAGAGGATCACCACAGTTATTAAAACTCATAAATGTCCAAACCAAATTACATGGCAGTCCATCCAACAGTTGTTGACAGTAAAGCCACAACTGTCAACCTCATGGTGCCTGGTTCATGGCAGTTCATCAAATACTTTCTGAGACATTTCAGTTGCTAGCACGGCTAACAAATCAAGGGAATCGTAGTGAAATGAGAATATTACGTGACCTTGAATGTCAACTTGTTTTTTGTTTTACTCTCACCAGTAAATGAATAAAGCAGAACTGTGATCATATGCATCAGTTGACCTACGATAAGCAGCCGAATCGACAACACTGCCTCAGCAAAGGGACTGTACAGAGGCTACCAGAGAGGACAGAGCAGCGAGCAGCTCCGTGTAATGTCATTCACTCTGTTGTCTGGATGCTGCTGCTACAAAATGTCACAACAATCTGAATGAGTGAAGACCTGCCAGGTGGGTAAGAAAAGAAAAATAATTCAACGAATGGAAGCCTGCCAGACAGTCTGCTGTCCCTGTGTCGTACACCGCAAATACCACCTGGAAGACAAGTATGCTACACAAAGACACACACACAATACACAATTACTGCGGCTATTCATTTCCTGATTTTCTTCCTTCTCTTGCTGATGGCTCTGGTTTTCTTAAAGCCATCTATTACCATTATCCATCTATTCTCCATGACGCCATTATCCAAGATCTTAAATCTTTCTATATTATATATTTAATCTTTATTAGAAAGTAATGGCAGGTGGTCCCACAAGGAGCAAATGGAAGGTTTATGCAACACTGGGGATCCATATTGGAGAGATGCAAGCTCAGGGAAAAACTGCTGCAGCTGAAGCAACAAGGTATTTATTAGCAGCCATCGGGATGAGCGCAATCAATAGGCACCATCATGTTGGAGTGGATATGGAAATGTGATAGCCAGCTTGGTCTGGCTCTGTGTCTGTGTTTGTTCTCTGAACCAGAAGCTGTGATCAATATGGGCAAGTCCAGAGGCATCAGACACAGTGACTCATGGTCTAAAAGCTAAGCTCATTGATGTGCCTGCATAACCTGATTGCCGCACTGTTTAAAGAGTCGAGAGCTTAGGTATGTGATACATTTAAAGAACAATTCTGGCCTGAAACAACTTCTTCTTTTGCTCTATGGGTTGCGACAGCTTCTGTACAAACCAAAGTAATTGCAGAGATCTGTGAACAAAGCAACATCGCAGCAAGTAGGAGTATGCTGGGGTAAGTGTCAGACAATCATACAAGTTGCAAACAAACCGACAGTTCAGTCATATTAAATGACTTCATGTGAATGTTAAAAGCAGAAGTTGGCACACCCTAATGTTTATCATTGCTCAGGAAAACCACATGCATGCATAACTACAAGTGGTTGGTCAGTGCTGAACCATAAAGTCAGCCTGGAAACTGTGATGGCTGTTTGCTGCAGACACAGTCATCATTTTACACCATCATCCTATCCTCCTCCAGATTACTTTGCTGAAACCGGGGGATTGTTTAAAACCAGTTTGTTTATCTGACGGCTGTGTTTGTTGCCCTGTCTGACGTTTCTTAAAGGTGGGTGAGTCAATCTGGAGAAAGACTGTTGATATTTGTGGAATTTGAAATTCAGTGAATATCTCCTCACGGTCCACGAGCTGTCTGTTCTGTGAGTGCGCGCTGAAAAAAAATCCAGTTTCTGGACACAGCTCTGGTTCTGTAAATGGGAAACAAACAAAGTGGCATGGACAGAGCCACAGAACACCATTCCAGCCATTCAGCCACAGGTGGCCTTCATGCCTGTGCACAGGACAAGGGGAAGGGGAGGTGAGGGTAGCAAGAGGGATGGTAAATATGCAATTTCATTGTGAAGGAGAGATGGCAAAATCAACAATCTTTCTCCAGAATGACTCACCTCACCTTACCTTGCCTTTAAGCAAAGTTACTGAATCACCAGATCCACAAGGAAGAATGATGGGCAGGGGGGGTTGAGGGGAGCTACAGCTTGCTTGAATGAAAGACAGTGGAAAAAACCAGGAATCGCCATTAATTGGTAAAACAATGGCACAGAAAACACTACGTCATAGTTCCTCTCTGTAGATAGTCGAAAAACAAACAAAATATCCATGCAGCGTCCAGCAGTAAAAGTGAAGCTGTTGTTGCACAGGATGTACACGACCCCTGAGATAAACCACTGTAGAGACAGCTGTGATGGGTGACCATCACTGTGGGGCAGACAGATTAAACATGATGGATATGTTACATTACTTGAAACGTGACACCTTGATTGAAACATCAGTCATGTGAATGTAGAATCGAACAATCAAATCTTATTTGCAGGTTGCTGTATCTTTCCTGCTTCTATGCTGTGCCTCAAAACTCTGATTGTCCCAGGTTTACAGGACTTGGGCTATGCTGAAATATTGCATAGATGCTATAAACATCAAAAGAAGTGATGCCAGGACTCTGAAAGGACTGATCTCTTGTCTCATAAGCGAATGCCTTTCTCTGCTCAGCCTCAGCCCTGTTAATATGTGCTGCGTGCTAAATGAATCAAACCAAGAGGCTGCAGCATGTTTTTATGATATACAGCTCATCTAGTCTGATAGGTAGATCATGCTCTTGCAAACTGTATGGGACTCAAATCTACAGCTGTCTTTGCTAAGTTAATGTGCAGCAGAAAAACTGTTTTAATGCAGAAGTGTATGCACAGGAGAAGATGTGTGTAGGTGCAGTGCCAGCCCAGGAGATGGAACAGATAGCTGTAAAGTCTGTGCCAGCACTTTGCCTGCCACAGGAATGATGGAGCGAACGACACTGAGAAGCAGAGCGTCATTCTCCAAGATGAGACAGGTGCTTGGAAGCAGCTTTGTAGCACCGAGGCCCGTCCAGCGATAAAACCCTCCTGCAGCCACACAGTACTGGAAATACAATATCCCTCCAGATTACTTTCCCCCCATCATTTTCACCCTTACTTCACTTTATGGCCATCTCTCTCTTTTTTTATTTAAATGTGTCTGACACAGTGCTAGGAGGGGAAAAAGAAGCAGGACATAAATATCACCCGGGCTCTCATCATGCTGTGGAAACGTCAACACTGGAAAGGAGTGGGGAGACAGGAGTCGCTGAAGGAGGAAAGAAGGGAAGTTCCCCTCTCATCTGGTTCTGGCAGAGGAGGAGTGAGTCATCCTGTGGAGTGCCACAATGCTAAATGACTTTTCCTTTCCCATCCTGCTCTGAGGGTCAACCAAGGTAGAACGTCTTTCAGGACTAGTCAGGTGCATGGAAATCCTACACAGCTTACTGTCAGGCTAGAAATACTGCGTTTTATTCCAGTTCTCTAGGCTAGGCAGTCATTTCAGGGCCGAGTAAAAGGCCAAAGGAGGTGGCGGTGGCGTTCATTACGAGTGCATGAACTCCTCACTCTACAATTGCCTATGGAGTGCCTCCAGTCTGGTGGTGAAACACGAGAGAGACTGAGAGTTGTCTGGGGCATAGAAAATTATAGAGTACAGCTCAGCTTAGTCACCTAACGAAAGAGAGAAATGGAGGAAGAAATAGAATTTTCAGGACGAGTGAAATAAGACCCAAAGTTGGAGTAATCTGAATGTAAATGACAGTGTGGTCACAACGATGCTATGGTGGTACGCAGCGTTGTGCCAGTTACTGAAAATTTGCTAAAGTCACTAGTCCTCTCAAAAGTGACTGAATTAGTTTACCAAGTGCTTTTGAACATTGTCTTCAACTCTCTTATTAATGCACTCATAGCTATATTATTTTACCGTTGCTGTCGGACTGTGGAACATGACACCCGTCAAATCTGATCTATTATTGTATCCATGATCACTGTAGTTATATGAGTTATTAATACCTCCAACCACCAGAGGGCAGCAGCAGCTAGTGTTCCTACCTGAAAGCTACACTTTTATTTTCTTGGTTAGACAGAAGGATTTTGTAGAAGTCAATGCACACGATGTCGGATGTACCTGTTGACTGAGCTTTGCTATAGTGGAGAATAGATATATATTTGATGAAGGCAAGTTTCTGCACTTCAATTCACTTCATATTAGAAACTTTTCAATCACTACGATCAAAAACAAGCTCATATTGCCCGAAAAAGGTCGGGTGACATTAGATCATAAACCAGAAAATCTGGGGAATATGCTACAGTACGTTTGTCTGCTGTTAGTCCTGAGCAGAGTTGCTTTTATGTGTATAAAGACACATTACTGGGTACAGGACAATGGAAGATGACTGCTTTCACTCCACACACACAATGGAAACGAGCTCTGTGTCTTCTATATAAAGATCAAGTGTAGGAAGTCAAACACATGAAGTCATAGTGACTGTGAATGCCACTTAATTACATATTCTCAGTGTACTATGTCTCAGGAGATCCAGATGTCAACAAATGTGGTTTGTACACATATGAGCATTTCCTGATCTGACCTCATATCAGCAGGATGACATCATTCCATCCAAAAATAAAAAATTAGTACAACGACAGTGCACTAACCCTAACCCTAACCCAACCCTAACCCTAACCCTGATTAAGGGTCCCAACATCCCTTGGATTCCCACAGCCCCCAAGAGCCTGTGCCCCCTGCAGCGCTCCCCCAAGAGCACTGCGTTTTAACCCAAACCTAACCCTAACCCTCTAACCCTAACCTGAACCGTCTCCACCAGCACTCACCTTAATACACCTTAATATATTGGCAGCTTCTTGGATCTGTGGTCTGTATCGTCAATCAAAAATCAAACCTTTGATTTTTTTTTATTTGAAAAGCAGCTCAGCACACGGTGGCATCGTCTTCTGGCCACCTATTGTTCTTGGCTGGGGAATATCACCAGACCATTTCCATTACTTGATCTGAGTCACATCACAATATGATTTTGAGATTGATATATCACTTTGTTAGAATATTCAAGGGTGGACTGAGGCAACATCCAACTTTCTCTGTCCAAGTTGGACACAGGCGCTTGCAGCAGGCCAACATGTGCAGATCTCCCAAAATGAGAAATGAGAAAACTAAAGCTGCTAATACTAAAATGATTCCAGACTGCAGCTGCATACATGTATAGAGCAAAATGTGCTTTTTATGAGTAGCTCAACTGAATATTCAACATGGAGCGAGAAAAGTCTTGATTATTATTATTATTATTTTGTGTCATATCATTTCATGCTAAGAATATTTGTTCTCAGCAACGTGATATGTTATCTGTCCCTTTTTGGTGTCAGAGGGTCTGGTGATAAAGACTGAACTCTGTGGTTTCTCTGCAAACACATTAGAGAGAACAGATATCTAATAGACACTTTTTTACAGAGGGCTTGCTTTTTTTTTCTTTAGTCATACTGTATGGGGCAAATGTTATTGCCAATAATACAGAAATACACTCTGGCTGTTAGCTAATATAATAGACCCAACAATCTCGTATTGGATTCAGAAAAATCATCCTCTGCTCCCCTGCCCCCCCTGTCTGTCTGATGTCTCTCTGGCGCTCAGGTTGGCCGCTGCAGAGCCTCATTTCAGTTGAAATATTATCACTGTAATCTCAGTGGTGGATTTCTTTTTGTCAAGACTGTATTCTTTCTGGCAGAGGTGGGCCATAACCTCGCATCCTGCTGCCAGCTCTCTCTTCCAGCTTAAAGACAGCTGCTGCTGCTGCTACTGGGGAAAGCCCCATGAGAGAAGAGTTCTTCTAAACACCCATTCTTTGCTCATTTATTTCTTCTTTGTGCTGGTTCTTCTCATCCTCAGGCTTTCTGTTTCCCTCACTTGTTAACAGTTGGATGAGTCAAGGCATTAATCAAAACCAGTGTTCCAGTGGCTGGGTGCTGGGATTTGCACCAGACTGGGTGATGATGGTGGACTCTGAGCCCTCTGGCTCTCAGTGCTCAGGCCTTGCTGGTGCTGCTGGCGTTTGGCTGAGGCTTCTAGAAAAACATGGTTGTTAAGAGTGTGGGAAGGGTTTGAAGTTGCTGGGTAAGTTCTATATTTTTGGTGTTTGTTATGGACTGTTTTTCACTTCACTTCTGTGTTGGCAGCACCATACAAATCACGCCCACAGTAAAAGACTACACCAGACTGAAATAAGATGGGTCCTTTAAGGACAGTGGAGGACATTCAGCCTCCTCTTGAGATTTTTTCCATCCTTTTCTCCTCACAATGCATTATCTAGTGACAGAGGCGTCCTGGGCCCTGCTCTCTTTGCCATGATGGATGGTCCTCTGTGCTCCAAAGTGGCCACAGTGATTGGCTAGTGCTGATAAAGCTCTAAATGATTTTAGTAGGAATGTCATTGCCCCACAATTCCCCAAAGACTCAACCAGGCTACAGCTTCCTCTGCAATTCCCCACTGCTGCTGAAATTGAAACTGAACCAGTCTGCCGTTTTCCTCGGGACTGACCTTTGACCCTTTCGAGCTCTTTCCAAAAGAAAAGTACAACTGAGCCCGTCACAGAAGCAATCAAAGTCTCCAGATCCCACTTAAGTCCATCACCTTTTTTCAGCTCTAACCCTACTTTACCCATTGTCTACTCAGTGTGGCTCTTTGCTCCTTAACTTTCGGCCAGATAGCTCTTATCAATGGTGCCCCATCCCTATGATTTATGTCACTGGCTGATTCTGCTTTAGTGGCAATTTTCTGCTGCCACATCCACTGGAGATAGTGGGAAAAGGAGGTATTTGGTGGCTGGTACGATAGTGTTGGATTGTCCCAAGGAAGGCTGCGTGATAATGGAGATTACTGTTCTTTCTGAGACGAAGGGAAGGGGCTCTGTCTCTTGTCGGGTCACTAGCAGCAAGTATCTTTCTGATACAGACATCCTGGAAGCTACACAGCGAGGACTGGACATTGCTGGACCTGAAACTAATGTGATCCAACACCTCGATGCCCAGAGTGTTAGTTGTGAAAGCCTTTGATGTGATGATGCTGGAGGAGCAGGATGTGTGGAGGTGGAATCAGCATCAGTGTGATTATTAATGATGACAGATTGATGACAGAAGACTGTAATCTTTTCCAACAGTAAAAGGCCACCAACACATAACGATAACTCTACAAAGCCAGATTATCCTCAGTTATGCAGCAAGCTTTTGTATCTAAGTCGTCTGCTGAGATGTGTTCCAACAGTTCTGCTTCTCATGAAAGCACAAGAAGCTCTGCCAACTTTTATGACAACCAGGCAGAGCGCTATTTGTGTTTGCTTTTATCCTTTATTAGTTGTCTATGTATCTAATCAGCTTTGAAGAGAACAAGGCTTCAGTTTGTGCATTGAAAGCCATTGGACAAAAAAAGTCATACTGATGCTGTTATTCACAGTAAAAAACACCACCAGCAATTTCTATAACAGTCATTTTCATCTTTTTCAGTGGGCAACATGAACCATTAGCCACAAGGCAGCACCAGTCAAACCGACAGAGCAGGGCCAAGAAACCAGGTTCCTTGTGTCTCTCTGGCTACCATGGCCTGAGCATGCTGTGCTAACATTAACTAGTGTACCTAAGAAATCTGACAAGATTTTGGCCGCTGAGTCATAACATTATGTGTGAGAAGGAGCAGGCATTTTACATGAGTCAGAAAACTGATATGATGCAGATTAGGGTTAGCTTCTGTCTGTGATATTTATTAGCAGGGGTGCACATATATGGTATGCATGTGAGACAAAAATGGGAATGGCACAATGTCGGTTGTTTCAAAATGTGCCTTTCTTGCTATACTTTGCATGTGTGAGATTGTTGGTTTTCTGTCTGTCGAACAATGTAGAGTTTATCAGACTTTCTTGGACTGCTGACCAAACTGTGCTGGCTATAACAGATGATCTCGAGAAGGTCTTCCATGATGCATGTGTGGATGACAGGACGATAAGTTGATCACCATGTGCACAGACGGGGTTCCTATCATCGTCGGTATGTACATCTGCATTTTGCCAAAACTAGCGCACTGCACACACCCTTGAGAACTGTGTGAAGTCAGCTGATCAGAATCAGACTCATTACTGTGTGACATTTAATCGCTCCGTTGTCAAGATAATGTGGTTTCACTCACAAAAAGGTGGAGCCAAAAATACTGGAGAGCTTGTCATGGGATCATTTTTTAGTTTTTGATTCTCCAATTTGGCCCCAGAAAATGCAAGCAGGAAAATGCTTGGCAGCGTTCTCCGTGTTTGACTTGATCCAAATAGTAAATACAAGCAACCCAGACTGTTACTCCAGCACCAGCAAGGTGATTAAAATGTCTCTTACACTGCCTCTGAGCAGTGCAGTATGTGAGATGGGATTCTCACACTTAACATAATAAAATCCCTCAGACTCGATGCACATTCACCTGCCAAAGATGACCACAGAGACATTTGACCCGAGGCCAGCTGTTGACCTGTGGATGGAGAGAGCTAATCTGTGGCTCACCCAGGGCCTGAGAGGTGCATCTTCATCAGCTGCCATGCAGGACTGTGAAGTGGAGAACAGTGAGGGAGACACTGAGGAGGACAGCAAGGAAGACTGAGTTTATCAAGATCACGGAGGTGAGTATCAAACACCATGGCCTCATACCTGTAACCTTGCTCTAACACTATTATGACTTGTATATTATTAGAAATTATCCGCCCTTTAAAAACTATTTGTTTACACACTAAAATTGGAACTTGAAAGCCCTGTACCTAATCCCCAAAGTCTGCAAAATTACAAGCACAATTTTTTACTTTTCAATTCTAAATCACACTCTTTGCAAAACACTACACACAGTTTGCAGCTTTAGCACAACATTCACACTTCAGTCACGACAATCACACATGGCAAACTTTATTTTACAAATTGGCAATGCCTCTCTCCTCAACACCTTAATTGTTCACTTAGAAATCAGAGGTTAAGACTATAAAAAGGCCACAGATGAGCGCTCTTGTTTTAGAGGGAAATGGAGGTCAACTGACGAGAACAGGGCCACAGTGAGCATGTGCTCAACTATGGATCGGGTATGATGGAGGCTGGGCAAAGAGTTTGGCCCAAGCTGAGCCGCTACATATCTGTCATCTGTACATTCAGAAATTTCAACTGGTAAGTTACTATCTACACTATATTTCTGCTCTTTATGTAGGTATACTGTCATATACTACAGTCCAACATATCTGGAGGCCTGTGTTACTAAGTGATTGTTGGCCAGTGTTACGGTAATATCAGGTCATATTGAAAAAGATCAATTATTTTAGCTTTCCATAACCATAATATCAGATTTTTCAATCTGTTCCATGTTCAAAAATGTTGCATTTTGGAAAAAATGAAAAATAATGTTTCTGTTACACTGCTGTAACTCACCTGGTACATTACATAGGCTGTATTAAGGCTGAAGCCTTATGGCATTGGCCAGGGATCAACTCCAGCCTGAGGCCCTTTGCTGCATGCCATCCCCGCTCTCTCTCTCCAGCCTTTCCTGTCTCTTATGACATCATGAAAGAACCAACAAATCCCCTTCAACAAGTAGTTTCAGCACAGAAAGTTTGCACTCTAAAGTCCTGATCTTACACAGACAGCTGCTGATTTATCTGAGGATAACGGATGCATGCTCTGAGTTGGACTTAAATCATCTGCTCCTGCTGATTTTGTTTCTTAACAAGAAATTAGCCTGATATCTGAAGACAGCTGGCAAGTTAGCGTCAGCAGGTGGGGACAGGCTGAATAAAGTGCAGTGGAAAACAGTAAATTTGTGAGCAGATGAGAAAGAGAAAGAGAGTCAAATCTTTAAAAATGGCTTTTTCTGGAGCAACGGCTGCGACTTCTGTGCGGAGGCGTGTGGATGTGGAGTCAGAGCCAGAAGTGGTGGGGTCATGACGTTAATGGCTTCACAGACACAGACGTCATCTGCAATATCAGGATGAACAGATGGCTACTTTTAACAAAACCCTTTAATAATTATGTCCACAGTTTGGCAATTTCTGCAATATTCCCCATTATATGGTTGATTATGTCTTCATGATCAGATTCTGTGATTCTGTCCTTTGGTTGTGCTCATCCATAGTTTCCAAGTACAGTGCATGTAACCTCGCTCCTTGGGCCTCCATCAATTCATTATTCTTGGTCCTTGTCCATGTGTGTCTTGTCCCATTAGTCCATTTCTCATCAACATGTCCCGGTCCCCCAACATCTGATGAGGACCTTGTTTATCCAGGCGACATCTAAGCCGGCATGACTAAGATTACATTTCTCTTGCTCAAGTCCCAAGGCTTGTGTCCAGCATTTGTGGTCTAACTGTAAAATGGACAGATCTTACAGGAAGAATAGGGGCTGATTGGTTGTCTTGTTTATTGTGAAGACTGCCTGTCAATACACCAAATGCTAGCCCGCCCATTGCAGCCAGTAGGTCCTCGTAGGATGCTGATTGGTCTGAAATGACTGTGGTGTGGCCACTAAAGCAGAAGTTGAAGCCTGACAAAAGAAAGATGAATTCTTGGCTCAGTGATCTAGAGCTCTGTTGGTTTGAGTCTTTCACTTCTTTAAACTTAACCTAAGACTTTAACATTTCTCTGACACTGCAGCCAAATTCTTCTGTGGCCCCTTTTGGTCATTTCTTTTGCTGCGCTTTCAAACACAGATGCAACCCCTCACGTTTTGCTGGTACAGAAGTGGCACCCCAAATGCTTACGAGGTCTAACAATTCCATCCACTGTCTACCTCCATTGCAACTGTCTTCCATGTTTGCATTCATGTGACTTCTGCCAGCACAGAATTGTAACAACCATCAATCTAGTAAATGTGTAAATTATAATAACTCAATTTTAAGAACTACGCAAGAACAAATAAACACAATAAATCCCTTCTGTCTGTGGCTGCACCTCATATCTTTTCCATCACAGTTGCACCAATAATTGTAGCACATCCTTTCTTTTGTTATATTCTGCTTGCATTGTAGCAATGACCTTCAAAGTCTCTTTTATAACCAAAAAAAAAAATAGAAATGATGATTTGGTTTGGAACATGAATGCAAGCCAAGTGGAGAAAGAGAGGAAAGAAGCTTATAAGCAGGAACAGCAGCGGGTGATTGAAACAGAAAGCCGAAACAAACTGTCAAAGAAAGGGAGTGCAAAATGAAGAGAAATGACAACAGGAAGGGGGGTGGACTGTGTCAGCATCTGTTGGTGCAGAAGTTTAGATCATCTCTCTTTCTTGTTGTGTCTCTGTCGCCTTACAACCATGTTTTTCTTGCATGACAAACTCTCTGGAGCACAGCAGCAACAGAAGAGGTGCAGCTCTTCACTCACCATCACACAACTGCAGCACACAGATGACCCCCTCTGGCATAGGCCACTTCCATTCTGTCTGTATCTCTATCACTCTCTCTCACCTATACACGCCTGGCTACACCCCCACGTTGCATCCCACGAATTAATCTGCCATCCGGCCCTTTTCTGACTGCTCAGCTTCTTGCTGTGTGTGCTCGTGCGTACGTGTGTGCGGGCATCAAGGAGCCACAAATCCTTGACACTGCAGAAAATGTTTTTTTGCCCCAAGAATAATTCAACACATCCCTGAACTCACGATGATAAACTTTTCCACCAGTTAATTATAAATTTATGGAAGGATTAGAAGGGGCAATTATTATTATCACTGGAAAATTTATGATTACTGTCACCAAGTGTCGTATGAAAATAGCAGTTGAAGCATGAATTAATTAGAGATGTTTGTTTACTGTGAAAACAGGATGAAGACCAAGCACTCTTCATGGCCTGACCTTGAGGTTTTAACAAATTCATAGTTTTGCTATTTTGGGGTTGTATTTATCCTCTGAGCTGCAGAGTACTCACAGTGAAATATTTTCCAAAACAAATATAGTTGTCGAGAAGGTCACTCGCTTTGTCTTGTCTTATGAAAATCCAAAAATCAAAAGGAATCACTAATAATGTAAATCCACCAGTGAATTAAATAGGGAGAAGAGGCAAAAGCTGCGTTTTTGACGAAGTGATGCGACTTGAAATAAAACAAGGCGGCCATGCTAGCAGCTCTGTGAGGCTGCACTATGGGAATTTAGCTCAAAGCACCGCTGTCTCTCAGGACATTCTCACATAGCAGCTAGCATGGCTGGAGAGCCTTAGCATGCATTCAGCAATGTGCTAAACAACGCAAGGGGCAGGCTATTACATGTGATCCAGGAAGTCAAGTCTGAGAAACAGATCAGAGATTGAAAGTGTTTAAAAGCATTTTCACGGCCTCAATCTTTAGTGTTTGCCTACAGTAAGAGTGAAATATAAGCAACATGTAAAGAAGTCTCCTGATGAGAGTCAGAGGTCTTACCTGACTATTTATCCATACAAGGATGCTTACAGCCGTCTTTGTTTGTGCATACAGCGACTCCATCACCAAATGAAAACCTACTTTCAATGGCAACAATTCTATGATATGGTGAGACTTTTGATGCCACTTTAGAGAGTAGGCACATTTAATTATCTTCAGGTCAAAGGTCAATAAAACTAAAGATTGCAGCAAATAAAAGCCTGGAAGTGAGGAATGTCAGTGAATCAAGGCTGGTGGTAGCAGAGAGTGAAATGCCTTTATACAGTGAAGGGAGTAAGAAAGAAAGAAAGACATCCCTTTATTAGTCACATACTCACAGAGTTACAGAGGGGGAAACTGCACACACCATGCATTTTGTGAAATTAATTACACCGCAGGAGTGATGGGCTGCCAGCCGACAGCGGACCCAGTTCTTGTTTGTCACCATTGGTCAGGTGAACACAGGGAGAACATGCAAACTCCACACAGAAAGGCCCCTTTTTCCTCAAGCAGCAGGTACCGAAGGCATGGTGGAGGACACGCCACCAGTGCCCACAGCGGGATTCGAACTGGGACCTTCTAGCTGTGAGGCGACAGTGTTACCACTTGTTCCACCATGCCACGTGGAGTATGGGGGATATTCATTTTGTGTAGTTAAATGACTGACTTTATTATTTGTCTGGATGTGAAACCTTTTTCTATATTTGCAACTTTCCATTTTACCGTCGACCTTTGCTTCTGGGTTCACACAATGCCTGTTAAGTCATAGTTCCCAACTGTTCGGATCATGTGCAGGGAGGAAAATGAAATCCATGATGTATTCCTCATTTCCATTTTGGTGGTCAGAAAAAGCACATGTGGTCCCTCTGAGACTTCAGAAGAAAGGGAAACCCCTCCATAGTCCCATGAATAAACAGGTTCAAACAGCATAGCTCAGCATAATGCTGCTGGCTTTGGCTCCAGTATTACTGACAAACTGAGCTCATCCTGTTTCTTATGAGGTGCAATAACCATAAAGTAATTACTACGTTATGCTTGCAAATGCAATGTGCCATGAGAGGGAAATCAAATGCAGATACCACAGGCTGCTTATTCCCTGTTGGCCTCAGAGTGACTAGATGTATAAGCATTCATTTAGCATGCAGGCTCTTTGAGCTGGTCTAGCACTGAACCTTTGAAGTAAGCTGGGAGCTATGAGGCAGAGCTCAGCAAAAGTCATGCATGACTCGGTCCGAGAGGACAGAGGTCCTCAGTGTTGGAGAGTCATCATTGACAGGCCATGCTCGGCTTGGCAGGTGGGTAAGCTGCAGGGTGGAAGGAAGAGCTCAGCTCACCATCTGACTTTTAAAATATTGATGGTCAGAAACTGCGCAAGGAGAATCTAATATCAAACAGATGCATAATGGAGGTAAACTCTAAATACCTTCAGGTTTTCCAACTGTTGATAAGACAAAAAACATTTGTTGGAGACATCCCTTTGGAGTCTTCGAGCTTGTGAGAGGTAGATCATTTGGTCTACCTTTCATTCATATTCATGGTTAGCTCTTTAATCGTGACCAAAATTGCTCAGAGGATACACAGCTCCACAATACATCAATGTGTTCTGTGTCGTCAGTTCTTGATCAGATCAAAGTTGATTTGAGTCAGTTGCTTATCCCATCAACCAACTTTCCCCTGAGTTGTGTTTCCCTCAGCGCTGTGTTGAGACGCAGCTTCCCCATTCTTCAAACATTATACTGTCGCCGAGGGCTCCATAAAACAATGCAAGGTCATGGCAAAGCAGTTGAACTGTCAGTTGAAATGTAATATCATCCAGCAATGACTGCACTGACATACTCCTGTCAGATGGCGTTGTATTGTGAATAGTGTAGTTCTAATCTGTACTCTACTGACTGTTTTTCTTTTTCATCTGGATCATTTTCAAAAATCTTGCTTACATATGGCAATTAAAGCACAGTTAATCCCTTTAATGTTTATCATTTACAACATTTTGACCAGGCGCTGAATTATATGCAGAAGTCTCCCAGTCTCCAAACTGAACCAGTAATTGAAAATCATAAATTAAACTGGTAAAAACACTGATTAAAGAAGTTTCACCTTGAAAATCACTGTCCCTTTGATGATCTTTGGCAGACACAGGACATCCAATCTGCTGCTAGCCATCACGACATAATGATTGATATATCCACAATGCTTTGTCTGATCATCAGGCAAAAAAAAAAAAAAAAATTGCTTGCTTGCTATCTAAGATGTACTGTGCATTGCATTACATCCTTCTGGACATGCCTTGCTTGTCCTGTGAAATTGCTGCTTGCAGCAACGGTCTGTTTGTTTTTGTCTTAGCTGTGATAAATGCATGAGATTCTGACATCTCTGTCTTCAGTGTTGACAGCATTGTGACTCTTCGTCAGTCCCTTGCTAAACAACATGAGTCAATCCAATGGCTGACCGCAGAATGCCGTGTCAACATGCGAGAGCATCAACTTGTGTGCAATAAAAAAGAGCACCTCTGGAGACTTAACAAGTCAGTGCCTCTGTTTTGGTGGTTTGCATGACATGGCCAAGTGGTTGTTCACTGTTTTCAAAAGGAAAACAAAAAGATTTTTCCCAGCACTGACACAAATATTGTGGGACCAGCAGTAATGTTGTGCAGAATGATGGACACCCCCCCATTTTCATTTAATATTATTTTTTTTATATAATTATTATTTTGTGTACTTTAACGTTGATATATATGTTCTTATGCAGAAATCACTTCAGTATATTGCAGCAAAGAGGCTACAGCTTTACTTCTCGACTGTGATGGTTAATGCTATAAATATAGAGAAGTTCAGACAGGCACGGACGACAGCTAAAGGGGGTCCTTTTTGGGTTACGACATACAGGCGTGCATATGTCGGTGAGTGGACCGAGCAGGAAGTGTGTCAGTAGCTAGGTGGACGTGTCTGTGTTGATCTGCACCTGTATCTGAAGGAAGGAGATACATTAAAGAAACTTGTTGAAACCCATGCACGCTTGGAGCCTCTTCCCCTCCGAGTGTGCAACAATATACCTAAAGGTCCTACATGCAGACTTTGGCAACAAAAAAAATCAAATGTGATTAGTTTTGTGCATGTTCAAGGAAATTAGCTTTATACTGAAGTCAGAAGCAGAGAAATGTGATGCTAATATTTTGGTTTGGCTTTTGCATTGACCTGAGATGAGGAAAATGTAAAGACAGAAGAAAAAGAACAGCTGTTGCTATGCGTGATGAGACTTTTTTGTAACATAGTGAAAACGTCGTCAGAGTGGACAAACACAAGTTTCTGCAATCACACATAGAGTGTGAGCCCATACCTGTATGAGTAAATGAAAAAGTGTATACCATAACATCTCCCTCCATCTCTCAGACTCAGGCACATAAACACACAGCAGTCTTCCAGCAGGCCTGTGTTGTGGAGGCTTCTGTGATTGATGTCTCTGACCTATTCTGCGAGCAGGCAGCCACATCGGCAACCTAATTACCCTATCATCATCACTGCTCTATCTGGTGGAGCAGCACACACACACACGCACACACACACACACGTACACACACATACATAAACACTCATATTCACATTCACAAACAAAATCACAGTAGCAGCAAGTTCCTGGTGACTTTTCTCAGCAAAGTTGAAAGTACAAGTTGCAGGTTGCAGTATGACTAAATTTAATTCAGACGTCTGACCTCAAAAAACCTCCCACTGGGAAGAAGGTGTTGTTTTTCACAGAAATTCCCAGGGACATTTTACTATACTGGAGGAAAAGCTGGCAGACTATGGGACATGCCATCCATTTCCTGTTTGGATTACTGTACATATCTTCAATGTCTCCACACTGGGATGTTTACAGGAACAGTGAACACACCTTTTCTCTTTGTGTCTTTGTCTTGCTCTTTGTAATGTCTCCATGTATTTCACAGTTGGCTAGTCTAGTGGTTAGGTGTACTCTGGCTGGATTCCCTGAAAAGCCATCATCTCAAGTGTCCTTTAGCAAGGCACTTATACCCTGCCTACTGCAGAAGCGCTGTACAAGCTGACACAGACTGCACTGCAACAAGGGTTAATACAGAGCTCACCTACTACTTCCTGATATATCTATAAACATTACATGCAGAAGTAGTATAATACAGAGGCTGCAATGGAAGTCATATCTCAATTCAATGATCCTTCCTCACTTCAGACAAGTTTTTATTGCTACACTCACTGCAATTGTGGCAGTAAGTGCTGTATTGTAATTTCCTGTTTCATGCTATTGTATGATGTTTCAAATTAAAATCACTGGTTCCCAACCTTTTCAGCTTTTCAGCTGCAATGTGTGCTTGCTCATCACCAGTTGCATATGTCTACCATTTATGACCAATCTAACCAAAGAGTTATGTTCCCCCCCTTGTTTAATTTCAGTAAGTTTTAGAGGTAAAATTATCCAGTAATTCATACATAATTTGAGTAAAAAACAAAAAGACAATAACAAAAAAAACGTGCCAATCCTTTATTTTACCCAGCAAAAGTGACAAAATGATAAATAAAATGAAAGTGGAGAAAGAGAGGAAAGAATAAAAAAGTGTGAATACTAAATTTGCTTGATTTGAATGTGCTGCTGATGGATGCTTTTGTTCCACAATATAATCCAAAATGAAATTACAGGACCTCCACAGCTGGAAAATATTTAAAATTACTTGCGGGCAGAGGTGAAACAGCTCCAGGGATAACTTGGAAACCAAAACCATTAAATATTAAATCTTTGGACAAACATTTTACTTTTTGGTTTTTGACTTTCCAAATTTGATTCAGCAGCAGCTTTCCAAAGTTACAGATTGACTGATATCATCTGATTTCCTGTTAGTACAAAACAGGGTATGAAGAGTCCATTTATTTCTTGTTAATGATATTCAAAAACACTTTACTTTAAGGATTAGTTTGTATTAATACTTCATATTAGTTGTATATAGAATGGGTTTGGGACACACCTAATATTTACATTTTTTTTTCTATTACTCTGCCACTCCTCATTGTTAATGACTACAGCCCTGGACGACTTCATTGGACTCTGCCTCGTCTGCACTCTTTCAAAGTGTAGGGTAGTCAGATGGACTTCTATAGACTCGCAATGTGTCAAATCACGTGGTCTAAGGAGAAACGTCTACATTTGGAGGAAGGTGGGGTGGTTGGACAGATCAAGCACAGGAATTTGATTTCTTTTGTAACATAACACATGTAGCTCAATGCACATAAGTGTAACTAATCTACTTATTTTAAGCCAAACCATGTTCTTTTCCTGAACCTAACCAAGTAGTTTTGTTACCTTAACCAAAGTGCGACCTTTTCACAACATTAACCATGTATTTAAAGGGGTATCCTTGCCTTGAAAAGTGATGCCAAGTGGCCCTGACCAAGCATGTGTATGTGATGAGTTGGGACTGAGAATGTGTTGCTGTGAATGTTGTGCATAGAGTTCAACTTTGGTGAAGTTTGATGTGCAAATTCACATCATTGACCAATAGAAAGCAGTCTTGACAATCCTAGAAAGCTACTGTAGCTGATTAAAAAAATATTTTTTATTTAATGTCCTCTGTCGGAGGAAAAAGTGTTTCACAACAGATCAATGGTTTGCAGACAGTTATGAGACAGGAGTCAATGATACAAATACATACTTTGAATAAACTCTTAAACAAAGGCGACTAAGCACACAAGTTTGCAAACTGACCATTAGCAAACACAATTTTCCCTCCAGACTAGTTTTTTTATTCAACAAAATGGTGTGCAATTGTGAACAAAATGGCACAAAGATGTAAAAAGACCAAAGAGACAATAAAGTGAAGCTATGGGAGCTGTTGTGGCTAACTATCCCAGTCAGGCAGTTACTTACCAACTAGCCCTGCAAATTATGTCATCATGCCTCTGACTCCAGATATTTTTTGTTGACAAGTGAATGTCAATTATTGGTGTGACCCCTTAAATCTACTGTCTAGTCTCTGTCTATGCGCCTTCAGCTCTGACCAAATCTGCATACTCCTTAACAAATGAAATTCTTTTTAGCTTTTATGAAACGCCTGACTTCTGGTCTCATATGTCTTCGATGTCACTTCAAAGGCCATCATAGCTGCTCTTTAACCAGTTTGCTTACTCCAAATTCCTATAGAGACAGAAGAAGCGTGAAGACAGACAAGCAAACAGACACAGCGGGTAAGTCAGAGACACATACAGACGAGCTGTTTGACAGACGGTTACAACTCTTCTGCTGTTTGTTTGCGCAAGTACTGTGCAGTCAAAGGAAGCTTTGATGTCATTGCTTTCGACAGCCCCATTCCCTGCCACTGCTCTCCATCACACTGAAGGCACAAAAAACACATACAATCACCATCTATTATTCATCCCATTCACCAAAGCTATTTGAATACATCAGGCAAGCAGGCGGCTCTGTCTGTGTGTCTATCAGATTTAGCTTTAGGGAGGCGGGGGGCAAAACAAACAGAGTCTGCCCGCACATGCCTGGACAATCATTAGATGTGGATGTTTGAGAGCACATACTAATGCATACGTAGGTATATAAACACACACATGCATATCAGCATACCACCCTGAATCTCTGAACCACCTCTTCTAGACTAGGAATTGAACACGAATATCAGGAAAGCTGTCTGATTGCCCAAAAGCAGTCCCATCTGCCTCTCTTCCTGTTAATAATTCACTCTCCATCCGTCCATCTACAGCTATAATTCGTCGTCTCTGCTCCCCTGCTGAAGCGCTGCTTCTCCGCGTAGTCGGCCAAATTAAGCACATTTGGAAACCCCTTCCACATGATGAGAGCAGAAAGAGGAGGATGTGGATAGAAAATGGGAAGAAATTACAGGAGAGGAGAGGAAGGGAGGAGGGAAGGGGGAGAGGAGAAAGGAGGGAAGACATTTAGTGGACGGGTGGGAGGTAAGTGGGAGAGGAGTGACGGGAGATGAGAAGCACCACAGGGAATTCCATCACATCCAAAACCTCAGCCATTTAGCCTCTGAAATGACTTCTCACTATTGAAGTAGCAACAACCAACAAATGAAAGCTTGAAAAGCTATTATTCCTCTTTCCTGCTATCCTCTCTCTTTTCAATCAGCCTCTGTAGGCTCTGTGCAACTGAATTTCAGATTAAATTAGGGCTGGACTAACAATAATTTTCCTGACTGAATTATCAGTTGATTGTTGTTCTTTTTTAATTTTCTTGCTCCACAGAATTTCAACTAACATCAAAAAAAAAAAAAAAAAAAAAAAAAAAGCCCATTACAATTTCACAAAGGCAAGGTGGTGTCCTTAAATGGTTTGGCCAACAAACAGTCCAAAACCCAAAGATATCCTATGTACAATGACAAAACTGTCACTATTTACTGTTTGAGAAATACATTTGTGCTGCTAGCAAACTGCAATGCGTATATCCAAGATATCCTCTTGTGAATTCTGGAAAAGAAAGTGTCCTCGTCCAAACAACAGATGAAATACATGTATTATATATGATAAAGAACATTATAATGAGTGGAACTGGGTGACTTGACAGGCAGAAACATTCAATAGTTCAAATCAGACCAGGCATGAGAGAGTCAGAGATGTGATTTCGAGGTTATAAAACAGTAATTGGCAGTGGGATGTGAAGCTTTTCTTAAAGAGACGTGTTTTCAGTTCACAATGGCACAAAGGGACTGACTGCCTGTGAGGTAATGATTGAGCTGGAAGAAGGTCATTCCTCCATTGGGGAGTCATTGTTCCATAAGCTATGATTACATTGGCTGATTAAATTATGGGCAATGGGTCTTTGGAAACCACTGAGCTAAATCAGCAACACATTTAGCCTATAATTAATGAGAGCCACATGATCCATTGGTAAGATTGAACTGCTCATATAACTCTATAGCAGCCTCCCCTAACACCTAGGTCATTGTATCTTATTGTAATGCTCTGGTGCCAAATAATCCTCTAAATGTGTTTACTGCTCTTGTATTCTGTTCTGCCAGTATGACATAAGTGTGGCCCTTAAAATAGAATTTGGATGAAACCAAAAGGTTTGAAGAACCTTTGAATGAACCACCGTGTAGGGTACAAAAGGTCAAACAAGCCTCAATCCCACCACGGGCAATCTAATTGTAATAATGCAACACTGAAACTGAAGCTTGAAAAGCAATTTCGTGCTGCTGGCAATAGAGAAAAGTAACATTTTACCATCTAACATTGCCTCTGGCAGCCTTTGTTGGTTTGAGATTTTTGTTTTAGTTTTCACAGGATCGAGTATCAAATGCTGTTGTACTTCATTTCATTGTACTTTCAGCTGGTTTATAGCTGTTGCCTGTTGAGAGAGGCAACCATGGCTGCTGCTGTTTTTGAGTCAAAAGAGAGATACTTTATGGGCACAAAAAAAAAAATCTATCTATCTATCTATCTATCTATCTATCTATCTATCTATCTATCTATCTATCTATCTATCTATCTATCTATCTATCTATCTATCATCTATTTCCACATCATGGTTAAAGCCACATGGCCTAGATTTTAATACATGGCATGATGACTGTCTTCCAGCCACAAAAATCATTATCTTTCTTCCTTTCTGATGAATAATATCCACCTGTGGTGAGAATGACACGTACCGTTGAGATATGCTGAAGCTGTGCTGCAAATGAAAATACTTCAGTTAGATTGACCGTTGAAGACATTGTTGAAAACCAGGTTCGATTTATGAATCAATTTGTCATCATCAAAGACTGCCAAAGCAGAGCCGACAATGTTCAGCGGTCTTTCATTTGTCATCTCAGGATTATCTCTGCTTTGATACGAGCCATTCTCCCTTTCTCATATTGACTAAATTGCTTTCCCTTTGTCAGACCTGATAATCATTTGTATATTGTAGTCGATCAATGATTAAGAAAGAAGTCTGGCACAACAATCAATCTTCAGAAAAAAAAATCCCCCCCAAAAAATCTAAAAGTGCAAACAGTTTGTAGACAGAGAATAATGACTGAATTTGACAGGAATAAATGTCAATGCAGAGTACATTATGCAGTTGGGGCAAGACAACTGTTTCATGAAATTCAAGACAGTAAATGTGAGATGCGCATTACTGGAAATATGTTTTTTTTGGGGGGGGGGGGGGGCTTGTGTGTATTTGTCTTTTGAGACAAAGACTGGCATAATTGTGCTTCTCTGAGAGATAAGCCTCTGCCATGGTTTGATGTCTGGCTTTTATCTCAGTGAAGGCTGGCTTATTAATTGCCCTGAGAAGAACAACAAAAGCTGAATGCGAATGCTCTCAGATCAAACTTGAGATGATCATTGATGCATTCACTGATGGTTGTGCCGTAAAATCTGTGAATGCCGACTTTCTGCGGGGAAGCAGCTGCATCGTGACTCCCATTATACTCATTGCTCTTCTTCTCTGTTGCTTAAATCCTCTTCCTTGTTATTAAATAGTTAGGTGTAGCCCAGCAATCTGGCCACAGAAGAAGACTCAAAGTAAATTTTTAGCCTTAAGAGAATGACACACCCCTTGATCACATCACATGCCTTCAATCGTTTTCTGTGTTCTGACTGTGTACTGTGTGATTAATTGGATTAAATGAGTTGGTCAGTTTTGTTTAATCAACTTTCTTTAATGTCTGTAACTTGTAAGTTTCATCAACACACATTTGCATAACTGGCATTGCACATTTTTGGGATCACCATCATCAGCAATCTTCACTAATTGGCAATTTCTTCAAGATCTTTCAAGAGTCATCGGCACAAAAGTGCCAATAAACAATGACCATGTAGCTCCAAGCCAGGAACAGTTTTTGATAACGTCTTAAAGGGATACTTCCGCAATGTACTGCTGTAAACCGGATCAGCAGCAGAGCACATTTTATCCACCTAAAAACAGACCCATCAATGTTTAGCTTCTATGCCGTCAGTCCTGTCTGCTTTTCTAAACTGGGTGCGTGCTACCGTAGGTAATACACCTTTGTGTATTGATAGGACCCAAACTATCCCTGTAAGTAATTTTACAATTAATGTAATTTATGGTGCTGTTATATTGCTGCTAGAACGCACCGTTGAAGTGTGCGCCTCCCCTCCTGCAAACATCAGCAAAATATTCTGTTCGATAAAAACATGCAACAATTTTGACTTTTGGACTTTACAGTGCGATGGAGTTATTGGAAATTAGATCACGACAGCCAGAAACAATCAATATATAATTATTTTATTCTTATTGTAATAATGATAATGAGTGGAACCTAATTTTTATCTGCAACTGTGCTGAAATACCAGGTTTAAAGAGAATGAATACATCCCAAAAAAGGAAGCTGAGCAGCGTTCAAATGATGTTTGTTCACTGAATGTCTAGTTAGACCGGTCGAGCTGTAGCCCACAACTATCTTATATCTTACTATCCACACAAGGTGTACCTACAGAAAACATTTGGGAATTAATATCAGGGGTGGAAGTAACAAATTACATTCATCATCATTTTTCGAGTGCACTTGTACTTAAAAAATTAGATATACAAGTACTGTTTTCAGTCGCATATCTCTTGCTCATAATCCTGTACATCAAACACACTTATATTGGGTCATTTTTATACTGATTTCATTGTGTAAATGAAACTGTGATAATTACGTCAATAGACCTTGATGATTTTCTATTTAGTGTCAGGTTTGTTTATTTATGCATTTTAATTATCAACATTATTTATTATTATATTGTGCATTTTCTATATGTTATATATTTTACACACACACACACACACACACACACACACACACACACACACACACACACACATATATATATATATGGAATAGTTCAGGCCCTCAACAGTAAGCTTCTAACCCAGCGTGAGCTCTCAAATAACACAAGGAAAAACTCCTGTAATCCTACGCACACAAGGAAAACAGAAGAGACCTCCTCTCCACGGACAGCTGGGTGTCTGAAGTGGCAGTATTGTCAAAAATTGAGACTGACCAGAGTGACTGAGTCCATGTTGAATCTGGGTCTACATCATCTCCTGGCTTCCACGAGAACATGGTGGCCACTCATCTCTCAGTCCCACGTCTGCTGCTTCAAAAAGAGCCACACATGGGAACCACAGCAGAGTTGATCCTGGACACGAAGGAGAGCTGGACCTTTAGCTGCTGTCCTCGGAGGTTCAGTCTGGATCACATCAGCCAGAGGTGCTTCTTAAGTGTTTTCAGCTTCGGTCGGAGCAGTGCCCTCTTGATCAAACAGCTCGATAGAAAATCCCGGCAGTCTGGGGAGACAAATAGAAATCCCATTTTAATACAAACTCTGCTCTGTGTGTGCTTCTCTGTGTGTTTGATTCTGCTGTAGGTGTGTGTTTATGACTTACCTGAAGAAAGGCCATTTCTGACTGATTTTCATGGATAATGTTATGACTGTGGCTGAAGGGGAGGCATTTATGCAGCATCCCAAGCAGCACTACACCGAGCTGCCACACTGGTGTCGGTTCAGCCCTGTAGCGGAACCACTCGGGTGGGTGTAGTCATAGGTTCCTACAATACACACAAAAGGGCAAAGGTTAATGGTGAGGGCAAAGAGGTAGAGAACAGAGACAGCAAAGATGGTGGATTGGCTCAGAGAATCAGATTATTATAGAAAGATGGCATACCTTAATCTCTACAGTATAGCCCTGGTTTCAGGTATGCGCCGCAGCCAATATCAATAATCCTGACGCGTGGAACGTCAGAGCCAGTTTCAATCGCAATGTTCTCTTGACGTCCCTGTGCAACACACCTCTGGAGTGGATCTCAATGAGGGCATTGACCAGCTGTTTGACTATGATCTGAGGGATCAGCTCATCGTCCAGATCGTGCCAGTCCAGCAGGGCCACAGCTGCACTGGTCTCGCCTGCTGTTGGTTTGACTTTCAGCAGCAGTGTCACCTCCAAAGGGACTCTGCAGAGGAACATGCTGATATGTTCCCTTTGTACCAAGTATAGAAAGAGAAATATCCAGAGATGTCTGTCATATGTGTCTAGAATTTCCATTTTCATGTCTCGTGTTACACTTAGACCTTGCCCATTTTTTTCTTATTTGTCATTGCCCTTACAGAGCTTTAACGCCATGGGATGGCGTTTGCGATTCATCAATATCCCAGATAATGTGCAGACAGCTTTTTCTGGTGGCAACTCTACAATGTTGATCAGGTTACTAATCACGTTGCCAAAATCTGGGTCTTCGTACTGTAAAGAGAATTCACCCTCAAGTTTTTCTCGCAGTTCCTTTTGCTCTAGTCTTAGTCAGCTGGACTTTCCGGATGAGTTTAGGGTTTATATGTGCTTGCAGTACAAAGCCTGTGATGAAAAACAGAAATAAATTATGCAGGACTATTAACTAAGCTCACAGCGTGATTAATAACTGAAAGTTACAAAGGTATTAATTGCATACATCTATTCACACAAAATTAAAGGCCAAATAGGCCATTCTGGAGAAAGGCTGTTGATATGTGAACAATCTCTTATTTGCAGAGGACAGAGCTGTGTAGAAACATCTCATTGCCTTCAGCACACACACAGAACAGACAGCTAGTGGACTGTCAGGAGATATTCCCTGGATTTGACAAAAAGTGTACTGAATTAGAATTAGATCATCTAACGTTTGCTGAACATTAGGAAGCAGCCACAATGTATGTAACATACCTCCAGACCAAGGCAGGCCTCCCCTACCCTCTATGTGCAATGTAGAGAACAGCGTCGGTGTCTGTGTTAACAATGACTGGAATATGGTGCATCCCCATCGGTATGATCGCTCACCAGCTTTGAAGCAGATATAACTAGATATATCTCCATATAGACACAGAATTCATCAAACTCACCGGACTACCTAGGTAGCAGGCAAGGTGCTTATTGTTGCATCAAGCAGCAGCAGAGCTGTCCTGAAATGGTGGACGAAAACCCCTGCAGCACTGCTCAAGAAACCCCATTCTTAGCGTGAAGCATGCGTGAACTACTTCGCTTTGCCTCCAACTAAAATTTCAAAGTTGTGCCAACATAAATTATGCAGTGAGACCAACTTTCCACAAAAAACTTGACGAAACTACTGTAATGTAGTTTACTATGCCATTAAGTGTTTTTGGTTAAGTTTAATCAAAAATATGAGTAAGATAAGCAATTCTAAGTTTTCATTTTTACAGTGTAGAGAGGTTTTGGCTCTATAGAGCTGCCTGGTGAAACCAACATGGCAATCGTCCACTGTGCTTTGCCTACAGACTCATAACAGACACTCCAAATGTCTGACCCTGGGTGTAAAACTTTTCTGTAACTCTGTAATTGTTCCCAACTCCAAACACTTTCATGCTAAAGGTGCAAAATCTCTTGCTGGTTCACAACATCTTGCTGGTTGTCTGG